>NC_138773.1:267106392-267621392 GCF_965119305.1 Pelophylax lessonae | reverse complement strand
TGCTTGCCACGTTAAGAACACTCTACTGAGTAACAGCACTGCACCTCAGCTATAATTCTAGTTTCCCCACTTATCTTCATGGTCATCTGCACTGCAGCACAAGTCACGCCATAGGCATCCACTATAGGAATAATTCAGCTCCGCGGACAGCCGCGGCAGTTCAGCACTGCGGACAGCAGACTCAGTTTCAGCACCGCGGACAGCAGCAGCAGATTCAGCACCGCGGACAGCGGCGGGTTCAGCTCTATGGACATCATAGGTTTAACACCTTGAAGAGGCATCGGCTTTTTTTGCAGCATCTTGGATGAACTCCAGGCTCCTCAGCTGCCTGCTCATGGTTTATTCCTCTGTAGCAAGTCTTATAGGAGGTTGCCTGCTCTGAACACCAACCCTATACAGCGCTTCCTCCCATGGCCATTACCATTCATGGTAGGAATGTTCAACAAACTTACTATTATCCTCCCAAATGACTGTCATTTTGTAACTTTTGTGAAGTCGCCAGCACAGCTATAAAAAAAAAAAAAAGTCATTTTATTTAGTTATGTTTTTATTTAACTCTTTTACAATAACCATTGCACTGGGAAACATTTGGAATTAAAAACCATGAACTCGTTTGCACAACTCACATAAGTATTGTATGTTCACAGTTTCCGATAGGACTTGCACAACCATTGTGTCATATTTATGATTTATAGGCAATACCATATCACTCAACAACCATAGAAAGCATTTTTTTTCCTTTAATATTTTTATTTATTGTGCCAAATGCAGGACGTTGCCAAACACATTTTATAACTATCCACATACAGATCCTTTTCTTTTATTCAAATGCAGTAGTTTTTTTTCCTTCCCTGCTTTTAAAATTTTCATTTTCATTTTATTTTTTAATTCAATATTTTCTGGCAAATTATTATCCAATACTTTACGTTTCTGAACTGCTGGTGACATAGTGTAGTGAAAACAAAATGTGAATTGTATATTTATGCATTCTAGGGCAACAAAATGTCATTTTTTTCTATTGAATAGATGTCTTGAAATTATAGTCTAGTTGCATTTATTTTTTATTTTTTATATTTTATTTATTTTGTTCCACGTGTAAGCAAAAGTAACCTGCACAATTATGTTTTGCGGGAAACATTTTTGTTTATTTTATACAGCTCTAAAATATTATATTCAAAATCTGTTAACATTGGAAAAGAGAAATTAAGTTTTCTCTAGATTCTATTTGTTTACCTACTGGGTTCTCCTTTCTAAAAAAAACAATATTTTAATGTAATATGTTTAGCAAAAGTTCTGTAAATATTTATTTCCCATTTATATTTGTTCATTTTTTTCATTCATTTATTCATTCATTTTTTTGTCTGTGAGTTCCATACGTTTGAAGAAACTGTTTTACCTAGATATGTATCGCTTGTTTGTATTTTCTGTATTTCGACAACTAAAATAAACCCAGAACAAAAAAACTGAAATGTTTTCTAAACTGGCGTTTTAACTTTTCTTCAACTGATAATATAACATTTCAACAGAATGTTTCTTATGACTGCCTATCGGCAGTTTATATTTCTTTGTTTAATTAAACTAAACTTTTTAAGGCAGTGAAAGCTAATTCTTGTATGCAGAATAGGCTATTAAATAAAAACCAATCTATCTCTGTTTCAAATAAATGTAGCAAAGCTAAAAATCAAATATTATCATAGTGTTAAGAAATTTGCATTTGGATGTGGAACTGCTTGCATCTTGCAATGCTGGGTATCACATTAATTAAAAATAATATAGAGAATATATAACAACTGATCAATTACCCTTTATATATGTATATAACTATCTTTTGGCATGCAAGGTATTTTTTTTATTTTTATTTTTTTATTTTTACAACAGTTATACCTTTTATTTCCTTGTAATCTACTGTTGTTGTCCAGTGATGCAATTCTTTATTGTATTTCAGATTAGGATTTTAACTTGTGTAGATATACATAATAAGGCGCTGCTAGTTGATGCCATTTTCACATAAAATAAGAGAATTATGCAGACTGCAATTTCTGACCTGGTTCAGAAAATACTAGCTGTCTGACTTTCATTCCTTATGAGTTATTGACCAAGAACAAGCTTGCGGATCAGAATGACAAAGATCCTAACCTGAAGCCTTGTTAGTGAAAAAGCCACCGGATCACCATGGCAGCCAGGGAACTGGTATTTTCAGCAGCGGTGGGCTTCATACATCCTCAGTACAGTTTACCTTTTGGTAAAAGTTTGAGAAAGCATCTGTCTTTGTTGGGGTGTGGCACTGGGGAGATAGTCTGCCGGTCTGTGCTTTGCTTGTAGTAAACATCTAGCAGGTGAATGGACTTGTTTGATATCTGCTTGTCAGCGCTACTGTGTAAGGTTGCGCCATTTAGATCTGCGGAATGATAAGCTGTTCTTGATAATGTGGACTTGCTGTTCTATACCTGGAATATCAGTGATTGAAACTGGTGAGGTACTACAATTCCCAGCATGCTCTGACAGCCATTAGGTGGTAGGTCATGTTGGAATTTGCAGTCCCTAGTCAGCA
The DNA here is from genome assembly GCF_965119305.1 of Pelophylax lessonae. Taxonomy (NCBI): domain Eukaryota; kingdom Metazoa; phylum Chordata; class Amphibia; order Anura; family Ranidae; genus Pelophylax; species Pelophylax lessonae. The sequence goes on along the minus strand of NC_138773.1, from coordinate 267,618,841 downwards.
GTAGGCTCTCTTGGTCCTGGTTCCAATTTTGCTCTTTGCTCCCTCAAGCAATAATGATGTAGGAGAAATGGAAGCGCTATTATAGAAAGTGATTCGTTTCCATTCTCACCTTTCCCTTCCAATGTGTTGGCAATTGATGATTGCAGAGTGTGATCTTCTGGAATGATGCTTGTTGCTAGTTACACAATTGATGACTGTTTCTTATGAGTGGGCTGTTGAAATGTGCAGGTAATGTTTAATGAGCGCCCAATTCTCCATTTCCCAACTGGACCCATGGCTGGGCTGGTGATAATGACATGATTTTCAATTCCAGAAATTGTAGGGGAAAGCTTCACTGGCGAAATGGGCAATGAAACAGCGTGTGATAAAGGTTGGAAGCTTTTGTTTTCTGCATAGCTATTCCTGCTTTCTTATTTATCATTATATGAAAAAGAGCACATTGGCTGCTGCAGACAGAAGTTGGCTATGCAGAGATTAGCTATAATCTTACAATTGCATTAGACTTTTCTGAAGATTTATAGGGAAATTTAGCTAGGGTAGTTTTGTCCAATAACCAGCTCTGCATAGAAACAATTCGTTTTTTTTTTTTTTTTTTTTGTCAAAGCCTAATTGAACAAGCTGAATTTAGAAGCTGATTGGCTATCATGCACAGCTGCACCAGATTTTGCCCTCTCCACTTTTAGTAAATCAACCCCTGTGCAACATGAACAACCGCCAAGGTAAAACACTTTTTTTTGGCTATAGGGTAATTCAGTTAGGGTAGTTTTGTCCAATAATCTTAAAGTAAATATATCCCCTAGCTAGATGATATTTAGTTTGCTAAAACACTGTGGGTTGAGTTACTAAAACTGGAGAGTGCAAAATCTGGTGCAGCTCTGCATAGAAACAAATCAGTTTCCTTTTTTTTTTTTTTTTTTTTTGGCAAAGCTTAATTGAACAAGCTGAATTTAGAAGCTGATTTGGCTATCATGCACAGCTGCACCAGATTTTGCCCTCTCCACTTTTAGTAAATCAACCCCTGTGCAACATGAACAACCGCCAAGTTAAAACACTTTTTTTTGGCTATAGGGTAATTCAGTTAGGGTAGTTTTGTCCAATAATCTTAAAGTAAATATATCCCCTAGCTAGATGATATTTGCTAAAACACTGTGGGGTTGCGTTACTAAAACTGAAGAGTGCAAAATCTGGTGCAGCTGTGCATAGACCTTTCAGACTTTTCTTAAGACTTATAGGGAAATTCAAGTTAGGGTAGTTTTGTCCAATAACCTTAAAGTAAATATATCTCCTAGCTAGATGATATTTAGTTTGCTAAAACACTGTGGGTTGAGTTACTAAAACTGGAGAGTGCAAAATCTGGTGCAGCTCTGCATAGAAACAAATCAGCTTCCTTTTTTTCTTTTTTGTCAAAGCTTAATTGAACAAGCTGAATTTAGAAGCTGATTGGCTATCATGCAAAGCTGCTCCAGATTTTGCACTCTCTAGTTTTAGTAAATTAACCCCTGTGCAACATAAACAACTGCCAAGGTAAAACACTTTTTTTTGGCTATCAGTGTTACTAATATCCTTCAGCACCTTTTTTAGCCAGTTAATGTCTACCTGCACTCATTCTTGTTTTGGCTAGCTGATAACGACAATGGTGGACCATGCCTGCGCAATCTTTGTCAGTGCGTCTGCTCTTATAAGAGGATTTACTAAATGAGTTGAGAATGTAATGATTTATCAAATCATCTGCAAAAGCAAATTCCTGTTTATTTTCTATGCACATGATTGAATAATCATTCTTTTTATGAGTGAACTTTCTTAACACTTTTAATAAATCACCTTCACTGTCTCAATTAGGAGTGCATGTGACAAGGTGACAGCTCAAGAGCACAATTAGGAGATAGTTTCCACCCAGTTAGGAGACAGGAGCATGAAGGTTCTGAACAAGGATCTTCAAGGCAGAGTCACCAGGAATTATTTTTTAAGACAACTGTATGTTTAAAAAGATTGAAAACAACTATTGAAATTGCATTCACATATTAAAACTTATGTGAGGTTGTAGTAATTGGGTTTGATCGGCTTTAATGATAATTTTTTTTTTTTTTTTTAATTTTCCAGTTATGTATTTTTCTTTTTTTTTTTCCCATCCGGTTATATATTTTTCACTCAGAATGTACCTTCTCTTGCTCTCAGCCTCCTCCAATTCTCCAATTTTTTTTTTTTTTTGCTGCTGTGATCTGACAACCTGTTAAAGGGTAGCTATGGTGTGCCACTCCATGTAGGAATTCAGCCACCCTCTTTTGCTTGCTCCAGAGATGGACTTTGGAATTTACAATCTGCATGGAGCAGTGAACATAAACCCAACCAACTTGCATCCCTCCTTCCAAAAATGAGAGTTTTGGGAGCTCACCCAGGACTTTACAAGGAGGCAGAAAGACACAGTAAGAAACATTTTCATGAAAATAGATTAAATAGATCACAGGGTCATTAAATTGTGGATGTGTATTGATTAAAATGTAAAGAATAAGGATATAATTGTCACTTTAAAATGACTTTCTAATAGTTGTGCACAGGTTTGCCATCAGCAGAACTTGGGTCCACCACTGGAAGGAATTACCATGAACATAATTGCTGGGTGAGACAAGAATTTACAAAGGAACATTACTTTCTTTGCTAAACTAGGATTGTAATACCTGACAGTAGATAAAGGTAAAAAGCTACCATTAAGCATATTTTTTTCTTACTGAAGCTAATTCTGGTGAAGGCCTTGCTGAACCATTGAGGACAGTGAATTTTTTATACAGGAAATGTTATGCCTGTTAACCCTTCTCAATGCTCTGGCAGCAGATTTTAGAACTGAGAAAGTTATATGAATGAAAGTGTACATTACCTTATATATGTATTGTGAATGCACAGCCGCCTACTAAAGCACAGCAACAGTTCTGCTCAGGCTTTCTGGACTAATGGACCAATGAACTGTTAGATGCTTTGAATTTACACCCTCAGTAGTCCTCATAATGACCTCAGAGAGTGTGGATATTATACCAGTCCACTCAAAATGAAATACTGTTTTTGATAAATAATGGCATATTAAATTACCCAGTGGGTTCCTATATCTTTCATGGACTCGAGTGGCAAGAATTTCAAGGTTTTCCCATTTTGAATTATCACCTTGGTTTATCCCTGATTGGGAAGTGTTAAATTGCATCGGGCCTGTCTGGTTCCCTGACTGCATATTCGTTCTGGATAAACAAATGTAATTTTCCCCAGCACACTTACTAGATAGCCAGCAAAAAAAAAAAAAAAATTGCAATAATATGTGGATGCCTTGGCATCCCCTCCATTTAGTGCAGCCCCTCTGTCAATGAGAGCCTTCATAATAAAGCAGGGGATAAATTAAGCAATGGATAACTTAAGGGTAGGTATGTCTGGAGGCCCAGCAAAAGCACAATGGCAGCTTAAGGTGTCAAATGTGTTCCTGCACCAATTCTAGCAACTCCTGCAATTTATTACTAGCTCTTAAAAAAGGTGCTTTACACAAAATAAACAAAACACATTTTTCCTAGCACACTAACCAGCTAGCCATATATAAAAAAAACACACAGGGCTTGATTTACTAAAACTGGAGAGTGCAAAATCTTTTGAAGCTGTGCATGTTAGCCAGTCAGCTTCTAACTTCAGCTTTTTCAATTAGGAATAAATAAAGTAGAACTATAGGCAACACCTATTTTTTCGTTTCTGATGGAGTAAGAGAGGATTATAACCCGGTCAGATTTTTGTTTGCTATCAGTGTCCCATTGTGGAGATTTCCCTTCACTTCCTGTCCCATAGCCAACAGGAAGTAAGAGGAAATCCCTGCAAATTAGGGGGATTTCTTGGGGCCCCCAGGTCACCAGGACTAGTGTCCTCATTGGAAGATTTCCCCCCTATCACTTTTCTGGGGACAACCCAAAATTTGGCATTTTCTTTTCACTTTTCTCTTTCAATAATAATGGTAAACAGAACAAATAGAGAGGGTGAATCTCCTTAACCACTTAAGCCCCAGAAGATTTTACCCCCTTCCTGACCAGGGCCTTTTTTGCGATTCGGCACTGCGTGACTTTAACGGACAATTGCGCAGTCATGCGAAGCTGTACCTAAACAAATTTGACGTCCTTTTTTTTCCCACAAACAGAGCTTTCTTTTGGTGGTATTTGATCACCTGTGCGATTTTTTGATCATGCGCTATAAACAAAAAAAGAGCGTCAATTTAGCAAAAATAACAATATTTTTCACATTTTTTATATGTAATTCCCCCCCAAAAAAATGTAAAAATCAAAATTTTTTAACATTTTCGGCCAATTTGTTTTATGCTACATATGTTTGGTAAAAAAAATCACAAAAAGCGTATTTTGATTGGTTTGCGCAAAAGTTATCGCGCTTTCTAACAAAGGGAAAGATTTTTGTCATTTTTGTTGTTTTTTTTTTAACGAGTAATACATAGTAGAATACATAGTAGAACCGTCTGATCTCCATTTTTACACAGAGGAGAATGACAGGCGGCTTGTTTACATTAGCCGCCTGCCTTTCTCCATTCACGGCGAACGATCGCGAGTGACCGGCGGACATCGGGTCCGCCGGTCACACGCACGGACTTGTTAGGGAACAAGCCGGGGCGGGCGCACGCCTCAGCGGGCGCGCGCTCGCCCGCTATTGGCTCACAAGCAAGTGACAGGCTAGTGACGTACAGGGCTGACTGGCCGGGGCTGGCCGGGGCTGGCCGAGGCTGACCACCGCAGTATGGTGTCCTTTTATGAAACGGAGATGAGCAGTGATCCTGCTGATCACAGCTCATTTCCGATCATTCTCAGTTTATGAAACAGAAATGATCAGTGGAGAACATGTTCTTCGCTGATCATCTCTTCACACGGGAATCTGTCATTGACTGACACAGAAACAGCCAGGTCATGAAGCTGCAATCTCTGCACTTCACTGGTGATCTGTACCAGAATTCACACTCCCGGATTCACCAGCCTGGAGCTTGTGAAGCGGGGAGTGAAGACCAAATCGGGGGAGAACTGAGGGGGAAGAAGGAAGATTATTGACATCCTTCTTCCTCGTTCAAACCCCCCAACACAGTAATCATGTCCCCCTGCCAAATTTATGTATATATATACATGTATATATATAAACACACATACATGTAGATATATATTTAATGTGTGTATATATATATATATATATATATATATATATATATATAATGTATGCATGTGTGTATTCAGTGTATATATATATATATTTATGTAGGGGGACTATTATTTATTAACATTAGTGGGGATCGTGTACTCAGCAGTGATAATTTATCACTGCTTGTTAAAGCCCACCAGTGACTTTCATACTAGGTAATCTCGCTTTGTCTCACGAGATTACAGGCGCTCCCATTCACTTCTACACAGATCTTGGCGAAAACAGTTCTCCTCTGATCACCCTGGGAGAACTGAAGTTCTCTGCTTCATAAAAAAGGTGCCAGAGGAGATCATTTTCCCCGGAGAACTGTAGAGAAGCAAACAGAGAAAAAAATTCACCCTTTCATAAACGTACACCAAAATGTACTTGCTGCGGTCGGCAAGTGGTTAACCGGGACACAGACAGCAATAAAATCTGACTAATCCCTCTCCACTCTATCCAAAACTGAAAAAATAATAAAAAAATGTGCCTTTAGATAACTTTAAAGTGTTACTAAACCCAGGACCCTGCATTCACTATAACCAGTCTTCAACAATACACAGAACATGGAAATTTAATTATTTTAGTAAATATAAACTGCTAAATACCTTTTCTCATCAGCAGTATATAGCAGTCTTGTTACTTTTATCAGTCTCTGCTTAAAGCTTGTAGGAGGAGTTTTCATTCTCCCCTGACCCTCTGTCTGGACAGTGCTGATTGGCCCTGTGCTGATCACATGGACTCTCCCAAGAAAAAAAAAATCTCTTTCAATACACACCAAACTGAGCATGTGCAGCCTGACTCCTATTGCTCTGTTCTATCAGGAGATGGGTTGGGGTGAGTTAAAGAAGATCAGAGAGACAGGATCACCCAGCCTTTATACACAATGCAGAGGATTAACTCCTTAGATTCCACAGTGAGTATAACAAACATGCTTTACTGCATATACAGACTGATGTGGGCTTAGTAACACTTTAAGTAATTAAAATACCTGGAAGCTGATTGGTTTCTATGCAGTGCTGCACCAGATTTTGAACCCTCCAGTTTAACAATTTGCTAAAACTAATACCACCTGATTCTGATGCTTGCAGTGAAGCTGTGCAGGTGATTAGTTGCCTTTAGGACTACTGTAGTACCAAAGACTGGAAAGAGGCCACAACTCAGACTTTCTAAATCTATTTCAAAACTGATTCCCTTTTTCCTATGATGTAAAAAAGCAAAAGTCCTTCAGTAACACGACTGAATGTAGACATCATGTTGCCCTAGGCACACATGAATAATGATGCCCTTTAGTACAAGCACTGCCCCTTGTGCCATATCATTATTTTAGTTACTAGGACTACTAGAATGTGTTAGGCCTCTTGCACACAATACTCCTGTTTGAGCAACTACTTTTTCATCAGTTTTTTTAAAATGTATTTGCACGTAATTTTGCACATATGCATTGGCGCAATTTTGAGCGAATGCGCGGAAACGTATTTTCATGTTCTTGTTTTGTGCATTATGTAAACGGCCATTTGTGCACATCTGTGCGCATTTGCACGCATTAAGTTTTAAATTACTGCCCAAAAATGCAGATTTTTCTATTTTGTTTTTACTAAAAAATGCACGGCGCTCATTTACACGCCTGTGTGCATAGACACATTACAATGAATGGGCTGTATTTTAGCTCTGTAAAAAAAAAAGCTGTAGTGATCTTTTTTAAGCTGCAGTGTGCAAGAGGCCTTATTGTTGGAAGTATGTTGTATTTTTTAAGTTCACAGCTACATTTCAACTGTACTGACCACAAAATAAGAGAAATTTGGACCTGAATCTATAAGTCCTGTGACCCCTCTCAACACCCCACGTACCCCTTTCCCTCTTTAATTCTCTTAGTCAATTTAGCCACAAATTTCCAGAGCTGACCAGAAGAGGGGAAGAAAATATGGAAAACGCCATCATAGTTTGTATATTTTGAAGCTCAATGCTGCCTTCCCAACCCTACTGCCCTAGGTACTGTCGTATGTATCCCATTATGGTCATTACAGTTAATCTTGCTGTTCAGTAGGAGAAATATTAAGTAATGATAATTCTTCAGTTCTCTCCATCAGTTATTGTCAGACTTCATATGAGGCTGTCAGGGCTGCTTTTCTATATGACACTGCTCTAGGCCTATGGTCTTACCAAAGATAAGGCCCTCCACATCGATCTCAGGGCAGTTGCGATGTGTGTACCCCAGTGCAGCAGATCTTTCCCACCTAAATTATTGTTCGATTCTGAAAGAGGGAAACTCCTTTAAAGTACAATGCTGTCTTATAGTTCCATTATGTAATAATCCAATGCTAATGATTTTACATGTTGTTTTTATAAATGATGACTATACATATACAGCATACATATATTGCAGGGTACAGCTGCACATAGATGCAGTGTGGGGGACAGTTGTACCTTCATGGCTCATATGTAATATTTGGAGTCCTGGTGTTGCTGGCCCCTTATTCTGCCCAACATTGGGATCTGGTCCTCGCTGCTAAGGTCCCCTCTGTTTTTGTGCCCTCTTTCTGGGGTTCACCGTGGCTTTTGGTGATATTGCATCTTTGATTATTCTTCTTATGTTCTTTCTTTTGGGTGAGTGCGGACGCTGCCCTTTGCCTTGTTATACCAGTTCACAATTAATCTCCGAAAGAAGCAAAAGTAGAGAAATGCGTAGAGATTCTGCAGCTCTTGAAGTTCCACTGTACAGAGCTGTTATTTGTTGATGTGAATTGCACAAGTCTGGTTCATGTTGTAATAATGGGTACAGTGGATAAAAAGCTGGGAGTGTCTGGTATTTTAAAAATGTGTTTCTGCATAGCAACTGGTTTTAACTTTTTCCACTCAATAAAATAAGATTGTTAACAACGTTTTTAAATGTCACGTCTTTGCATTCCTGAGATGTTTAGCCACCATTAAAATCCCATATTTCACTCTCAAAACTATTTTCCGTTCATGGATTTAGGTATGTGGTGCTTGTTATACCCATGCTATGTTTACATTAACCACTTCAATACTGGACACTTTTACCCCCTTCCTTCCTAGCCGGAAGCAGTGTTTCAGCGCTGTCACACTTTGAAAGACAATTGTACTGTCATGCAGCATTGTACCCATATAACATTTTTATCATATTTTTCACACAATAAGAGTTTTCTTTAGGTGGTATTTAATCACTGCTGAATTTTTTTTTTTTTTTTGCTAAATAAATGAAAAAAAAAGACCAAAAAGTTTGGAAAAAAATGCATTTTTCTTTGTTTCTGTTATAACAATTTGCAAATAATTTTTTGGAAAAATAAGAAATTAAGAAAAAAATGTTTTCTTAGTAATTTATTAACACATTTTTACAAACTGTCACCAGTGCAATACATCGCCATCATATAACTGGTGTGACAGTGATCAGGGACACTGACTGGTGACAGTATGTAAATAAAAAAAACTTTTTTACATTTTTTTCTGGTGTGGCAGTGATCAGGGACACTGACTGGTGACATTATGTAATTTTTTTTGTACACACATTGACCAAAGCAATACTGTGTTACCATAGTAACAATATACTACTCTAGGGAGGTGATCAGGATTTTTTTTTTTACACACTATGATTGCTCATAACTGTGAATTTTACAGTTATTATAAGCAATCATTTTTTTCTGAAGGAAAACTATTTATACAGTGTTTACTATTGTGATCAGCTGTGATTGGCCACAGATAATAACATGATACAGATGGGCTCTGATTGGCCTTGTCTGTACCATCTGATCACTGTGACCAATCACATAGCTCATCACAGTAGTACACAATGAATGGCATTAATCCAAGCCTTTCATTGTGTACAATTGTCATGTGATCTGTTGTCACTGACCACAACGATCACATGGTACCGGAAGCGGGCCAGTTCAGTGATCTGTCATCGGCCATGTCTGGTGGATACAGAATCAGATTGCGATCCTGGGAGGATGTCATATGGTGTCCCCACAGGATAACAGGTCTCCCACCCAGTTGTTTATATATATATATATATATATATATATATATATATATATATATATATATACTGTATATATATATAGTTATATAAACACACACATGTACATGTTTCTTAGCTGCACTGTAAAAACAAAAGCTTGTTTACAAAGCAAGCACTGAAGTTCAGTTTTCTGAACAGGATTTAATGAATCAGATCTTTGACTCACCACACTCCCCTTTTGCTTGTATTGTTCAGATGTGGCCATACCAAGTTTCAATTAGAGAGAGATATCCTAATACCAGTTTTTTTTTTTATACATATTGTTCTGTGAACCCAATGTCATAGATGTTTATTTGTAAAATAAAGAAAACAAAAGAAAAAAAAAAGTAAAATCTAAAACAAAAAAGTAATGTTTAACCATGTGTAACAGATATCCCTGGGGAAAAAGCGTGAAGATATCTGTGTTGTCACTGTAAGAAATCAAAGAACACTTTCCTTTTATTTAAGCAAAACCGAATAAGGCTTTTGATCCATCTTTTTTTCAAAGGGTTTCACAGTTTCTATGTATATAAGAATTAAGTTGTATATATTTTTAAATTTATTTTTTTAAAATGAGGCAGACCTTTTAATAATTTTCCATGTCATCCTCCTTTCATAGTTTTTTTTTCATTATAGGAATAGTTAGTACAGCTCCTATTTATGGAGTCGGGGGGGAGTGATAAGAATTTTCAGCACTTGACAAATACCTGTTAAAGCTGCAGCTACTCATATTAGCCCCCGCTTCACCAGGAAATCACTGCTGCAGGTTTATCCAGGGGCAGAAGACAGAAGATTTCAAACTAACAAAGCAACTACCAGTACATGAAACACTCTGGGTACGTTCATAGTAAGTAGCGTCCCTGGTGCTGTTATAAAAGAAAAAAAAATTGTTACTATACTTCAGCTTTAACCGCTTTATGTTGCATATTGCTGACCAAAGTGTTTTTTTTTTCCAATAGTTTGTTGCTAAGTAATCCCCAAGTGTTCAAATGATGTAGGCTCAGATAGAAAGCATATATATTAGAGGGTTTCAGAAATGATATTGTGTCCTGAAGTTTACGTGTGTCTGTAACACTGTATCTATGTCTGTATGTATGTGACACAGTAGTTACTGATTATTTAGCAGGTAAAATTAAAAATTATTGTGGCAAATGTGTGCAGTATATACTGTGCGTAGACCTGACTCTATTTAACTATGTCCCTTTAAACCACACTTAAAGTGGTTGTACAGTAAAGGCAGAAGGTTTTTTTTTTAATCTTAATGCATTCTATGCATTAAGATAACACATCTTCTGTGTGCAGCAGCCCCTCTCAGCCCCCCTTATACTAACCTGAGGTCCATCTCTATCCAGGGATGTTGCAGGAGAGACTCGGCTGCCTGGCCATTGGCTCCCGCTGCTGTCAATCAAAGTCATTATGCCAGTGAGGAGAGGGAGAAAGGCCTAACAAACGGCTCAGGTGTCTCCATAGCAAGCTACTTGCTGTGTGGGCACTCATCAGGAGGGAGGGGCTAGGAGAGCCAAAGAGGGGCCTGAGAAGAGGAGGATCTGGTCTCCTCTGTGCCAAACCAACTGCACAGCGGAGGTAAGTATAACATGTTTGTTAAAAAAGGTGTGTATTATCCCGCTCTCCCTAATCGAATGTGTCTCTCACTTCTAACTTGTGTCTGATGGCTGCAACCAAATAATTGTGTTCCCACAACTGTAGACAAAATAAAATCAAAAATCTTGGCTTTGCCTATCCATGTGCAATCCAATTAATGTTTTTAAACCAAAACCTTACTTTTTTATCCACAAAACTGCTATCGTTATTCAGTGACAAACTTTCTCGTGTACAGTAGAAAAAAACAAATGTGACAGTCCCAAAGGACTATAACTCAATTAGCAGTGCTTTTCTTCTTTCAATTATTTTCCCCTTTAAATGTGCTTCTCACATCCTGCGTTTTTTTTCCACCTTCACCCTTGTGGATTTCGATAATACATTTGTGAGGTGACTCCCACCGCCTTTCACCACTGCGCTCACCTCCAGTATATACCTGTTTCCAGGTCTAAAATTGCCTTCTTCTACAGGGGTTAATTCCAGGCTCCTCAGCTGTTCAAACGTTTTCCACTCTCCTCTCTACTCACTGAGCTGACTTTGTCTGGACTTCCTTTCCTCCACCTCCCCTCAGTATAAAAGATACACTCCCATTATGTAGTATATAAAGGTTTCAAGTTTATTGCATAATATCCACCTACTATAAAACTTGAGACAGTGCGCTTTAGAAAATCATCCAACGGGGCAGCAGCTACTGTTTGCTCTCGTATGTTCCACAAACACAGTCCTCTGTCACCCGACTCCTCCCACGCGTGTCGTCACGATCATGTGACTTCCTCAGTTTGTCACTGAACAATGATAGCAGTTTTGTGGTTTGAAAGTTTTGGTTTAAAAACAATAATTGGATTGCACATGGATAGGCACAGCCAACATTTTTGATTTTATAACATGTTTGTTATTTTTAAGCAAAAAAAAAAAATAGACTTTAGTATCACTTTAATCACTTTAATATTTAGTGCTATGTAGCCATGCAAGCTTCTTGCCATGAAACGCTGCACACACCGCATTAGTCTTTCTATTTAGCACATATCAAAAAATACATTTCTTTTACCAACCTAATGTCAGACTTCACACACTGCAGGCAATGTTTGGTGTGTACCAAATTCACAAATGTTAAAAGCTTATCATAAAGTCAAAGTTTGTCATGACTGCATGAAGTCCTGAATAAAGGCCTAGGGGTTGTGTGTCCCCCCTCCCCCCCCCCATCCCCACTAAGACAAAGTTATCCTAAATGTTGTTCTGCACATGCACAGTGATGCCTTATGAATATAAAGCATAGCTTGTGCAACTCTGCTAACCCAGTCTTATATCATTATTCTTAAAGAATAAAGAGCAGGCCGAGTACAGAGACTAAAAAGCAACAGTGGTTGTCAATTTTCTCAAGGCCATTGTAATGCTGGAATAAAATGACATTTACCCCAGGTCCGCCAGACCAGGCACCCACTTGTAAATTTTAGAAATTAGATTGCGTGACTCTGGGAGAACCTAAATCTCAAAGAAGCCAATTTATTCTTTGTGTAAAATCTCTTTAACAGTATTTATTGGTATAGAATATTCATGCAAATGTGATCAGATTTATAATTCTTAAAAAAACAATATTGACATTAAAGCTAATAGAATCAGCAATAATATTTAATACAAATTATATTCATTGTATTTATTACAATAATATTAGAGTAAAAACAATAAAAGCTAAAACAAATGTGGGACTTTCAAATTTCTTCAATTTCCACCTGAGGAATAAACACAGATAATATTACGTTAAAACAGAGATTTTACTGTATAACAATTAAAAAAAAAAAATTATTTGAAAAGTAAAGTGATAACTGTGTCAGATATTCACAATACTATCCCCAGACACCTTATGCATCCTACCCATACCATCATTACAGTTACTATATATCAAGTGAAAGAAGCAACAAATAAAGAAGCAAACTATAGTGAAATGCCACCAATTTAAGAAATTATGGATGCTGTATCCCAATGCGTTTAGTGGACTATGCTTAAAAATCCATATAGATGTTTTGTAATATTGCAATATTGATGTATAGTGAAAAATAAAGGTGCGCTGATATATGTGGTAAAGCCGCTACCAAGAAATGTGAGTAATAAATAGTGAAAAATGGTTGGTGCGCTAAACTAAGATGTGTCCTCAATCAATAAGCTAAAGAAACATGATTCTGAAACACAATACAACAAAACATAAATATGTCATATATGTGAAAAAATCCAAAATAAAGTCCATTAAATTATAATGATGTTCTGTGAGACTTCTGGGATATATTCTGTGCAAAAACTCAATTCGAATAAAGTGACATCCAAGTGAAACGATCCCACCACCAGCAGATTAAGCTTCTTACCAGATAAATATGTATAAATGGCGTAACTAATCCACATGAACCAGGGTTAGCTATTTTCCCATACACCTTCACCCAGCATTTGAGCACACGCAAAAGCCTCTTACCAGATGTAAGATAAGTTGGGAATAAACTCTCCGCTTTCCAAGATGTAACTCTAGGCTGGCTAACGGTCATACGGTCCGCAGATGGGGTGGCACTCTATTTCTTAGATTGCTCCGCAATTCGTATGTGTAAAAAATTCAATGGAATCGACAATGGTGCATTACTCCCGATTTATTGAATAGCCTGTGGGAACTCACGTCCGGCTGCTGCACGGACGAATGACGCGAGTGGCGGCGCGACACGCCTCCTCCTTCTGCCACTCGCGTCATCCGTCCGCGCTGCAGCCGGACGTGAGTTCCCACAGGCTCAATTCATTCATGCCAGCATACATTTGGATACATGTAAGTGCAATTGCCTATTTTTATTCAATAAATCGGGGGTAATGCACCATTGTCGATTCCATTGAATTTTTTACATATACGAATTGCGGAGCAATCTAAGAAATAGAGTACTACCCCATCTGTGGACCGCATGACCGTTAGCCAGCCTAGAGTTACACCTTGGAAAGCGGAGAGTTTATTCCCAACGCCCAACATATCTTACATCTGGTAAGAGGCTTTTGCGTGTGCTCACATGCTGGGTGAAGCTGTATGGGAAAATAGCTAACCCTGGTTCATGTGGATTAGTTACGCCATTTATACATATTTATCTGGTAAGAAGCTTAATCTGCTGGTGGTGGGATCATTTCACGTGGATGTCACTTTATTCGAATTGAGTTTTTGCACAGAATATATCACAGAAGTCTCACGGAACATCATTATGATTTAATGGACTTTATTTTGGATTTTTTCACATATATGACATATTTATGTTTTGTTGTATTGTGTTTCAGAATCATGTTTCTTTAGATTATTGATTGAGGACACATCTTAGTTTAGCGCACCAACCATTTTTCAATATTGATGTATAGTCTTATGTATTTTTCTCATTATCAGCAGCTCAAGATCCCCCTAAAGAAGTACAGTTTGCAAAACGCTTTGGAATACGGCATCCTTTGTTACTTGAGAGAATCAAGAAGACTCAGCCACCCATAGAAAGGGGGGAAGAGAAAAATTGGTTGGGGATTTTTTAGGTGCCAATAATCAAATGTGCCATTTAAAATATACAAAGTTTATTATCAAAATTTGTTTAAGAAAAGAAAGGGAAAACAGACAATAATTAAGAATGGGTAGACATACATAATTAAAATCAATTTGTTAGCTGCATACAAAATGAACTCATATACATATATTTATAATAATGTCACGGAGTAGCAATCCCGTCATGTTTCACCAGAACGGTTTCCTCAGGGGATAGTTTTTGAACTACTTCCACGATGAAGCAGGTAGAAAATCTGAATATATTATATACAATACATTAAGTCGATTGTTATCAGATTGTTGTCAGATTAAGATGCGCTTGAAGGGGTTACTTGGTCAACTATATATGCTTTAATGCCTCTAAGTATCCAACATTCTCCAATATTGGGATGTGGTGCCCTTGGGTCCTTTTCCAGATAAAAATTTCTTTTGTGCTGCTTCATTTCTTGAATTGGTGGCATTTCATTATAGTTTGCATCCTTATTTGTTGCTTCTTTCACTTGATGTCCCTGTAATGATGGTATGGGTAGGATGTATAAGGCGTCTTGGGATAATATTGGTATTAGCTGTGATGCAGTTAACATTTTAACTTTTCAATTATTTTTTTTTTTTTTTAGTTTGTTATACAATAAAATCTCTGTGTTTTTAAGTAATACTATCTATGTTTATTCCTGAACATTCCCCCCTTTTTTGACATTTTTTTAACTCTAATCTGTTAGCAGGGATGTGGTGCTGAGGCTATCCAGTCATACCTAAATTATCTTATTACATTAATATTATTAATACAAATCCTATACCCATTCAGGGTACCCATTCAGATAGTTGAGTGTTTTGTAAATTGAAAGTAGTGGCACAAATCTGTGAACTATTTATTTTATGAAAGCTGTAATAAATAATATTGTTGATTTTATTAGTTTTAGCCCTGAGGTTATATTTTTGCTGAATTTTAGAAAGTTTTTTTTTTTTTTACTGGGAAAAAAATTAAAACATCCTTTAGATTTGATTTGAAAGAGATTTAACAAAGTTTTCAGGTCCTTTTATATTTTTTTCGGAGGGCTAATGCAAGTATGTCAATGCGTGTTATGTTGATGCAGATTTTCCCTCACTTGCTGTCTGTCCCTATGTCAGGAAATTACTTCACGCAAACCGAAGCCTGAATAGCAGTGAGAGCTGACAGGGGTTCTAACCTTTCCCCATTCTATCCAAAATTTTTAAAAAATGTTTGGGTTATACATACATTTTTAAAATTTAGTGCTGCAATATTTGACATTAATCTTATAAAGATTCATTATAAAATGTTAGAGGAAAAAAATACACAAAAAAAGAAAAAAAAAAAAAACAGATCATACAAAAAAAGTAAGGAAGTATAAAATAAATAAAACAAATCAATAAAGGCCCATTCACACTACCCCACAGCCCAAAACGCTGTTGCCCCCAGTGCGGTTTAGTATGCAGGCATCAGCATTTTGGGCGATGTGATGTGCATTTTTTTTTTATGAACTTTATGTGAACTGCACAATGTGACACTTCATTCATGTCACTGCACAGCAGCGTGCAGCTTTGCGCTTGCTTGTGCAGTGACATGCAGGGCCATGCAGGACGTTGTGATATTCTGCACACATGTTGCATAATATTGCATAGTTCTGGAATGCAGTGAAACACTGCGTTCCGGTTTGAACTTTACACACAGAAAACTATTGTCATTGCATTTACCTGTTTTATCCATGAGGGAAAATACAGGCAACTGCACATAGTGTGAACAGACCCTTGTGGAATACAATTTAACCTCTTCCCGCCAGCTATTTGCATATATGCAGCTGCTGGGTGGGTGCGCAATAACACTGAGCGGCTGAATATGTGTCCATAGGCAACGGCTTTCCTGTGCTGAGAGCGTGCTCACTGTGCGCTCACACCACTGTAACATTGATATCACAGGCAGCCCCTGATTCATAATTGTGATCAGGCCTTTCGATTATGTGACAGCTGTGATAGCCAATCATAGCAGTCACATGATTGGAATGTTCGCCTCAGCCTCCCAGCATTTCAATTCTCCTAAAGAGCCAGACGGGGTTAAGGTGGTATTAAACTGAAAAGCAAAAATGTATTATAGTGCAGATTACCAATTCTTAGATGTGATGGCATTATTACTCCTTTTTTGGCTTTCTTTCTGTAATCCTGCCAGTAAGTCTCTTGTATTTCAACAGAACAAGCTGTCCAACAAATGTATCAGTTAAGAGCGTTGAGACAAACCATTTACCACTGACAGAGGTGCTTACAATGATTAGCTTTTATTTATTCATATAAAACCTTTATCCCATAAGATAAAAAATGTTGCTGTAACTTCTTGTGTAAGCAGTCTTAGTAAAAGATAGACTAAGCAATAGCATGCAATGTCAAGCTATATTAGCATGCATAAGGAAAGGAAAGTATTCCAGAGATAAAACTATAATCCTACCACTTTATAAAACTCTGGTTCGGCCACACCTGGAGTATTCTGGCCAGTTCTGGTCACCAATCATCAGAAAGGATTAGCTGGAACAGGAAAGAGTCCAAAGAAGGGCAACTAAGCTAATTAGGGGATTGGAGGACCTAAATTACGAGGAACGATTACAAGCGCTCGATTTATTCTCACTGGAAAAGAGACGCCTGAGAGGGGACATGATAGCAATTTACAAATACCTCAACGGTGATCTCAGCATAGAAAAAAAACTATTCAGTCGCAAGGAGTACAAGAGAACACGAGGCCATGCAATGTGATTAGAGGAGAAGCGATTTAACCTCAGGCTACGCAGGGTTTTTTTTTTACAGTAAGGGCAATACGATTATGGAACTCGCTTCCACAAATGGTGGTAACTGCGGGAAGTATGGCTACTTTTAAAAGACTCTTGTACATACATCTCCAAGATCAAAACATTCAGGGGTATAGGAAATGAATATGTCCACACACGCCTACTGTCTTTATTCAACCTCAACTACTATGTAATTATGTAACTATATGTAACTGCAGTGTTAGCTGGAGTTTGGCTTCAATATGTTAGTGTATCAGAATCTGCAACTTGCAAGTACCCCTAACGCTCTCCCCCTTAGGGGAGGTGTGTTACTTGCCAGTTTACCAATTCTAATGATTGGTAAGCTGCAATATATAAAATTTTTTGTTTGAGGTTTAATACCGCTTTAATTTGTTATTTTCCTTCACTGTCTTTAAAAATGGTTGTAAAGGTAGAAGGTTTTTATTTTTGTAAATTCTTTATTTATGGAAACATGATGGCATACAGTAGAACAATTGTAATACACATGTGAAACAGTACTCAATAGGCAGATATACATATATATATAAAATGGAAACAAATAAGACATGGAGGGGAAATGCAACCCTTTCATATAGAAACATCAATAAACTAAACACATGAGTACTCATCCGAATGGAATGATAAGCATGATGAATCATGAAGGGAATATGGCTACTTCGCTAGGGCCCCCGCGGTAATAAGCAAAGTGAGCGGTAAAATAGTGATAGAATAGCGAGACAACTCTGGGGAACTCTCCATCCCCACCGGCATCCATCACATGGCCGTTATACGGGAACGTAGAGGAACTACCCAGGATGCTAGTAGCTACAGTAGCATCTATAGAAGAAGTCATCTATACGTATGCCCTTGGGGAGGGGGAAACAGGTTTCGTGCCCATGAGACGGGCTTTTTTTTTTTTTTAATAGAAAAGGCAGGAAGGGAGATGTAGTCCTAGAAGACTAGGAGAGAAGGAGGGTGGAAAGGAAAGTAATGAAAAAGAAAAAGAACAGAACAAAGAAAAAAGAAAAGAAAAAAGGGGGGGAGGGAGGGGCAGGGGGTGATGGCCAACCCCCAGGTCTCGACTGCCTTAAGCAATTAAGTCCTTGTACTCCGCAGAAAATGTGAACTCATGCCAATAATACCAGCGCTTGATCAATTTGTCTCTGGAACCCTTCTCGGTGGCTAAGAGGTCCTCCATCTCATTAAGATACGCCACTTTACATAGCCACATAGCTACCATAAGGGGCTGGGTCTGTTTCCAGAGAAGAGGGATGTAGCTTTTGGCCACTGTAAGCAGAAGCGCTAGGATTGATTTCTGGTAGGACGCTCTCGGAAAATTGTGATGATGTAGGAGGAAAAGGGCTGGGTCAAGCGTGAGGGTGTGATCCGTAACTTTTTGAGTAATGTGAAGCACTGATGTCCAGAAAGACTGTAAACGGCTGCAGGACCAAAAGACATGGAGAAAGGAGCCCATCTCCTCTCCGCATCTCCAACATACGTCTGTGCAGGCAGGGAACATCTTGTGGAGTTTAGTCGCGGTGTAGTACCAGCTAGAAAGACAATTATATCCCGATTCCTGGTATTTGGAGCATGGCGAGGTTTTGTATGCGAAGAACAATAGTCGGTCTACCTGGTGATCCGAAAAGGTCAGGTCTAGGTCTCTTTCCCAATGTGCGACAAACGGAGGCCAGAAGGAGGGCTCAGGTGTAGTCAGCATACGATATAGCAGAGAAATCCTATGGCGTAGGGGGGAATGATCAGCACAAAGGTCTTCAAAGTGAGTGAGGCGTCGGGTAAACGAGGGCGCTGACGGAAGAGAATGTAAAAAATGAGTAAGTTGTATCTTCTGCCAAAAGGACAGAGTGTCAAAGGTAATGTCAGAGTTCAAGAGATACCTGGAAATCCACCGACCATCACGCACAAAATGAAGGGCTTGATGAAGACCTTTGGCCTTCAGAGAACGGAATCCGGACTCATCAACACCCGGCATGAAGTCCGGATTATCGATCACCGGGAACAAAGGCGATGGCAGGGTAGCCAGCCGGCCACCCTGACATAGCGCCGATTGTCGGGTGGGCCGCCATCACCTTGGGCATGGGGGAGTGGCTCCAGAGAAAGGATTCTGGAGCAGAATCCACCGAATGTCTCTTCAGTTGTACCCACTGTTTCAAGGATCCATGTCGGTACCAGTCTAAGACGCGAGAAAGATGACAGGCCTCATAGTAAAGCGTTGCATGCGGCAAAGCCATGCCTCCACATAGTATGGGCATGCGGAGAACCTTCAACGCCAGGCGGGGAGGGCCCTAATCCAAAGGAACTCCCAAAAGGTGCAATTCATTTTCTTGAGAAAGGTGGAAGGGATGGCTATGGGTAGAACCTGGAGCACATAGAGAAGGCGGGCATCACATTCATCCTAATAATATTGCAACGCCCAAACCAAGACAACAAACCACTCCGCCACCCCTCCAGATCCTTTCTGATTCAAGCTAGGAGAGGAGGGAAGTGTAGTCAAAGATCTTATCCGGGCAATTCGGAAGAGAAATCCCTAGATATTGGATATGTGAAGAACTCCATTTAACCACTTGCCGACCACCGCAAGTACATATACTGCGGCGGTCAGCCCCTCCTGGGCAAAGTGATGTATTGATACATCACTCGCCCGCGAGCCAATAGGGGGCAAGCATGCGCCGCCGGAGGCGTGCTCCCGCCCCCGCTCATTCACTGCCATCACCACGCGAGTGACCGGCGACTCCGATGTCCGCCGGCCACTCACGATCTCCCGCTGGAGAGGGAGAAAAGCAGGCGGCTAATGTAAACAAAGCCGCCTGTCATTCTCCCTGGTGTAACTGCTATGTAGGATCATATGTCTCTGTGGTTACATCAAAAGCCAAGCCCCTTTACAGTTAGAAGCACCCCCCTAGGATCTCTAATAAAGTTAACCCCTTCCCTGCCAGTGTAATTTTACAGTAACAGTGCATATGTATAGCACTGATTACTGTAGTAATGTCACTGGTACCCCCAAAAGTGTAAAAAATGTCAGTCAAGGGTCCGATCTGTGCACCGCAAAGTCGCAGTCCCGCAAAAAAATCACAGATCACCGCCATTACTAGTTAAAAAAAAAAAACAATAAAAATGACATAAATCTTTCCCGTAGTTAGTAAACGCAATAACTTTTGCACAAACCAATCAAAATACGCTCATTGCGATTTTTTTCACCAAAAATATGTAGCAGAAAACAAATTGGCCTAAAATTTAGATTTTTACATTTTTTGGGGGGAATTTCATATAAAAAATGTGAAAAATATTGTTATTTTTTCAAAATTGTCGCTCTTTTTTTGTTTATAGTGCAAAAAGTAAAATGTGCACAGGTGATCAAATACCACCAAAAGAAAGCTCTCTTTGTGGGAAAATAAGAACGTCAATTTCATTTGTGTACAGTGTCGCACGACCGTGCAATTGTCTGTTAAATTCATGCAGTGACGAATCGCAAAATAGGCCCTGGTCTTTGAGCAGTCAAATCCTCCGGGGCTTAAGTGGTTAAAAGGGAAGTCGTCCCTAAGTAGAGCAGATAGAGCGGACGGCATCGCGACTGCAAGTGCCTCAGATTTCTGTTGATTTTTTTGTAGAACGAGAGGGATTCATATACTCGAAATTCCTTCATGAGATTGGGAAGAGAGGTAAGAGGTTTAGTGAGGAAGAAAAGGAGGTCATCAGCGTACGCTGCCACCTTTGGTGTCAACGTCACAGATACTGATAATCCAGCGACATCTACAGTTGCCCTCACCGATCGTAAAAAAGGCTCTAATGTCAAGACGAAAATCAAGGTGGATAGAGGGCATCCCTGACGAGACCCAATGAATATCTCCAGGGGGCCCGAGAGTGACCCATTAACTTTGACATTCATCGAGGGTCTGGAGTAAATTGCCCTAATCCAGGACATCAGCCATCTCCGAAAGCCAACATGCTCCAGAGTCTCAGTAAGAAAGTCCCAGTTCACCCGATCAAACGCCTTTTCGGCGTCCGTCGAGAGAACTAACATAGGAGTCTGTTGGGTACACGCAAGATGGATAAGATCTATCGCCTTAGTGGTGTTGTCTCGGGCCTCTCGAGATGAAACAAAACCCACCTGAGGCCAAGATCTTAGTGAAAAGTTTTAAGTCGATATTCAGGTGCGAGATAGGTCAGTAACTAGTATCGCTATCACCGTAATGTGAGCTCAAAACGAATCTACAGGGAGGTCCGCTCCTTCCCCTGCCGCATTATATGCAGAGGAAGTGTGGGGAGAGAATATCCTCAAAGCATTTATAATAATGAAGGGAATACCCGTCAGGGCCCAGTGCCTTGCCCCCCTTCATCGCCGTCAATGCTCTAGATAACTCCACGGACTGAAGCGGTTCATCAAGCCGTTCGAGGTCCTCCACGTGAAGAGAGGGAAGGCCTGAAGCAGACAGATATGCTCGAATAGCTGAACCTGAGGCCTCTCGATCAGTCACCATTGAATCAGAAGCCAGGTTATACAGGGAGGCATAGTAGAGACGGAATACCTCTGCTATCTCTTCCGTAGTCTGAACCTTACGTCATGAGGAGGTATGCAATTCAGGAATGAACGTTTGCGCTCTCTGCTGACGAAGTTCTCTCGCCAGTAATCCCCCACATTTATTCCCATGTTCATAGAAGGCGCGCCTGCACTTAGCCAAAGTGGCTTTTGCCTTAAAAAGGGCCAAAGAACAGAGCTGGTCCAGAAGGACGGTGAGTTCCTGTAGGACTGCCTGTGCCTGTGATAGTTTGTGAACGGCTTCAAAAGCTCCGATACGATCAAGAAGATCGTGCATTTGGCGAAGCCTCTCCTTCTTCCTCTGGGAGCCAACCTAATCAGAATCCCTCACATGTAACTTTTGTGTGCTTCCCATATCATCAAGGGGGGCTGTCCGGGATAGCGTTAGAGGTGAAAAATTGTTGTAACCTCCGAGCGCAGCTCCTCAAGGATACTAGGGTCTTGAAGGAGGCCATCATTAAGCTACCACTGCCATTGCTTCAGCTCCGGGGATCGTAATTCCAGGTCAAGCATCACCGTGATAGATCGTGATAGAGCCAATAGACGTGGAGACGACTCGAGGTAGTAGGGTCTGCGGGATCAAGAAGAAATTGATGCTCGTATAGGAGTCATGTGGGGGGGAATAAAAGGTGTAGTCCTTCGTCTCTGGCTTAAGGATTCGCCAAGGGTCTACCAGACAAAGGCCTGGAACATTTTTGTGAGTAATTTCAGAGCAGCGTAAGAAAGATGAGAAGAGCCCTGAGATGTGTCCACAATCGGGTCAAGGACCAAATTAAAATCACAGCCAAGAAGGATCGACCCCTCGGCGAAATCAGACAGTTTCGAGAATAGTGACTCCAGAAACGTCACCTGTTTCGAGTTAGGTAGATAAAAGTTCGCCATGGTGATCTGCAATGCACCTAGATGCCCCTTCACAAAAGAAGGTTTTATTTTAATGCATTCTATTCATTAGGATAAAAAAACCTTCTGCGTGCAGCAGCCCCTCTAATACTTACCTGAGACCTTCTCGATCAAGCGATGTTGCACGAGAAACTCAGCTGTCGGGACTGTCCCTCCTCATTAGCTGAGACAGCAACGAAGCGCCATTGGCTCCCACTGCTGTCAATCAAAGTCAATGAGTCAATGAGGATGTCACATCACTTCCTCAAACTAAATCTTTCTAAAACTGAGTTTATAATATTCCCCCCTGTCAATGCCCTCATCCCCGACTTTTCCATGAAGATTAAAAATAGAGTCCCTCAGCTCATGTCAGGGTACTAGGTATAATCCTGGACTCTGACCTGCCTTTCTAGTCTCAAATGCAATTGTTGTATGAATCTTGTAGACTTCACCTCTGTAACATCTCCGAAATATGCCACTTTTTGTCCAATGAAACCAATGATACTCATTTACTATCTGGTTATCTCTCACTTTGACAATTGCAGCCCTCTTCTCATTGGCCTACCTCAACACAAGCATAATACAATCTCCTCTTCACTCTATCATGAATACTGCTGCCAGAATCATCTACTTTACAAACCGCCCAGTGGCAACCACCCTTCTATGCCAGTCCCTCCAATGGCTTCCAATCACCCAAGGAATATAATTAAAAATACTAACAACAACAAACAAAGCAAATCCACAACCATCTTCTCCGCTCCTCTCAAGACCTCCTGCTCTCTGCTACCTCATCTCTATGACTTTTCCAGTGCCTTCTCTAGAGGATGGGAGGGTGAATCTGGATTTCTACCTTAATTTGTCTGGCTATCTTCTACTGTCTCTACCTTTAGGTGATCCCTGAAAACACATCCATCCCACCTCCACCTAACTACTGAACTTTTAATTATTCCATCAGCTCATCCCTCACAGTTGTTACCTTTTGTAGATTGTAAGCTCTCAGGAGCAGGACCCTCCTAACCCTTATGTATTGAACGGTATTGTAACTGTACCGTCTTCCTTTTATTGTAAAGCACTGCACAAACTGTTGGTGCTATAAAAATCCTGAATAATAATAACAATAGTAAAATTACATGAATTCTTAAAACAGACAGTCTCTAAAAAAAGTCTATAAATGTCTGTTTTTTTTGGGGGCTACTTTCAGAGGTACAAATAAACCAGTTGCACTCTAAACAATCTCGAGAAAGATGGACTGAGCTTTACTGTAACTTGACAATAAAACACGACTGTTTTGATCTATCTCCTCTGCAAGACTCACAAATGCCTCTATACCAGTTATGGTTTGTATGGATTTCTTTGTTGGTGAGCACCTGGGCATTTATCTCCAACATAGAGTGCTGTAGCTACCCTTGGGCCAGTTTTGTGCGTGTTTAGTCATAGGTGTGCACAGCCTATTGCATTAGGGTGTGCACCTCAAAGCTCAAACACACACATGTGTGTGTGTGCATGTGTATATATACTGACAGTGTCAGTAGAGCAGTGGGCAGTGTCAGTAGGGCAGAGGATGGTGTCAGTAGTTTTTATTTTTATTATTTTTTTTTTTTACAAATTTTTTAGGAGCCCCATTAGTGGTCTTTGGTCAGATATCAGGGGTTTAAACAGGGAAAATCTGTGACACACAGGGTGATTAGGGTATTCCCAGGCGCACCTGTCACACCCTGTGCGCACGCCTATGTGTGTAGTTGTGGCATCAGTATATTTTCTGTACATGAAGCATTATTTTATTTTCTGTCTCTCACTGCTGCATGTGCATTTTACAAACAGCCCATAAAGGTAATAGCTTTATGGAAACAACAGGGGAATTGGCCACAAGTCTATTAAATACTGTTTTAAGGCTGTTTAGCTGTGTAAGTGCTGCATCTCACAGCTTGATGAATGGGAAAACACTGACAAAACCAAATATTACTTCAGTTTGCTTGTGAATTATATCCATATATTTGATAACCTTTTACCTCTTACACAACAATTTCAGGTAATGAATAAAAATAATCTGTAAACTGCTAAAGCTATAAAGTAAACACAGTGACTATTTTAAAATCAGCCTTAAAATGATTTCTGTGTAATTCATTGCAGCCAGCTATCGGAAAGCTCCTCACAGTGTCACTGGGAGTGTATTTCCTGCAGCCTGTGGCACACAACATTCTTTCACTCTATTTACTGTATCCCCAGTCAGATTCCAACTTTCAGGCTTAAATCAAATTTTTTGGCTTTGAGAAAAGTGCTACCACATTTACCACAACCCACTTGCCCTTTCATAGTAGGGACAGAAGGTCCCTATTATGAGCTATGGGCTAGACAAAGTGCACCACCCAATTTGTGGCATGGTGCTGAAGTGATTGGTGGGCATGGTGAAGAGTGGGTGTGCTTTCAAAGACACTTATTGTGACACAGCTTTAAAGCTTTTCCAGCCTCAGCTTCCATACTAGCTCTTAGCATATGGTACAAAGACAATTTCAGAACACCAAAGGAAGTCCACCAGATGCTGTGACTGCATGTTTGAACACAGAACATGTAGCAATATAATGCCCAGCATGTGTCACTGACTGTCTCTGATCAATGTCTAAATGGTGTATCCCCACTCAGGTCCACCAGCCCAACCTGTCTCATTGGTATTGGCCTGGGGAGCATCTAAAGCCCAGCCCTTCCCTGATGGCACCTAGCTTCTTATGATCAGGGATCAGGCTTGGGTTTGTAGCTACTATTGATTTGAGGTGACTCTTGTGGGTTTGAGATTTGTGGCCCCAGCAAAAGAAGGGTCAATAAGGTTTAAAAAAACAAAAACAAAAGAATTAAGCTACCTCCCTTACAAAAAAAGAAGCACAAGGCAGCAATAATGTAAGCATATTGAGAGCTGCTGTAGGGAAAGGATAGGGAAAACTGGTAAACTGCATAGGGAGGGATTAGGGTCAATTAAAAAACGGTAATTTAATTTTGATTGCTAGCTCTTTGGGAAATCAACCCAATTACTTTTTTAATTATTAGAGGCTTTTTGTCTTCAACTTTATTTTGTGGTCATTTGAGAAAACAAAAAATAAACCAGTGGACTACTAATCTGTTCCCAGTTCAGAGTCTCCAGTTAAAACAATATATTTGCCTAAAGAACATCACCTGCATTATAGACTACAATGGACCAAATACAAAATATACCAACATATGAAAGAAAAATATAAAGAGAAATATACTAACAGAGATGTGTCCCCTTGAAGATAATTCATCAGTGTAATTGTAAATTAAAAAAAAAAAAAACTAAGTGGAAGAACAATGTACGCCTAAACTACCTCACCTTATGTAATTTACATTCACTGCACCCCCTTACCTTGTCTCCATGGATAACATAAAAAGCATACGCTGGTTATGCCCAGAGCTATTTTTCAGCTGGAACCTGGTGGAACTCAGTTCCATCACCTCTGGCTCAGGCCCTCTGCTTCCTGATCACGACTATTACTTGTAAACACAGAAGTCTGGCTTCTGTGTTTTTCAAGTGATAGTTTGTCTCCCAACAGCTCCTACAGATCTGATCTACTGAGTTGCACCCACTGAGTGCATGATTGGGACAATGGAGATGCAGATGCCCGGGGTGCAGTGCAGATGCCGACACCCCCACTGGATGATTTCCCATAAAGTGAGAGAGGAACAACTAATTACAGTGTGTGGGGAGGTACTAGAGCCATCTGGGTGCTTCATCCTAATACAGCAACAAAAGTAAGACTTGTGGGAGATGGTGGAGCTTTTAGGGGGTGGGGAGAAGATGGGGGCAGTGAAGGGGGTGGGGGGCAGCATGCAGAGGTCAGAGCTGAAGAGGTTTGAAAGTGAGATATGGATGGGGGATGCAGATGTAAGCAGCTGTGGAAGAAGGCTGGACTCTGCACTGTGTGTGTAGCACACCCCTGAACTCTGCACTCTATATGCAGTGCACTGCTGAACTCTGCACTATGTATGTAGCGCACCCCTGAACTCTGCGCTCTGTGTGTAACCCCCCCTTTCCAAACTCTGCACTCCTGGTATTCAATGCCCCTTTAAGACCCTCCCACTGTTAATTAAATTTGACCACACCCACTATTTGATACTGTTCGGAGTTGATAAAGTTTTGGGGGGTCATGGTTGAGTTCCTGTACCTATTTCCTGAGAACAAAAAGCCCTGGTTATGCCTATTATTCTTGATTAAAGCTGTCCTGCTGCTGATCAATTTTACACTGCTATATTCTCTGCAGTATCAAAACTCATATGCGAAAACCCCAACCTTTGCTGTTTGTCCCTAGTAAATTAGGGTCCAACCCTGCTTTTTAAAATCGTCCTGCTATTGGAAAATTTTACACTGCTGTTTTATGTGAAGTTTCCTAACCTTGTAGTAAAACCTGCCTGTATTTCACTTCTTTATTACACTTCAGGCAGTTCTTTTTAATTAAAAAAATCTCACTGCTTGCTTATTTTACACTGCTATATTATCTGCAGTCTATACATTTTTAATGTGAGTTTATTAGAAATTGGCCGGTGGCAAGACAGTTTTGCATCAGGGAGAAAGGAAAGCCGTTGACCATTTTCTACCTGGCAGACAAAGCAGGCCTGTTGCCATTGGATGAAAAAGAATTGCTAAAACTACCTGAAAAGGCCTTTCAGATTGGGGTTCTGCTTCTGTATGTAAACCAAACTATTTGTAAAAGAAAAAACATTAGTGCAACACCCAAAGCAGAGACAACCCACTACACTGTACCAAAGTACTTCATAGAGAACAAAGGAAAAATAAAACTGAAAAACATATAAATCACAAAATCCTTTATGGTAATAATCAGGAATCATACATTCTGTGTTTTTGTGGCCACGGAGGTATAAAAATCCCTGTGTTGATGGTTAAATTCTGTAAGTTTAGTTTACAATGGTAGGTCCTGCACAAATCGACTGTTCACCTGGCAAAATGACAAGAAAAAGAAAACAAGAAGTAGTACTTTCCTTTTTTCAACAGAGATAAGAAAGTTAAAAAAAACTCTAGACCTATAAGAAAATCTGCATCGAATATTCTCCACCTCCACACTAATTACCATCTGGTAAAAGTAAGATGAGGGGGTTTGACGAACATCCATATCTGTCTCTTTTTTTCCTTTTCACTTTAACTGTGTTTTATGTGGTTTGGCTTATCTTGGAAAGAAATCGAGATGAGACAACAAAAACAAATATATTCTTACATTATTTTCAATGTGTTTACTTATTAAAATATTAATCTCAATATGGTAATATTTTCTGGTAAACATGTGTTACCTAAATATGTCTTTCTTGCTTGCACTTGGGTGGAGGGACGAAATGCGAGGGATGGGTTGTACAGTATGTGCGCACAATATACTGTCAGTCCATGGCACTGATCAGGTGTGAGCGAATTCTAATGTTTACATTTTGATTTCAGGCATATTGTCTGCAGCCTAAGTAATGTAATGTATTCTAGTCTTCCGCATCTGAGAGGCTGGCATAACAACAAGATAATATAGTAGTGTGCCAAACAGCTAGAAGCAGCGGAGTTATTGTATGGAAAGAGAAGTCTCCCTTCCTATTCTTTACTCCAGTACAAAATACAGGTAGAGGGAATATCAGGCGATGTTTCAAAGGGCAAAGAAATCACTTAAAAATCACAGTAAAGTTATTTATACTCTTTATATATATATATATATATATATATATATATATATACACAGTGGGTACGGAAAGTATTCAGACCCCCTTAAATTTTTCACTCTTTGTTATATTGCAGCCATTTGCTAAAATCATTTAAGTTCATTCTTCTTCCTCATGAATGTACACATAGCACCCCATACTGACAGAAAAACACAGAATTGTTGACATTGTTGCAGATTTATTAAAAAAGAAAAACTGAAATATCACATGGTCCTAAGTATTCAGACCCTTTGCTCAGTATTTAGTAGAAGCCCCCTTTTGATCTAATACAGCCAGGAGTCTTTTTGGGAAAGATGCAACAAGTCTTTCACACCTGGATTTGGGGATCCTCTGCCATTCCTCTCCAGTTCTGTCAGGTTGGATGGTAAACGTTGGTGGACAGCCATTTTTTGGTCTCTCCAGAGATGCTCAATTGGGTTTAAGTCAGGGCTCTGGCTGGGCCATTCAAGAACAGTCACAGAGTTGTTGTGAAGCCACTCCTTCGTTATTTTAGCTGTGTGCTTAGGGTCATTGTCTTGTTGGAAGGTAAACCTTCGGCCCAGTCTGAGGTCCAGAGCACTCTGGAGAAGGTTTTTGTCCAGGATATCCCTGTACTTGGCCGCATTCATCTTTCCCTCGATTGCAACCAGTCGTCCTGTCCCTGCAGCTGAAAAACACCCCCACAGCATGATGCTGCCACCACCATGCTTCACTGTTGGGACTGTATTGGACAGGTGATGAGCAGTGCCTGGTTTTCTCCACACATACCGCTTAGAATTAAGGCCAAAAAGTTCTATTTTGGTCTCATCAGACCAGAAAATCTTATTTCTCACCATCTTGGAGTCCTTCAGGTGTTTTTTAGCAAACTCCATGCGGGCTTTCATGTGTCTTACACTGAGGAGAGGCTTCCGTCGGGCCACTCTGCCATAAAGCCCCGACTGGTGGAGGGCTGCAGTGATGGTTGACTTTATACAACTTTCTCCCATCTCCTGACTGCATCTCTGGAGCTCAGCCACAGTGATCTTTGGGTTCTTCTTTACCTCTCTCACCAAGGCTCTTCTCCCCCGATAGCTCAGTTTGGCCACACGGCCAGCTCTAGGAAGGGTTCTGGTCGTCCCAAACGTCTTCCATTTGAGGATTATGGAGGCCACTGTGCTCTTAGGAACCTTAAGTGCAGCAGAAATCTTTTTGTAACCTTGGCCAGATCTGTGCCTTGCCACAATTCTGTCTCTGAGCTCTTCATTCAGTTCCTTTGACCTCATGATTCTCATTTGCTCTGACATGCATTGTGATCTGGAAGGTCTTATATAGACAGGTGTGTGGCTTTCCTAATCAAGTCTAATCAGTATAATCAAACACAGCTGGACTCAAATGAAGGTGTAGAACCATCTCAAGGATGATCAGAAGAAATGGAAAGCACCTGAGTTAAATATATGAGTGTCACAGCAAAGGGTCTGAATACTTAGGACCATGTGATATTTCAGTTTTTGTTTTTTAATAAATCTGCAACAATGTCAACAATTCTGTGTTTTTCTGTCAGTATGGGGTGCTATGTGTACATTCATGAGGAAGAAGAATGAACCTAAATGAGTTTAGCAAATGGCTCCAATATAACAAAGAGTGAAAAATTTAAGGGGGTCTGAATACTTTCCGTACCCACTGTATATTAGGGATCGACCGATATCGGTTTTTCGTTGCCGATACCGATATTTTGGCAATTGCATATCGGTATCGGCCGATATTTTGAACATTTAAAGTTTTGCAAAATAAACACAATTTTCGACACAAATCTGTTACTGAAAATGTTAATGTTTGTTTATTAACATTTTTAACATTAAGGGCTCGTTCTTCACACCTTAACTGCATGAAAACTGATAGGAAAACCGCACTTGCAGGGACATCATCTGATTGCGATTGATGCATAAACTGCTGCAGTAGTGCGTTCACTCACTGCAATCATTTTAAATCACTACTGCAGTGCAGTCAGTGGTGCAAAATAATAGATGATACATATTTGGCTACCAGGAGCATTATGGGTGATACGTGTCATTAGAATTCGAGTCTATTCTTTTAATACACCTGTCGTTAAAACAGCTGTTACATTGACACTATAGATGAAGTATAGGCATGTACAGTACATATCAACAGGTGTCTTCAACCTGAGGAAGATTTGATCAAATTAATAGATGTGGCCATACACGCAATAATACCATTACATAATGCTCTAAAGAATCAGTAGTTATCGAACAGGGATATGTTTTATTATTAGCTGATCCTGATGAAAACGCATCAATCATATCAAACTATTCTATCTTGTTGTGGCTGAAAACACAATTGTATTAATAATCTATACAAAGATTCTTTACATTTTTTCACTGTGTTGTAAATTTTCTGCAAATAAATGATTAGGATAGCCTGTCGTAAGGGAAATCTTTGCTTTATGGCGTGTATAAAGCTTATTGGTGGATTAAAAGTCAGATAGGCCGATTGGTCAGTTAGGGTACTTGCCATAGTGATGGGTGGAAAGTAAGATGTGTGCTGCAGGAAGGGGTGGAACAGTTTTTAGTAGTACTAGGCACCGGGCAGTTGTGGGTGGGTGAATGTATGTGGTGCTGTGTTAAACACACTGTATGCACTGTACACTCACTGTCCCGAGACTCCCTGACTACAGATGAGGCTGAGGGAGGCGGCCTAAGAAGGCAGAAGCTGTCCCAGTGCGTGGAGGTGGTGGTGCAACATACGCAATGGCGTCATGACAATATCGTCAATATCAGTAACTTCCGGGGCCGATTCAAATATATTGGGTAAAGTGCATATCGGCCCTCGATATATCGGCCTTGCCGATAATCGGTTGATCCCTAATATATATATATATATATATATACACACATATATATATATATATATACTTACTAGTTACTTTATTAGGTACACCTTGCTAGTACTATTGGGTTTAACCCCCTTTTACCTTCAGAACTGCCTTAATTCTTTGTGGCATACATTCAACAAGGTGTTGGAAACATTCCTCAGAGATTTTGGTCCATATTGACATGATAGCATCAAGCAGTTGCTACAGATTTGTCAGTGGCAGATGCTAATCTTCTGTTCCACCACATCCCACCGTTGCCTTATTGGATTGAGATCTGGTGATTGTGGAGGCCATTGGAGTACAATGAACTCATTGTAATTTTCAAGAAACTGGTGGGGGTGGGAAAGGTGGCGAAGGGTGGCATAATACTTTCAATGTACATTAAACCTTTCCTAATTCGAAGAGCCAAGTACAGTAAGTACCTCCCCTTCTCTCGACCTACACATCAGATGTTTATAATTGTAGCATTTGTGTTCTATAAGCTATAAAATTAGGAACTTGTGCAAGTATACAGTATACAGCTACAACTTTACTTTTGCCTAGACATGAAATGCCAATTCTATTGTTTTACTCACCATGACATTTCCATGCATAGAGGACAGTGCTTTTTGGTTTCCTTGGAAGCTAACTGCAGCTATAGAATATTGCTATATTCAGTAAGTTTGGTGCAAACCTGGGCTATGAATTGATGTGCCAGGCCATTAGGTTGCAAACCAGATGTTGATTACTGCATTCTAAAGATAATAGTACAAAGAACACAACTGAGGGCATCACTATATACACAGCTGAATGTGTCGCTACTAGGGGCCCAGCAAAACACAGAAGAAAACATACCTCAAAGGTCCCCTCCTGATTAACAAGGTGATCCTATTAGGAAGAAATCAAAGTAAAGTAATTAAGATAAAGCGAATATATTAGTCCAAAGCACCCGGAAACAGATTGTTGTGAAAGTAATTAGCATGCTAGGTATTGTTCCAGTATGGCACATGTTATCCACAGGTCACATTTTTACAACCCAGAACTCAATTTCTGCTCTTTAGTACGAGCAGACACGAGTTAGACACGATTCTTCAGCAACTTGGACCCTGTAAACAAATAACTCCAATGGCCTCAAGTTTTACAATTGCAGAATCTTAGAATAGTATTTTTCAGGCCTGTAGAAAAGTTTACACATTTAAAGTTTCATACGTTAAATAGTCAGTCCACACAAAAGTGAGTTTTACAAAGAAAAGATTAGAACAAGGTGCAATCACTGAGGTGCATGCAGGGTTAAGTTGCCTAGGTCCACGTTAAAGTGTTATTAAACCCAGGACCCTACATTCCCTATATCTGGTCTCCCACAGTACACAGAACATGAAAATGCAATTTTTAGTAAATATAAACTGCTAAATACCTTTTCTCATCAGCAGTATATTGCAGTCTTGTGACTTCTATGAGTGTCTGGTTAAAGCTTGTATGAGGAATCTTCATTCTCCCACGATTGTCCTATGAGAATGCAGGACCCCTGACCCTCTGTCTGGACAGTGCTGATTGGCCCTGTGCTGAACTTTCTAGCAGTACACGCCAAACTGAGCATGTGCAGCCTGTCCCCTGGACTTTGTAAATATCAGGAAATATATTGGAGTCAGTGGAAGAAGGAGAGGATCAGAGGAGACAGGATCGAACAGCCTTTTTACACGATGCAGAGGATTAACCCTTAAGGTTTCACGGTGAGCTTTACTGCATATCCAGACTGATTTTACTGTTGTGGGTTTAGTAACACTTTAAGGAATAATTAAAGGAAAACCTTTTTTTTTTTTTTGTTTTTAGTTTTGGACAGAGTGGAGAGGGATTAGAACACCTGTCGTTTTTTTATTGCCCTTCACTCCCACTCTTCACTCCTTTTTTGTCCTGTTTACCATTAACGTTGAAAGTAAAAGAAAATACCAAATCTTGGGTTGTCACCAGAGCAATGGAG
The DNA here is from genome assembly GCF_965119305.1 of Pelophylax lessonae. NCBI lineage: Eukaryota > Metazoa > Chordata > Amphibia > Anura > Ranidae > Pelophylax > Pelophylax lessonae. The sequence goes on along the minus strand of NC_138773.1, from coordinate 267,585,753 downwards.
ACACTAGCTCTGGTGACCCTGGTGACAACCTAGGGTTTCCTCACTTCTTTAGAGGTATTTACTCTTAATTCTTGGTTTCGGGTACAGGACAGGAATTGAAGGGAAATGTTTCCAATAGGACACAGATGGCAAAAAAATCTGACAGGGGTTATAACCCTCCCTTACTCTATCAGAAATAAAATAAAAGTTTTTTATTTTGGTTCTTCTTTAGTTGTTGAATGTTTAAAGGGTAACGCTGTGTTTGTTCAGAATTATATGACATGTATAACTTTTATGTAATTTATTGTCTTGTAAAACTATACAAAAATTACAATATGGCTTCCTTATATTGAGTCCTGTTTAGGACTAACATTTTGTGAGGGTCAGCAACAAATGTATTGTTTAGCTGCTGCCCTTTCTTTGCAGTGTTATTATTTGTTGTTTCATTGGAATTTTTTATTTCATATCTATCCACTTTTTTAAATTCTCTGCTAGGTAACACAATTGTAAGTTATGCTAAGCAAAGCAGTGGTTGGGCCTCACATTGTAGTTATGCTAAACAAAGCAGTGGTTGGGCCCCACCATCTAGTAGGGCACGACTGCACTTTCTATCTAGTGGAAGTGGAAGTGCTATACAGCCACATGCAGGAGGTAGTGGAGTGGCCTATAAAGCCTTTCTCTTCTTTCTCCTCCCAGGGACAGAACATCCAGTTGTTTGCAAATGCAGTAAGGCACCCTTTTATTCCTCCTCTTGTTAATACTGCCATAGCCCTAAACTCTGGCTGAAGAAATATTTGATCATGATGGCTAGCTGCTAGATGATGATCTTGCACACATATTAGCATTAGGACGAGGAAGTTAGCGCCATGCAAAATTCAGTCACAGAACATTTAGAAAAAATCAGGGAGGGAGCAGCAAGAGGCAGTGATGTTCGAGCAGCTTGAACTTACTGCAAAGTGGTGTTATTAGAGGGACGTGGATAATGAGGTAGCAGCCCGTCTGTGGGAACCATTGATTGAGGAAAAAATTTCTGAGTGAGATGCAGCTCAGCAGAAATGGATGATTTTGTCCTGGGGCAGGGGCAATTTTCACAGGACTGGACAGAGCAGCCATTCTAATCCATCTGGTGGCACTGCCCCATAGGTACAGTCACCACTATCCCCAGGGCCAGCCCACAGAACTCTGCAGTGTAGACTTTTTTAATTAATATCTGCTGCTGACAGCACAGCTGTGTTCTGCAGCCTTTGCCCTATAGTGTGTCAGCCATGGTAAAAGTACCAGCCAATTGGATACCACATGCATGAGGAAACATATGACTCTGCACCATAGAGCTTTGTGAAGGCAGTACCTTATTGAGGCAAGTCGACAGCAAAAGGCCCGCACTCCTCCGCCTCCCTGTTCTTCTCATTTTCAGCCACTAATGACAAGCAGGGAAGTCTCACAAGGGGTTTCAGAGGCTTAGGATATGACAACCTAAGTGGCGAAGTACATCATGGTGTTACACAATGACAAGGGCTTGAACCTATGCAGAATCCTTTTACACCCAGCACCATCGACAGTGGTGTTGCGAGCACCATCCTTCTCAAGGAGGATCCTTCTCTTCTGAAGCTGCTGGACAGAAGGAAAAAAGTCCATTAATCAGCCTCATGTCCAGCATCTTAATGTCAGCTTGGCAAAACTACTAGATTTGCAGTTGCTCCCATTCCTGTTTGTGGAAACAGTCCCCTTCTGTGAGATTATGGCCCCAGCTGCCATATTTTGCCCCAAATGCCTTTTCTGCACTCCACCAGCATGTGAAAGTTAATGTGCCTGTGTTGCTGGACCATGCTGTCAGTGGAAGGATACACATGATCACATGGTCCAGTTCATTGGAAAGGATGCAGTGTTGCAGGATGGGGCACACAGCTGGAGCTGGTGGCACCTCCATGCATCTTGGCCAATGGTGATAGAGTAGTCACCTGTACCCTCTCCTCCTCATTAGGCCAATTTCTGACACTTTGGAAACAGAAAATCCCCCAAAGTGCCCCAAAGCATATGTAGTATCTCAAGTTTGCTGCCATGCTGTGTTGCAGCTTGTATGCCTAGGGGACAGGAGACGAGAAGTGGCTGACCCTATGCCATCTTGAGCCAGACAAGGTTGTCTGTCATAATGTCACTAACCTGCTGTCCACTCTTTGCTTACGAAAAATCACACAACAACCTTACTTGACACGTGTCCTTAACTTGGAGGTGCAGTGGACAATCATGAAGTACACTTCCTCCAGGAGATCCTTTGTCAAAATAGAAGGGTTTATGGCCAATTTTAGGTGGTCATACCTGGCCATGACTAACCTAGCAGAAATGCAGCACCAGCATCAGCTGCCTGCCTACTGCCGCATCTCTGACTTCCTCTCACATTGAAACCCAATGTTGACCATGCTGCAGAGGCTGCACCAGCAACAGCATTTCATCAATGACTACCTGTGTGGCTTGGAACAAGAAAAGGCTGTTGAGATATATGATCTTTTCACCTCTCCCACAGCTCATAAATTTGCATGCTGAAGCAATTTGGTATCTTTTAAAGAGGGGACCAAAATGGTGAGCGGCAAAGAGGCCCACATTAGTAATACAGTCCCTCTTTAGTTCCTCCTGGAGCACACACTACATGGCCTGATAGACCTGGCACTGGAGGCACTGTAGCAGTGAAAATGAGGGTTTATTGATGTCTTAGGGTCAGCAGGAACCTTTACAACACCAAGGACTCAGCGACTCATGTTCCAAGGACTCCTCTGCTGAAGGCAATATGTGGAGAATGGGGTCTTTTATGCTCATTTGCCTGCTCAAAGCAAGGGTAAAGGTAATACAGCCAATCTCCAAAAGGAGCCAAAATGCAGAACTTTTAGGAGGTGCATTTCCTGATGGTGGCAGAATTCCCTCTGATGACCAATGGGTATCTAATATTCTGTTACCTTAAAGAAGAAAATGTGGTGGCAGTGGCTGTAACACTTTTCAGCACAGCAGCCAGGTCTAACTCCAGGCAGCACTCTAAGGCATTACCTGATTTACATGATTGCTAACTACATCAGGACCAAAGCTGATGTGGACTCTCTCAGAAGTGAGAATCATATGGACTATTGGGTGTTCAGATTAGACCACAAGCTGGAACTTACACAGTATGCACTAGGGTGTCTGGCTTGCTCTGCAGCCTGTTTTGTCTTAGAGAGTTTTCCATTCAGCAGGAGGTTTTGTTATGTAGAGGTGAATCTGCCTGTCCCCTGACAGTTTTGACTGGCCTGCTTTCATTAAAATGAAAGTCTTGGATTACCGAGGGCTAGAAAACCCCTGTTGCTGATGCCTGCTGCCATTACCGGCTTTGGCCACCTGTCCTGGCCTATTCTGTTACTCTGGCACTGTAGAAGTGCAGCACAATATTACCACAGCTCAACTGTGGCTGCAAAAGTTCTAATTTTTGCTGCTGAGTAAATTCTGTTTTGTGCCTCGGAGTTTGCAGCTTATCCTGGTGTATAGGTGCTACACAATTCTTTTGCAGATTGACTACAGCTGCAAAATTTCTAATCTTTGGTTCAGGGTAAATCCTGCATTAAACCTCAGAGTTGCCTCCTATTCTGGTGCTTCTAGACTGCTGCATAGGCTAAATCTTGCATTACACCTCAGAGTGTGTGGCCTATTCCTGTAGCATTCCTCCAGCAAAGTGCAATACAATATTTCCACAGCTCGACCAAAGCTGCAAAATTTCTAATGTTAGCTGCTGGTAAATTCTGTATTATGCACTCAAAAATGTTTGTGGCCAATGTTCCTCAGATAATACATTCTAATGTTTATTTAAAAAATAACCTGCCTTGCCTCTATTTCATAAACTGCGGCACCTAACCAAGCTGCTTACATACTTTACAGCCACTGTACCATATTTGTGGCGATTGTCTCTCAGATAAAGCACTCATGTTTATTTCAAGCTAAAAACTGCCTTGTCTCTCTCTCTCTCGATTTGTTGCCTATTTAAGTGCTTGCAGACTGTACTGACACTGGCCAATTTCTACCAAACACAATATAGGGATGTGCACTCTCTTTGTTATTTTATTAAACGTTTAGGGCAAAGCACTGTGGTACTGAGAAAAAAAGCTCACTAACTATTATTTCAAACTTTTGTGCCACTAGCCAATTCAAACAAAGTTGATGTCTTTAGCTTCATTTTTTTTTTGTTTTAATGGAAGCCATCTTATAGTTTATAGATCTGTTGTGGCTACTACTTCCAGCAGTCATTTCAGGCCTATTCCTACTTCATAAAAAAGGCGTTGCAGCCAAAACTATCTAAAAATGTTTGCATAGGCAATTTTCTAGAAGATGAACATTTAAGCCAAACTAAATGTACAAGTTAAAAAAACAGGTAAAAATTCAAGATATGTGATGCTTCTCCATCAGCTCTTCCATCACAGTTTATACTTTTGGTAGCACTTGACCCCCTTTTAGATTGTAAGCTTCCTTGAGCAGGGCCCTCCTAAACTCCTTGATTCAAATTGTATTGTAACTGTTCTTTCTCCCTGTATTCTGAAAATCATTGTGCAAACTTTTAGCACTATGTAAATCCTGTATTATAATAATAATAATAAAGCTTAAAAGCATCCTTGACGCATGTAATTTAAAGGCGTTGTGCTTCTTCCGTGTTGCCAGAAAATTCTCATTAAAATTACCCTCTCCCTGCTGCACTGTATTTTACAAATTTTTTCTTTGCTTTGCTAAATGTCTGCTATGGCAGAGCCCAGCTTACCTAGCCCCAAAAATGTGCAGAATTTGACAACACGATTAACCCCTATAGACTTTAAAGTGGTTTCACCTAACCTTTAGTGAATTAAACTCGGGCAAATTCACCCATCACTAGTGGTGGGACCTGTGTCTACTAAGGTGCTACTAGGCTTCAAGTAAAAACCACAACTTTAATTTCTATATAACCTTTTCTGAAAGTAGGATATACAGCATGATATGTACAGTATACACATACATTGTTACTATGACACAGTTCATAAATAGGTTAGCCTGGGATTCAGGTTGGAAAAGTGATTGATTCAGAGGACAGAACAAATAATTAAGATCATTTGTAAAAAGCAGGTTTGCTTTCAAGGTAAATTTCTGTTAACTTTGTGAATGAGATTAAAAAAAGTAAAAACTCGCTTTGCAAAGAATACCCAACAATATGCAAGAAAATAAAAAAAAAAATAGGATTTTAATTTGCACATAAATGCATGATTGAGGTGAAATTGTGCTAAATTTATTATTAATTTATTAATTTATTATTATTATTATTAAGCTAAGTGAACTTTCTCTTTGCAAAGTGATTTTTTTTCTAATGGTTTAGAATTAATTGTATTTTATGAAAAAAAAAAAAAAAAAATATATATATATATATATATATATATATATATACAGTAGCTCACAAAAGTGAGTATACCTTTCACATTTTTGCTAATTTTTTATTATATCATTTCATGTGACAATACTGTAGAAATGACACTTTGCTACAATGTAAAGTAGTGAGTGTACAGCTTGAATAACAGTGTAAATTTGCTGTCCCCAAAATAACTCAACACACAGCCATTAATGTCTAAACCGCTGGCAACAAAAGTGAGTACACCCCTAAGTGAAAATGTCCAAATTGGGCCCAAAGTGTCAATATTTTGTGTGGCCACCATTATTTTCCAGCATTGCCTTAACCCTCTTGGGCATGGAGTTTACCAGAGTCACAGTTTGCCACTGGAGTCCTCTTCTACTCCTCCATGATGACATCACAGAGTTGGTGGATGTTAGAGACCTTGCTCTCCTCCACTTTTCGTTTGAGGATGACTCACAGATGCTCAATAGGGTTTAGGTCAAGAGACATGCTTGACCAGTCCATCACCTTTACCCTCAGCTTCTTTAGCAAGGCAGTGGTCGTCTTGGAGATGTGTTTGGGGTCGTTATCATTTTGGAATACTGCCCTGCGGCCCAGTCGCCAAAGGGAGGGGATCATGCTCTGCTTCAGTATGTTACAGTTAATGTTGGCATTCTGGGTTCCCTCAATGAGCTGTAGTTCCCCAGTGCCGGCAGCACTCATGCAGCCCCAGACCATGACACCCCAACCACCATGCCTGACTGTAGGCAAGACACACTTGTCTTTGTACTCCTCACCTGGTTGCCTCCACACACGCTTGACACCATCTGAACCAAATAATTTTATCTTGGTCTCATCAGACCACAGGACATGGTTCCAGTAATCCATGTCCTTAGTCTGCAGGTCTTTAGCAAAAGTTTGCAGGCTTTTTTGTGTACCATCTTTTGAAGAGGCTTCCTTCTGGGACAACAGCCATGCAGACCAATTTGATGCAGTGTTCGGCGTATGATCTGAGCACTGACAGGCTAACTCCCCACCCCTTCAATCTCTACAGCAATGCTGGCAGCACTCATATGTCTATTTCCCAAATACAACCTCTGGATATGACACTTAACACATGCACTCAACTTCTTTGGCCAACCATGGCGAGGCCTGTTCTGAGTGGAACCTGTCCTGTTAAACTGCTGTATGGTCTTGGACACCGTTCTGCAGCTCCATTTCAGGGTCTTGGCAATCTTCGTATAGCCTAGACCATCTTTATGTTGAGCAACAATATTTTTTTTCAGATCCTCAGAGAATTCTTCGCCATTAAGGTGCCCTGTTGAACTTCCATTGACCAGTATGAGAGAGTGGGAGCGATAACACCAAATTTAACATACCTGCTCCCCATTCACATGACACTGGGGAGGTAAAATGGGCCCAATTTGGACATTTTCACTTAAGGGTGTACTCACTTTTGTTGCCAGCGGTTTAGACATTAATGGCTGTGTGTTGAGTTATTTTGAGGAGACAGCAAATGTGCACTGTTATACAAGCTGTACACTCACTACTTTAAAATGTAGCAAAATATCATTCCTTCAGTCAAAAAAGAGTTAAGACAAACTGGAAGATTAGCGGACTTTAGAGGAACATACTAAGCAAGCAAAAGATTATTTGATTAAAAATGTTGAAATTTTATTCAACACATTGTTTAAAAAGAAAAAGCATATGTGCATATATATATATATATATATATATATATATATACAATAAAAAAGAACTCTGAAATGGGAAAAACCTCCATACAGGTTCCAAGTGGTTATTCAAATATTATGTGGTTTTACACAAGAGGTACGTATGTTGTGCTGGTCTGGAAAGGTCAACGCGTTGTCGGGATTATTGGGGGTAATTAATATAAAAAAAAAATGGATTTTAAAAAAGCCATGTATATTTCACATTATGCATATAAGATTCTGAATGGTGCAGCGTCCATCTTGTTCAGGGTGAAAGAAAATTCATATATGTTCTGTTGCAAAATGTCTCTTACAAGTTTACAAAGGGTCTATGGTTTCAACAGAGATCTTTGTATTTCTTTTAAAATCATAAATAAGGTGATACATTGACATCTCTATCAGATAAGACTCAGTTAGCCTGACGCTATACCAGATGTTAAGGGGATGGTAGTGCCAGTCTGTCTATAAGTATATAACAATAGACAATGGCTCAGTGTTCTTCATCAGACATTTAAAATATAAATGTTAAAGATACATTATTATGTGTGGGAAGATATTAGCCATAATTATGTCATTATATTATGTAAGGCATATACATATATATTTAGGAATGTTATATCACATTTTGGGTTTATATTCTTGCAGTAGTAATCTTACTTAGAATTATTTTTCTAATAAGTGTAAAGAAATGTGTATCTCGTCACTAATTACCTCATTTCAGAGAAGTTTGTGTCTAAGTGTTCAGAGGTATCATAAATTCTACCAACCTAGTCTAGATGTCTGACAGCCTATGGCATGGTCAAATAAGTAATGGCTTTTTACTAGCCAGAGGTCAAAGATCATCAGATAAGAATATCTTATAATTAGTCTAAATACACTGAATTTAATAAATGGTATGACACTGCCCTCTATAGACGAAATACCAAATGCAGTTTTGGGATATTTCAGATATTCCCATATAAGAATATTATATTGTATTAAAAATAATTATTATTGAAATGGTTTACCAGATCCAATAATTGCCAGAGAATGATGGAAATACAGATGGACATTTATGTATGTACTGGGAGTATGGACAAAGTTTTATGTTGTGTTTTGTAATTACTCTTACATATAGAGAAATCATCCTTTAATTTTATTATACCAAGTATTGGGTTAATTATCAAAAGAGGTGTGTCTCTGACCTCACCAGTTTAGGTATAGAATATTCCAACCAATGGGGATAATGTTTCATCCCTCTGGGTTTTACTTATGGTAATTTTAATAGCCCTTTGTTCATACCATATAAAAGACAACCCAGATGAGAGACACATTACATTACATTGCCCAACATACAATACACATACATCACACACACTACTACATTCCTCGATAGACTCATCCAGACAAACTCCATCTTGGTCCATCATTCATCTGAAACTTGGAGGGAAGCCATCATCTTAAGAAAGGCATCCATCTTAGGACTCTGGTAACGACCATTTGAAGCTAGCGGCCATCTTAAGTGTGGTAAATATGCCTTGCTATGTTATTTGATTTTATTCAACAATTGTTTATTCCTTCCTTATATGTTTTATATTGCATATTTAAAGGGTAATAAGATTACAATCCCAGCCGTATAAACCATAGTAGATTTTTCTCTAAATAACCGATTTTTGTTTTTATACATTTTTATTAATATCACATTTAGCGCATTATTGTGAATTTAGTCTTCCGTTTTGCATGGCTTATTCTCACTTCATCTGCAGTGGAATGACTTTCGGCCATGTGATTCGCAGACAATTATGGTCTGTTTATATAGAACACCTATGTGCTTTACCTGGAGAAATGGTAATCTTGCTTTCACTTTCACTTTGTTTCAGTTTCACTTTCATTATTGAGCTAAACATCACATTGCATTGATTGTTTGAAGTTAGTATTTTTTATGTAGAGTTATCTTTTTGTGTCATTTCTTGTTTGATCATATATCGTGATTACATGTCTGGTGAATAAATATTTTTATATATATTCCATACTGTAGACTGTACTCACTAAGATTGGTATATGCTTTTAAAAAGAAATTAATCAATTAAAAAGAATTTGCTACATATTGATTTGTGGAATAGGTGAAGACTCTCCTTTCTCATAGATCTTTGCTTATTAACCATAAATAAACACTGTTATATTCAGAGCAGTATAAATTTCTGACATAATGAAGTACGAGCGCGATATTTATTATTAAATATTCTTACAGCGTTTCGCATTACGCTTCTTCAGGACCTCAGACGATTAGGTACTCTCTCCTGAGTGCTAAACACCACGTTATCCATATCAGATTAACGGCCAATAGGGGGCAAGAGGGGGAACTAAACACCCACCTATGGTTCCAATCAATCTCCCACAGAGGGCGGCGGGGCAACAAGTCAAACCTTAGATCAGCAGGAACCAGATGAGTGCCTTGTAGACTGTAAGGATGAGGATGTCAGCTCATAGAAATAATAAAGTTCTCCTTTATCTATTTTAGTTTCATTTTTCGTATGTCATTAGATAAATGGTTCAAATGTTCTAGGATAGAAGGCTCCCCACTAAATCTCCTGTGTGATAAGCCGCACAGGCACCTTGCAGCTCTCGGTTTCTATTGTTACAGATGTAGCACTTGAGAAGATATGCTTCTATCTAGGAAGGAGGGAGGATAATCCCATGCTTCAAGTGGATTTTTAAGACTTGTACATATGTCTTCCTTCATGTCCCGCCGCTCTAGAGGCGCCAGACAGAAATACATGTAACTGGCAGGAAAATGATTTTCCTGTTTTCTGAAAGTGCGTCAAAGATGTAGCATGCGGGACTTTTGGTGTAATTTCAGAAAATGTAGAAAAAACACACAACCTAAAAGAAATCTATAGGGCTGCATCTATAACTGCGGGTAAAATGTAGGAAGACTCCCTTTACATTACACAGCCCCTGTACCTCTGGACCTTTTTACATTACACAGCCCCCCCCCCCACTGGAACCCTTTACATTACACAGCCCCGGTCCCACCATGGAAACCTTTACATTACACAGCCCCCACCCCCCATGGAACCCTTTACATTTTACAGCCCCTGCCCCCTCATAGTACCCTTGACATTACACACCCCCGGCCCCCCCCATGGAACCCTTTACATTACATAGACCCCTCCCCCTCCCCCTAATAGAACCCTTTACATTATACAGCCCCCTCATGGAACCCTTTACATTACACAGCCCTGCCCCTCTAATTAAACCCTTAACATTACACAGCCCCCGCCTTCCCATGGAACCCTTTACATTACACAGCCCCCGTCCCCCCAATAGAAACTTTTACATTATACAGCCCCCGCCCCCCCAATAGAACCCTTCACATTACACAGCCCCCCATAGAACCCTTTACATTACACAGCCCTTGAACCCCAATAGAACCCTTTACATTACACAGCCCCCGCCCCCCCAATAGAACCCTTTACATTACACAGCCCCCCATAGAACCCTTTACAACACAAAGTCCCCCCTAATAGAACCATTTACAATTGGTTGCTAGGGGGTCCTAGCAACCAATTGCCTGCTCATTAACTAGCAAAGGTAACTCCGGCAGTGCCCAATGTTTATTCAGGGCTTGTGAGTCTCTCTCTTCCGCTCTGATTGAAACAGTTCCTCCTGTTCCGCTCTCCTGTGTCAGTGAGCGGCGGAGGCAGTCCAGCGGCCGGCCCTGGGTGTCACCCTGGTGCTCCCTGACACCCCCTAATGTGTGGCACCCAGGGTGGACCACCCCCCTTCCCCCCCTGTTTCTACACCATTGGATCTCATCCTATTCTTGGCAGAGAAATTTGTTCTATGCCTATCAGCAGTTTTCATTCCAGGAATAGAAAATTGGAATGCAGACTTTCTGAGTCGGCAACAGATGTTTCCGGGGGAATGGTCCTTACACCCTGAGATCTTTGCATTGATCTGCCAACGCTGGGGGATCCCAGATGTAGGTCTGTTGGCATCCAGGTTAAACAACAAGAGATTTGTTTCCAGAACCAGGGATCCACTTGCAGTCCGAGTAGATGCCTTAATGACTCACTGGGAGGAGGTTTCCCTGATCCATGCTATTCCTCCAGTGCAACTACTTTGAGGGCTGTCTTTCTGACCATTCTTCATGCTGTGTGCAATGAAATTTTTTGTTTGATGCTCTTATACTCCTGGTTATTGACTGCTGATAACTATCGTGCTTCATTGTTTGATGATTTGAGGCTGTTATGGTTTATTAATTAAAAAAAAAAAAGTTTCTCTTAAAAAACAAACATTATGCTGTGATGGTGGAGAACATTAATAGGAATCATTTAAAATATATAAAGATAAACTATTATGTGAGACAAATCTACCCTCTTACCTGTCAATCTATCCTCTACTGTATCCCAACAATCACTTATCTGTAGTAGGTACAGTTTGCCCAACTGTAGGCAAACTAAACTGGAGCATTTCTCCTGCAGTACCACCTAGAGGCAGAAATGCATATTTCCCTTGTTTGAGAACTGTACTGAGAAGTACAGTGTTACTTGAATTGTATTCCAAGATTTGCTTGTCTTCACTAGAGAGAACATGCACTAATTTAAGACTATACATAAAGTCTCAGAAATCTTTCATTAAGGTCTTCACGTTATATAGTTTGAATACCATGCCCTAGATATATTATTTCATATTGTAAAATAATATACTCCACACTTCTTTTTCTTTGTTTTTTTTGTAGAAAAAAACTACTTTAGTAGAAATGGAGCAAAAATGTTTTTTCTCCAATCAAGGCCTACCCATCTCAAACCCAGAAATGTACAAATAACAATTTGCTGCCTAGTGAAGGGACTTAGAAAAGATGTCCTTTTGATCCTATCTTCGTTCACTTCCACACTGAACATGACCTCTCCATCCTCATTCTCTGATGTCTGGCCTCTCACTCACCTCAACCTGTGGTCCAAGGATGTTATTTAAAGCCCAACTCCAGTTTATAAAAATAGTAAGAAAAATCCACGCAGTATATTCCCATCGCACATGTTGTTGAGCAAGGTCTGAGGTCATTGGGTGCTGTAGCAACTGCCAGCAGGTTGACCGATAACAGCATTGATAAGGAAATATGTTGCCAGCACACCATGAATCTGTAATCAATAGTCAAAACATGTATTTAAAGAAATTAAATCACAAGTTTGAGGCAATGCTGGACCCCTTTATCAGATGTGTGATCATCTTCGAAACGATATGATGTGTACAACTCATTGAATTTTTTTAATATAGTGGAAGCAAGGAAAGGAGGGGGGACTTGGAACTGGGCTGTAAACGATGGCACCAGGAATAACGGATGCAGAATTATATCACTTGACCGAAATAAAGTAGTATGGTTATACATTGTACAAATAATAACTGTAAGAATAGAAAGAAAAAGTAAGTCCTGCATGCCTCAACAAAAAAAAATTTAAATAATTAAAATATACAAATATCAATAATAAAAAGGGGTAATAAAATAGGTAAATAGCAGTTGTCATTTTACAGCAAGGGAAGAGTTAAACACCAGCAGTGGGAATAAAAGAGCTGGAGGCCAATTCTCAATTCCGTAACAAATGTGTGTTATTGGAAAGGAAAAGATGCTGCTATCTGTTTAGCATTGCAAAGGAAGACAGATGCTAAGTTGACCTCTCTTTGCTTGTATCTAGCAGCCAGTTAGCTTTTTGTTTCATGTCCAAAAATAGGGAAATGCTGAATTCTGTGCTGATTTTGATAGATGCCTGGTGGCAGCTTTTCATGCACAGTATGCTTGGCTGGAATATATTGAAGCAACAAAAAAAGATGTCACCACAAAGAAGGAGAAGGAGGATTGGAATTGATAGTGGGTTGAATGAATTGTGTTTTAAGGGGCTAAAAAAAACATATTATGTGTAAAAAACACCAAATATGGCCATAAAAGCAGCTGCCAATTCCGTCCAGAAAATATTGTGACCACGCTGATATTATAAATTGCACTCAATTTTCCCTAATCTGAGTTTTATAATATCCATTGTGGTCAGGTTAGGTCGGCCTTTCATGACATGTGCAGGTCTTCAACCACCTGTGTGTACTGGTAAAGGTGAGTGTAGGGGGTGGCATCTTTATAAGGGGTATACGTGGTATATAAAATTATAAGTGGTATAAGGGGTGGTATCTTTAACCTGGAGACCTTTATCTTACATATTTGGAGGGTCAGGGGCAGGTTCTTTTAGATAATATAAAGATACTTTCTTAAACGTCATCAAAAATAATCTTCCGTATATCTTTCTAAATCTTTTTTATATATATATTTAAAAACACAATATACAATAATATATATATTTAAAAAAAAACAAAAAAAAAACACTTTTTTACAAAAATATACCCTAAAAGTACCATTAAGGTGATTTGGGCTCCTTTCCCCCATGTCTCCACCCACTCTGCCGTAATTTTTCCTTGGTTAGATTCAAATACACATAACTTAAATATTAATGGCACTGCTTCTATCTCATAACATTTCCTGTCTCCTCTTTTGTTAATTTTATATCCTTCACTTTTTTTTAAATTTCCCCATGTAGTTTGCCTTATATATACACTCCTCTTCTCCACATCAGATTATTTCCGCTAAACACACTTAGCACCACTTTTTTGGGGACTGTGCTTTTTTTATTCTCAGCAGCAGTAGCACATGTGAGAACTGACACTGTTAGGCTCCTTTCACACGGGCGTTCCGTATGTCCGTTTTTCATCCCATCCGTTTGCGGATGAAAAACGGACATAATGTATCTCTATGTAAATACGGATGTCATCGGATGATCATCCTCTGACATCCGTTTTTTGTCAGTTCAGTTCAGTTCAGTTTTTTTGAACGGAGGAGAACCCTATTTTTTCTTCCTTTCAAAAAACGGAACGGAAGCAAAAACGGATGTCAGTGGTGTCATCCGCAGACATCCGTATTTACATAGACATGCATTATGTCAGTTTTTCATCCGCAAACGGATGGGATGAAAAACGGACATACGGACCGGATGACACAAGTGTCATCCGTGTCCGTTACCAAAAAAAAAAAAAGGACCTGATCGGGCAAAAAAAAAAGGAACGCCCGTGTGAAAGAGCCCTTAGACAGATTTAATCATTTTACACTGAGGTGCCACCATGTTTAGGTAGTTCCCTTTGGATGCATTCATGTTTTGGAGTGTAATACATCAAGTATTTCATTGCAAAATTGTTAATTTATAGACCTAGATCTTTATCCATTAAGGGAATAAGCATAAACGTTGAAAAAGGAAAACTCCTTGATATCGAAACAGCTTAGGGATCTATTTATCAATGTTTTCAGCCAAGATTTACCTATTAATATAATGAAGATTTATGTGGAAAATAGTTAAATCTTTGGAGAAAAAAATACTATTCAGATAGGTTGATCCCCAAGAGCACCTCACACCAGTGCAAAAAAAAAAGGGGTTAATGGAATTCTTCACTACAGCAAACATTTTACTCCCAGGATATCCAAAAATCCTGAGCTTTACTGCCTAGAGTGTGACCCACAACAAAGACTTTGTGGAGACAAAAATATTCTCCAACAAATGGTTTACTACATGGTCCTGTATCTCCTCCTCCACCTCACCGGGTTGTATTACTGTATTGTTTTTATTATGATAGAGTGTGTTTAGTGTTCTAGATTTTTGGACCACCACTTGAGTGTAAAAGTTTTTTTTTTTTTTATGTTTGCACATTATTATTGTCTTTGGCAGTGCCACCCATACCTCTTCCCCACTTTGCGAGATATGTGAGGTAGGCAGCAGCCATTCTGTTCATACCGTAGCGCAAAACCATAACCAATTTCATTGACCAGTAATGGTTTTGAAAAAGAAAACATTTAATGTAGTCCAATGAAAAATTATAGAGCTAACTTATCTGTATATTTTTTGCCCCCCCCCCCCCACCTCCTTTTTTTATTTTTTGTCTGAACACCATTTGAAGCTACTTTATAGAACTAGGGTATAGGCATGTTTCTCTTAACAGGATGGTAATTTCCCTACATGGGGTTATGTGTTTTTATTTGCTTTTAAATGAAAATGTAGGTATATTTTTGCAGATATGAATGCCATATTAATTAATAAAGATTATTTTATGTTTTATTTGCATAGTAATGTCTGTGACTTTTTTCAGTGTTTGACAGTGTATTATTTCATCTCATTGCCCTCTTTGGAAAACTTTGAGGTATCTCTACGTTTGTTGCATGCTAATAAGGCTCCATGCACACTGGCTTACAAATCGCTGCTTCTAGAGGAGTTTTGTGCTCTGCCTGTAGAAGCAGCCCAATGTTATCCTACGTGTCAATGTACATTAGAACGATTACCGGCATATTTTGAGCTCAACGTTTAGAGGCAGGAAAAAAAAAAAAAACCTTCTGGTTTTTGCTTCTGATTGGAGCTTTCTGGCAGAAAAAAAACACAAAACTCCTAAACTTGTCTAAACTTTGTACAAAAAATGTGAACGTTTTTTTTTTTCTGCCAAGGGAACTGGAGCCCAATGTTCATGGAGCCTAAGAATATTATAGGCATATAGCAACTGCAGGGACTCGGCCAATAGAACAGACAAATTCAGAATGTCAGAATGAAAATTGGAGTGGATCAATAGGCAGGCTGGGTCCTCTGAGTGAGTTTAGGGTACACCTGTCACCTAGCGTATTAAGTTCTTCTTTAAAACTACTGACCACTGATAAGATGGCAGTAGCTATCTATCATACTTAGCCTTAGATCTTGGTGGGAAAACAAATAAATACACAAATTACTGTTAGATGCAATTACTGGGCTTTTTTCCCCCAAGAACCACACAGCCTGTGGATAGGAACAAAAGGAACATCATTTATTTTGGTGTTATATTTTCAATGCATAGAGAACAATACATACTTCCACTCTACAATGATAGAATTACATTTTTCAAAATCATGCAAGCAAAATATCTCTGAACTGTAAATGAAAGACCTTTGTCTGCTCATCTTATATAGTAGTAGCTTGTACAAGTGTAATGGAATTATGTACCAACTATGTACCAACTATGTACCAACTAGACAGGGAGGTGGATTTATTAAAGGCAAATGTGTTGTGCACTGCAGGGGAGGTTCTGCTGATTTCTATCATTCAATCACATTTAAGCAAAAATGCTGTTTTTTTTTTTTTTTTTTTTACCTGTGATTGAATATTCTTTGCAAAGTGAAGCATTACTTCATTTACTAAGCTATGGAGCAAGTGCACGTGCACAGTATATTTCCCTTTAGTATATCAACCCCATTGTGTCTCTTACTGATGCTTAGACACAACTCCCCTTCTTATATAGAATAAAAAGTGTTAAAGTATTACTACTAAATGCAAGTCAGCTAAATATTGTTTTCCCCAGAAAAAGATCTGCAGAGTGTCTGTTGAAATCTGTAATAAAACAGACATCCCAATTATTTCTCAGTATTGACTTTATAATATAAGAGCATTTTTAGAATCCACTCACCAAGAGCAAGTGGGAGAGCATTCTGTAGACACTGCTGCATATAATAATTATAGACATCTAACGCTGTCCACAAAATCAAGAAACATTTGAATATTTCCTTTTGAGCACAAGAAATGCTTCATTAGCTAAAACATACGGCTAAACCAATAAAGCGTATTTGCATGCTACAAAACACAAACACTTGTATTTTACAATCATCATGCAGGTGTATGTGAACTGCAGAACCTCTCCTCCCTAGGAATTATATTATATTTGTGTATATAATTGTGTATATTTGCTTTATTACTATATTTATGTTCATGTAAGGTATACAGTGCATCCGGAAAGTATTCATAATGATGGTTTGGGGAGCCATGTCTTCTGTTGGTGTTGGTCCACTATGTTTTATCAAGTTCAAAGTCAGCGCAGCCCTCTACCAGGAAATTCTAGAGCACTTCATGCTTCCTTCTACTGACCAGCTTTATGGAGATGCTGATTTCATTTTCCAGCAGGACTTGGCACCTACCCACACTGCCAAAAGTACCAATACCTGGTTTAATGATCATGGTATCACCGTGCTTGATTGTTCAGCAAACTCGCCTGACCTAAACCCCATAGAGAATCTGTGGGGTATTGTCAAGAGGAGGATGAGAGACACCTGACACAACAATGCAGATGAGCCTAAAGCCACTATCAAAGAAACCTGGGCTTCCATAACACCTCAGCAGTGCCACAGGCTGATTGCCTCCATGCCACACCGCATTAATGCAGTAATTCGTGCAAAAGGAGCCCCAACCAAGTATTGAGTGCATACTACACTGTACATGGACATACTTTTCAGTAAGCCAACATTTCTTTATCATTCTTCTTTGCAGGACCTCCCAAGTTTTACCAGGTTGGATGGGGAGCATTGGTGCACAGCCATTTTCAGATCTCTCTGGAGATGTTCAGTCGGGTTCAAGTCTGGGCTCTGGCTGGGCCACTCAATGAAATTTACAGAGATGTACCGTAACCACTCCTTTGTTATCCATGCTGTGTGGTTAGGGTTGTTGTACTGTTGTAAGATGAACCTTCACCCCAGTCTGAGGTCCAGAGTGCTCTGGAACAGGTCTTCATTAAGGATGTCTCTGTACATTGATGCAAGATTGCAACAATGATGTCGGGATCCGCCCACATGCCTGGACCGCCACCTGGCTCAGGCTCTTAGTGGCTCACCAGCCACTCCTGCCCCCTCCACCGCCCAGTGCTTCAGTGAGCACGGGGGGGGGGGGCAGAGCAGAAAGCTCCTGACTAACAGTAACCAGCTCTCTGCTCAGGGAGCTGTAAGAACCGAGCAATCAGTGATGTTTGATCGCTCAGATCTCAGTGTTAGAGCCGGCAAGGGACTGATGCGGCATTGGACTGATGCTGCATCTAGCTAGTTAAGTGTAATTCTGGAAAAAAAAACAAACCTCATACTTCCCTTTTAGCCCATCCCCATTTAATTTAATACAGTAAATCAGCCTTCACTTATCTGAGAAAGCTTTCCACAGGATTTTGGAGTGTATCTGTGGGAATTTATGCCCAGTCATCCAAATGAGCTTTCCTGTGGTCATGGTGGATGAGAATACCTGGCTCACAATCGCCATTCCAACTTGTGCCAAAGGTGTTCAATATTGTTGAGGTCAGGACTGTGGGAAAGTCATCCAATTGTAAAAGCTTTCAGAGCTTTTTTTTCAACATACTCTTCTGATTATTACAGCCTCGAGGCTGTTTCTATTTGTCTTCAAGCAACTGAATTTTGGCGTTTCTGAGCAGACGGATACTAGATGACCACACTGACGGTTTTAATACTTTCTTGTTCAAATGAATGGTAAGGTTTCAAAAAAGAGAGAAGTTAATGCTGCCGTATAAAATAATGACTCTACATACGATTCATTCCATCACATTTCTCTCTGCACATGCTATACATTACATGGAGAGTGTCAGATGAAGGTGGGTGGTTGTTGTAGGCTGTACATAGGGAGACGTTTCTATTTCAGCTTCTACAGCTGGAGAGAATTAATATTAGTTGAGCTTTGTGATGTTGCCATGAAACATAAGTTACTTGATATATTGCCCTTTCATTTCAGTGGAAGCTATGGACAGCCTCCCCCCATTTTTTAATGTACTTTGTCATGAATTCAGGCTAATACTGTGTTAATTTTAAACATCACAAAAAAGCCCCCCAAAGCACCACATAGTAATATAAATGTTGTTAAAGAAAATCTGTATTGAGAGGCTGCCATTTCTGACTTACATTCTGAAAATGCTATATGGCCTGGATATTTACATAGATAGGTTGTTTATTATATTTAATATATACTATAAACTGCATATTGTATATTATTATTTAGGTTTAGAAAAAAGAGACAGGTCCATTCAGTTCAACATACATGTGTGATTTTTATTCTCTTACAAGTCCCATAGCCCTGTATATTATGCTTCTTGAGAAAGACATCCAATGCCCCAAGCACACAGACACAAAAAATGCTGCTTTTTGGGACATTTGGCATTTTTTTCCCCTCTGAACATACCTGCACATTTTTTTTATGCACAGCGTTCAGGGGCAAAAAAAAAAAAAAAAATGGCCCAGGCATGCATTCCTAGAGAAGTGTTTTTGCGTTTTTTTCTGTGCAAACACTCCCAAACATATATAAACATCCATAAAGCATGCTTATGAACGTACATTTATTGTAATGGCTAGAATACATGAATATTCTAGCCAATAGAATAAGCTTAAGCACAAAAACTTCTAAGTGACATATACTGTAAATGTAAACGAGCATAAACATGCCTAAATGCAAAAAAAAACTGCAAGAATAAAGAGATTTTTTTCCACCAACTTGTGGCAGCATAAATTCATATACATAAATAATACATGAAACATAAGTTAATTGAAACATAAGTTACTTATTATGTATATAGTAATAATTTTTTCCTTTTTTCACTCATATCACATTATCCGTAAATATGTACTAAGATGTTTCTACAAACCGGCTCAGCAATTCTTTTATTCTGTAACTGTAATTCAATTTGTACCTTTTCCACACTTGTAAAATGCATTTTTATTCTTGTGCTGTATTTACTTGTACCACCAATTTATACCAAATTAAAAAAAAATAGTTTGTAAACAAAAAAAGATTTTTTTTTTTTTTTTAGGCTAGTAGTTTCACAGTTTATAAGGTTAAAAAAGAAACATGGATGTCTCTAGTAATAATGCTTTCTTCACAGGCAGGTAGACTAGGAAATCCTCATCGCTGATCAGCTGCAAATCACTGCTGCAGTCTTCTAGGTTCAGTGCAGATTGGCTAAAATTCTACATAACCACAGGGCGTCACTTGCCAGGCACTGCCACCATTTAGATAAAGCCATATATTTTTTCAATATTTCTTATTGAACGAGGTGTAAAGTTGTCACAATCACTACCTCATCCAATCAGAAAAGGCCCTGTATTCATTTTAAAAATACCAGGCTTTCTCAGAAAGGCAGTAGTGCCGGACAAGCAACTCCATGTGGAAGGGCAACTATTCAGCACTGGACCCAGAAGCCTGCTTCTATTACTAGTAGTGGCAATTGATTTCCTTTAAGGCTTAACCAAACCCAGAAAACAAGAAAGAAAATATCGTTCATTGCAGGTCAATAGTCCTTAAGATGTTCGGTCTGCATTCGTTTTCTTTTTCAAAGTGGAAGAAAAGCCCAAGCCTGTCTATTCCTAAAAAAAATGTTCCTTCCCTCCTCCTTCTACCTATTCTGTATAACCTGTATAAAAAAGATATATACATCTATATATTTTTTGCATGCTCCTTCTCAACACATAGCTCACTTTATCCAGATACCCACCATATATCCTTATTCTGAGCACTTGCCTGAAGCAAGTATTTTGTCGGGCTCCCACCTTGCTTAACAGATATCTCACCTACCTTACACGATAACATGACCTCTACAATTCATACCTATTATAACTATACTCTTAAAATAATCTCTCTGAACGCAAAGGGGTTGAATATATCAGAAAAATGTAGCCAAAAATGTCCATGACCCGTAAATTAAAAGCGGACACACTGTTTCTACAAGAAACACATTTTCACCCAGATGTTATACCCAAACTGCATATTAGACATTATCCCACAACTTATCATGCTACTAATTCCCTGGCCAAAACCAAAGGGGTCTCGGTCTTACTTTCCAAAAATTTTGAATGGCAACTCATTGATTCCCTCATAGACTATGGAGGCAGCTATGTGTTCTTGAAAGGATACATCCAAGGCCGCCCTGTGACCTTGGCTAACACTTACAGTCCCAACTCCGCGCAGGTTGGCTTCTTTCGAGAAATGATGCAGCTGCTAACTGGATTCCAAATGGGAACTGCTATTTTCGGGGGCGACTTCAACATCACATTGAATCCACTGATAGACACTTCCTCGGGCACAGCATCTATAACTTACCAAGCTCTTTTGAAAATTAAGAAGTCCTTGCAACAGTTATCACTACATGATACATGGGGACTCCTAAACCTGAATGGTAAAGATTACACGTACTATTCCCCACCACACAACAAATATTCCAGACTAGATTACCTGTTCCTTTCCCAAAAGGACCTCCCCTTTTTAACTGACACATCCATTGAGCTGAGGCTCCTATCAGACCACCACCCAATCACCCTAACTTTAACCCTTCCAGAGAAAACCCCCTTCACGAAATGATGACGTTTAGACTCCGCCTTACTGACATCGGAACATGAGGTGTTCCACATTCGTTCTAGTATCCTGAACTTCTTCAATGACAATAACACTCCCGACATTTCTGCCATTTCCCAATGGGAAGCACATAAATGCACCATAAGGGGCTTGTTCTTAGCGATAAAGGTGGCCAGAAACAAAGCCCAACAAGCGGAAATGTTTTGCTAACTAAAATAAATGCCCTTAAAGACCAACATAAACAATCTGGAGCTCCACACACCTATCAGGAACAGACCCAGATTAGAATGGCCCTTCCTGAACTTTTAGATCGTAAGCATAGACGTAAAGCTGTACTGACACAAAAGTTAATCTACGAACAGGCCAATAAATATGGTAAACTGCTAGCTCGAATCGTACAAATAAAAAAATCCAGTTCTACCATCCACTGCATCAAATACCCACAGGGCAGGGCCAACGTAAAAACCCCCGATATTGTGGCCCAGTTTGAACACTACTACCCTGACCTATATAACTTGCCTCACAGCGCTCACACTCCCGACGGGATCTCTAGCAGGACGAAACTTATACAAACCTTTCTTGAGAAACATAGCTCCACAGAAGAAGCTATCCTTCCGGAAAGCCCCATCTCGGAGTCCGAACTAAAATGAGCCATTAAGCAGTTGAAAATCGGTAAGAGGCCGGGCCCAGATGGATTCACTGCGGTATACTTTAAGACATTCCTAGATCAACTTAGTGGACCATTTCTCAGGGCCTTTAACTCCCTGTCCTCCTCTACCCCCCAATTCCACAGACTCCTGGAAGCGCATATAGCAGTTATACCAAAGGAAGGGAAAGACGTTACAGTTTTAGCAAATTATAGACCAATCTCCCTACTAAACGTTGATATAAAACTCTTCGCCAAGATCCTGGCAAATTGCCTTCAACCGCTCCTGCCATCATAAAACACAAATGACCAAGTAGGCTTTGTGCCAGGGAGGGAGGCGAGAGACAACACTATAAAAGCAATTAACCTACACCATTGGCTCACTACGTCACACACACCGGGCTTCTTTATGCGTAGACACAGAGAAGGCGTTCGACAGGTTGGCATGGGACTACTTGACAGCAGTGCTTCAACACATAGGACTCAGAACTCGAATGCTGACATTCTTTATGTCTCTAAATACCTCGCCGACAGCTAGGGTCTGGGTTAATGTCCACCTGTTGAACGCCTTCTCTATACATAATGGTACAAGGCAGGAATGTCCCCTTTCACTGATCCTCTTTGTGCTCACTTTGGAACCACTTCTGAGATGTTTAAGATCTAATCCAGACATCAGGGGCTTGAAGGTGAATGACCGCACTTATAAACTGGCAGCATTCGCGGACGACATACTCCTTTTGCTTCCAAACCCCCACATATCCATTCCCAACTTGCTTAAAGATTTTGGAATGTTCCAAAGGATATCAAATCTTAAAATACATTTCCCTAAGTCCCAAGCGTTAAACGTTTCCCTCCCTACCGCAGTGGTCCTTCAATGCCAAAACAATTTCCCATTTAAGTGGGAAAGCACCACACTTAAGTACCTGGGCATCTTTCACCCCACTAAGCTGTCCAACCTTTTTAAGGAAAACGGCATGCCCATTCTGCGACCCATCACTGAGGACTTGCGTAAATGGGACTGTTCCTTCTTTTCTTGGTTCGGCCGAGCAGCGTTAATAAAAATGAATATTTTTTTTTAAATCCATTTGTGTGCAGTTCCTATGAAATCAGAAAAGACAGAGGATCAGTTTTGATCAGTTAGCAAGGCCCAAACAGAAGGGAGGCATTAACATCCTAGATTTGCGGAGTTACTACTGGGGATGTCACCTGGCTAGAATTGTAGACTGGTCGGTACATTCTAGCCTCAAAGACTGGGTATGTCTTGAAGGTTCGCTCAGCTCCCTCGCACTAGACTCTACTCCCTGGCTTCTATTTGGTCACATACTAGCGATACTTAAGGAACGCCCTCTAATTGGCCCGACACTTCGTACTTTCAAGAAAGTATGCTCGAAACTCAAACTCTCCTCCAATCCTGGACCCCTAAAGCCCATCAACAATAACCCGGCCTTCCTTCCAGGGATGAATATACCCCACGTTCAGAACAAATGGCCATTTGCAAAAATGTTAGCGAAACACTTCTTTACAAATGGGGTTCTTCGGGATCTTAATTCTATCTCCACACAAACGAAAGACAGAACCTTCCCTTTCTGGCTTTACCAGCAAATCCGACCATTTCTCGAAGATGCCGACCGTTACATCTCAATCTCACGCCCGCTCACCCCGTTTGAATCACTGTGCTTTCAATCCGTCCCCCAACGTCATGTGATTTCCATGATGCATGACATGCTTTTCATGACCATTTCTCCCAAATTAGGGAAAGCGTGCCATTCATGGGAAAATTATTTACAAACAGATTTGTCAGAAAATGACTGGGAGCGTTTTTTCAGCATAGCACATAAGGGGTCCATCAATGTGGCAATCCAGGAAAACAACTATAAAACCCTAACCCGATGGTACAGAACACCAACGCTGCTACATAAATTCCACCCTGAAACATCTGATAAATGCTGGAGATGCTCTCATGAGTCAGGGGCTCTTCTACACATTTGGTGGTCCTGTCCACGCATACAAACATTTTGGTCCCAAGTACACCAAATTATGACACAAGTGTCTGCGTTCTCCCTGGAATACACCCCAGCGCAACTACTGCATCATTCAGCTACGCTGATTACCGATTATCGCAAGTCTCTTCCCTTACACATGATCAATGCAGCCAAACTTTGCATCCCTATACACTGGGGTTCTCGCCATGTCCTATCAATAGCTGAATGGTTCAAAAGGATAAACAAAATAGCAGAAATGGAAGAACTTATACACATAGCCCGAGATACCCCCACTAAATTCTACCAGGTCTGGGCTTGTTGGATGCATTTCCAAACCTCAAACCAGTATTCCGAACTCATGGACAGGGACAATACCCAACACTCACAATAAGGCTCAACTCCCAGCTCGTACTCACAACAGCACAACCGGATATCCAGACAACTACTCTCACATACTCAGATGTACCAAGCTATCTATGCAGTGCAACGCCCAAATCCACCGGGTGACTAAGGAAAAGCTCTAGCGCACCTCTTCTGGAAAAAGTATAATGTGTCTTCATGCCCCCCCCCTTTTTTCTTCTCTTTATGCCTACATATCTGTTCTGTTTCCCGCTGTCATGGAAATTAATAGGGCTTGGAGCATAGAAACCCGCTTCAGTACGCTCAAGATTATTACGCACCAAGCTCCATTAATAGCTTGTACTGAAAAGTACAAATGCACCTCTCTTTTGTATAACGGTTTACCAAGCGCTCGGCGATAAAGAAAGACGCGCTGGGTCATTTCGATGCCATCTGCCAGGTCTCTCTCCGGATATGTATGTGTGTGCATGTGAGTAAGAGCAAGTGTTTGTGTATGAGAGTTTCTGTGTGTCTTCATGGATTAAATGGCTGTGTGAGCTTGTGTCTGTGTGTGTGTGTGTGGGCCTTCCTGTATCTTCTGTGTGTTCTGTGTGTGTCTCAGGGCAGGGCTTGGTTTATTTACAGCAAGTGAACAAAGGGAGTTACAGGGAGTGGCTTCACAACCACCAATCACAGAAAGTACAATGGGCAGTGCTTATGTAGAAACACAGCCATGTGCAGAGATGAGCAGAAATGGCTGCCATCTTATCACTAACAAGTCTTTCCTGCAATGACAGTTAAAGCAATAATCACTGTGAACAGCGATTATCGGTAAAACCTACACTGGGAGACATTATGACTATTTAACTAAAGAAATGTCTATCAAAATTTCCACAACACCGCTGACACTTCCCTTACCCTCTGTTGTATTTTTGATTTGCAATAAGAAGCTCTATTTTTGAGTTCTGTTCTTGCTGTAACAAGAAGTGTGTTACAGAAGATTTGTTTATATGTTTATCTTTACTGTATATTAGGCATTCTATTTTAAGTAAAATTTTATTGGAAAAAAAAAACGATATGTGTACTTACCAATTTTTAATCTGCTCCTATCCAAATAGTTAGAAATAGGTGTTGGGAACCTTTTTAAGAAAAGTTTGTATAATGGCCCATACGCATAATCAGAAAATCATACAAAAAATGCCGCTTTCAATGCGATCATACAATAATCTGATTGTTAGTACACAGCTTTCCAGAGCTGATCATGACAGTTCATCCGACATTATCCGATGGGACAAACGCGAAAATGTTTCTCGTACGATACCAGATTGTACGATTTTCATTTATTCAGTACAGTTTTCATCTGAAAATACAATACAAATACACTACAACACATTCATCACTTCTGAATTTTTGTTCTGTCGTATCAGAAATTTTGTAACTTTAGTAACCTCTCATTTTCAATATGAGATTAGCATGAAAAAAAAAAAAAAGGACGATCATTTGTCCGATATTCTCATCTTTTCTTTCATTTTACATTTTTCCTTTTATTTTCACCAGGTGATCCTCCCAGTAAAATGCTTCCTGACCTTGCCTAATAATGCTTACTCACCATACCCATACTCAATCTATGGAATGTTGTCACCCTAGGACTGGAGATGGGAACAGTGTAACTCTTTGGCCTCATGCACATTGGGCATTTTTTTTCTGCCTCTAAAAACCCCTGCAATATTAGTCTATGGGGAGATTTACTAAAACTGGTGCACACAGAATCTGGTGCAGCTACGCTTAGTAACCAATCAGCTTCTAACCTAAGCTTGTTCAATTAGGCTTTGACAAAAATCCCTTGATCACGTTGAATGCGGCTTTGAAACCGTGCAACTTCATATGACCT
This sequence comes from Pelophylax lessonae, assembly GCF_965119305.1. Taxonomy (NCBI): domain Eukaryota; kingdom Metazoa; phylum Chordata; class Amphibia; order Anura; family Ranidae; genus Pelophylax; species Pelophylax lessonae. The sequence goes on along the minus strand of NC_138773.1, from coordinate 267,559,653 downwards.
TGATTTCAAAGCCACATTTCAGTTCGACTTTGGGGACGATTTGAAAGACATCTGTATGGGTTCAAGCATATATGTCTACTGAAATTGTCCCCCCCCCCCCGAAGTTGCCAAAAGTAGTGCAGGAACTACTACCATAAAGTTGGGGTCGTACCGATTGGGACGGTACCATTGCCAGCAATAACCTGCGATTTGATCTGTCAAATCGCATGTCAAAGCGTGTCGACTTGAACGGGGGCTTAAACCTTCAAGCTGATTGGTTACTGTGCACAGCGGCATCAGATTCTGTGAGCACCAGTTTTAGTTAATCTCCCTTAGGCATGTTTATCTAGCATTCATTCATTTTAATTGCAAGAATAAATTGTTATTTTGGCCAATTAAATTAATTAAAGTCCAAACTTTTTGGACACATTAAATGTCTTTACAAGGGTCAAGCATTTTTTTCTGCCAAAATGCTGCTGCCGGGAGGAAAGGCGTCTAGGAGAGATGGCCAAACATCCAATATGCATGATGCCTTAGCCCCTGTTCACAATGGAGTGACTTGTCATGCGGTTTAACAGGTCAAATCTCATGACAAGTCGCACCCTATTATTGGCAATGGCACCGCTCAAATCGGTGTGACGTGGACTTTGCGGTGCCACATTGATTTGAAAAAGTAGCACTACTTTTGGTGATTTCAGTTGCGACTTGCATAGCCATCTGTGCATGAAGCCGCACAGATGTCTCCCAAGTCACACCTGAAGTCGCACTGACATGCATCTTTGAAATTAGATTTCAGAAGGAAGTCGCACGATTTCAAGGTCGCATTCAATGTGAAGAGTACAATGCAGTCAGAGTACAGATGAAGCTATCAAGATTCTTGGCAGGATCAAAAGGTATTTATATATATTTTTTTACTTATTGAAGATATTAAACAGAATGCTTTCAATTGTATAATTAACAAACCATTAGAGGGCAAATAAGAAAAATTCATTAGATGCATTAGGATTGCTAAGATGTAATATTAGTATTGTCATTATCATTATATTATTATATTTGTGTAAAATTTGTAAAATATTTTAATTTATATGAATTAATATTATTTTAAATTATATTTTAATAATATATAAAATTATATATTATTAAAAATATAATATTAATAATAATATTTTATTTTGTTTATTTTTATTTTTTAGTATTATCATTATGGTAGTGTTATTAATCATTAGACCGCATTCACACTAGTCCGACTTGGACCGCAACTTGTCAGCCAGACAAGTCGCGGTCCGTCACGCTCCCATTGTGCGGTACATTAGCCGTTCTAATAGGAGCGACACAAGTCGCTCCGACTTAGAAAAAGGGTCCTGTACTACTTCGGGGCGACCTGGAGGCGACTTGCATAGACATTCATTTTATGAAGTCAGTGCAAGTCGCGCCGAAGTCGCGCTGCACGCGACTTCACAGGTCGCCCCCTAAGTCGGAGCGACGTAGTGTGAACCGGCACTAATTATAGTAGTGTTATTATTAAAGTATAATTAGGAGTGTAAGGATGTAATGTGTTACTTATTCATATCTGCAGACCAGTGCTGCCGCAGGTGACCTTATTTTGAAGGATTAGGTGTCTTGAAGCAACAATAGCCCCTTCCAGGTTGGAGTCTAATCAATAAGTGGCCATTTAAAGGACAAATCATAGCTGTAATAAAAGCCATGTAATAGAATAACCACAATGTAGTGTTTCAGTACAATAAGTCTAGTGTGCAGATCATTGGGTTCCTAGCTCACCGGTTGTGTTCAGTTTAGGGATCTAATAAGAAGGTCATGGCAGCCAATGAACTATGGATTTCCAAATGAGGTTTGCAACGGCATTGCAGGTTTTTCTATCATCACAGGTTCACTTTAACATAAAAGTTAGAAAGTTTTTGGTATACTTTTCCCTTTAAAACATGGATATAAAGCAGACAATGCTGAGACAAAACAATGTTTAAATTTACAATTGTTTTCAAGTTTTAACACTTGGGGTGTAAAGAAGACAGAATGATCCATAAATAGAATTAATATAGTTTTATTTGAAAAAAAAAAGTGTTGAGTGATGAATTTGGCCAAATGTCTGTGCGTGCGTTACTCCATATGAAGTTAGCACCTTTCACAATGCTGATCAAAATAAAAGTTTTCTTCATGCGTTGTACACCCTCCGTGTGATTCTCCTGAAAACCAGCTATGTCCCACACACATTGTTTGGGCCATAAATTATGCCGCAGAATTGAAAGCGTGAAAAACGGTGATAACTTTTTTTTCTGTTCCTAGGACTGATTACAAAATGAAAAGTAGATGTTTATGGGATGCTGAGGGTGGCGCAGGCAGTTCACCTTCAGTTCCTTTTATTGAGAGCAGTCCTGAGTCTCAAAAAAGTTTGTGGTCTCAACTTTCTTACTAGTCTGTCCTGCTTTGTAGGACTCGAAGACTGTGTCATGATGTAACAATAACTAATACGCTTGCAAGACAAAGGTCATTTAGGCTGGATCCACATTTGTCCTGTGCAGGACTGCTGTTAGAAATTTCGGGGCCCCGTACAGACTACCAGGCAGGGCCCCCCCAAGAAAATATTAAAGATATATTTAGCTAAAATTACAACAAAATCACTATTATCAGATACAAATATAACATAACTCGCATAATTCCTGCTAAATCTAAAAAAAAACTATGTTAACCACTTACCGCCCGCCCGCCGTCATATGACGGCGGGACGGTGCGGCTATTATCCTGGGCGGACGTCATATGACGTGACCCAGTAAATGCAGGGCAGGCGCGCGATCGCGGGCGCGCCGCCGTGCACTGCCGGTGTCGGCGTGTCCCCGGGACACAGCCGGTCACCGGCAGGGGGGAAACAGCCAATAGGCATGGCTGTTTCCCACGTGATCGGCTGTGTTCCAATGACACAGCCGATCACAATGGAGGCGTCCGGGAGATGACCACGCATGCGCGATCGGGAGCGCACAGCGCGGTCATGTCGGTGGCACTGTGTTCCGTAGGAACACAGCTGTCACCGGCAGTAGTAAACAGTCACTGACAGTGACTGTTTACTAAGTGATCGGCTGTGAATCCATTCACAGCCGATCACAAAATGTAAACAAAGAGCAGTAACTCACTGTTACTAGCTCTTCTCCCCTCATACAGTTTCCAGTATGAGGGGAGCAGAGCTAGAAATAGTGAGTTACTGCTCTGTGCACCTGTCAAAAGTAAAAATCAAAGTAAAAATCACACAAATAAAGGTCCCCCCACACAGTCCTCAGCCCCCCCCCCCAATGTCACCTGTCACCCAACAGTCACCTCATCAGTGCCCAGAAATTGACACCCATAACGTTCACATGTGAGCGCAGCGATCGCTGGCAGAATCACAGCGATTCTGCCCACGATCCGGAAATCATTTCAAATTGCGGGGACGCCTGTGCGTTGCCCGTGATTTGCAATAGCACCCCAAACGCTGTGCGATGTTGCCGCCATTTCCGCCTGCCGAATCGCGGTAACATCGCGCAAACATCGCATGACGCCCAAAAAAGGTACAGGAGCTTCTTTGGGGCGTCATGCGTTGTTTGCGTGATGTTACCTCGATTCGGCAGGCGGAAATCGCAGCAACATCACACAGCATTTGGGGTGCTATTGCAAATCACGGGCATCGCACAGGCGTCCCGCAATTTGCAATGATTTCTGGATCACGGGCGGAATCGCAGTGATTCTGCCCGCGATCGCTATGCTCACATGTGAACGTAGCCTAAAGTACACCGGTCACCAGAGACTGCCATCAGTACCGCCGTGCACCATCGCCGTCACCTGTCACCCATCAGTCACCATCGCCTGTCACCTGTCACCCCATCAATCACCGTCACCTGTCACCCCATCAGTCATCGTCACCTGTCACCCCATCAGTCATCGTCATCTGTCACCCTATCAATCATCGTCACTTGACACCCCATCAGTGATCGTCACTTGTCACCCCATCAATCATCGTCACATGTCACCCCATCAGTGATTGTCATCTGTCACCCCATCAATCATCGTCACTTGTCACCTCATCAATCATCGTCACCTGTCACCTCATCAATCATCATCACCTGTCACCCCATCAGTCATCGTCACCTGTCACCCCATCAGTCATCGTCACCTGTCACCCCATCAGTCATTGTCACCTGTCACCCCATCAGTCATCGTCACCTGTCACCCCATCAGTCATCGTCACCTGTTTGCCATATACATGCAATCACTTACTGACCGCCTAACGACTATATGCGTCGGCCATTAAAAGCTAAATACTGGGGTTATGGCAGCAGATAGCCCCCATAACCCCGGTATTTTTTGAAACAGCAGGCGGTCGGCTTTCAGATAAGGGTGGTCCCAGTGGCAGATTCGCCGCGGAATTACCCTTACGGTGCAGGGGAAGAGGTGCCCCCCCCCTCCTGCCGCGTCCCAGACGCTTTCCCAGCTTACCGGACCCGCCGGCAGCGGGAAAACTATCCGGTCCCGGATCCTCACAGACAGGAAGTCGAGTGAGGGCAAGATGGCCCTCACTCAACTCTATGGTCTTGGAGGACCGGAGCTACGTCAAAAGACGTTGCCTAGCAACCGCTTTTTTTTTTTCTTTTTTTTTTTTCCTCTTTCAACAATTTTTTTTTTCTTTTTTAGTGTAGTTGTGAGGTGTGAGGTCTTTTTGACCCCAGATCTCACAATAAAGAGGACCTGTCATGCCTATTTCTATTACAAGGGATGTTTACATTCCTTGTAATAGGAATAAAAATGATCAAAACATTTTTTTTTAAACTGTGTAAAAATAAAAAAATAATAAATAAAATAAATAGGAAAAAAAAAAAAAAATTTAAAGCGCCCTGTCCCCGTTAGCTCGTGCGCAGAAGCAAACGCATACGCAAGTCCCGCCCACATATGTAAACGGTGTTCAAAGCATACATGTGAGGTATCGCCGTGATCGTTAGAGCGAGAGCAATAATTTGAGCCCTAGACCTCCTCTGTAACTCTAAGCTAGTAACCTGCAGAAATTTTTAAAATGTTGCCTATGGGGATTTTCAAGTACCAATGTTTGGCGCCATTCTGTGAGCATGCGCAATTTTGAAGCATGACATGTTGGGTATCTAATTACTCGGCGTAACATTATCTTTCACATTATGGTAAAAAATTGTGCTAAATTTACTGTTTTCTTATTTTTTAGTTCAAAAAAGTGAATTTTTTTCAAAAAAATCACATTTGGAAGACTGCTGCGCAAATATGGTGTGATAAAAAATATTGCAACGATCTCCATTTTATTCTCTAGGGTCTCTGCTAAAAAAAAATATATAATGTTTGGGGGTTCCAAGTAGTTTTCTAGCAAAAAAAATGATTTTAGCTTGTAAACACCAAGTGTCAAAAATAGGCCCAGTCTTAAAGTGGATAAATGGACAACTTTGTGTAAAGAGCTACTTGGATGTTAGGCCTATGTATGTGGCCAGGCTGTGAAAAAGTGTTACACATGTGGTATCGCCATACTCAGGAGGAATAGCAGAATGTATTTCGGGGTGCAATTTTTGCTATGTACATGCTATGTGTTAGAAATATTGCATAAATGGACAGCTTTGTGTAAAAAAAATGTGTTTTCATTTTCTTTCCACATTTTCCAAAAACTTGTGGAAAAAAAATGACATATTCAAAAGACTCATTATGCCTCAAAAATTATACGTTGGGCTGTTTGCTTTCCAAAATGGGGTCATTTTATGGGGGTTTCCATTGTCCTGGTGCTCCAGGGCCTTCAAAAGTGCGATAGGTTGTCAGGAAATTATATGTGTAATTTGTGCTCCTAGAATGCCGGACGCTGCTACTTGGATTTTAGGCCTCTGTATGTGGCCAGGCTGTGAAAAAGTCTCACACATGTGGTATCGCCATACTCAGGAGGAGTAGTAGAATGTGTTTTGGGGTGTAGTTGCAAGTATACATATGCTGTGTGAGAGAAATAACCTGTTAATACGGCAATTTGTAAAAAAAAAAAAAAAAAAAATCTTCATTTTGCAAAGCATTGTGGGAAAAAATTACAACTTCAAAAAACTCACCATGCCCCTTATTAAATACCTTGGAATGTCTACTTTCCAAAAAGGGGTCATTTGGGGGGTATTTGTACTGTCCTGACTTTTTAGTGCCTCAAGAAATGAGATAGGCCTTCAGTACAACAGGTGTGATCAAGTGTGATCAATTTTCAATGATTCGCACCATAGCTTGTGGACTCTATAACTTTCACAAAGACCAAATAAAATACACTTACTTGGGTTATTTTTTACCAAAGATAAGTAGCAGTATAAATTTTGGCCAAAATTTGTGAAGAAAAATGACTAATTTGCAAAATTTTATGACAGAAACAAAGAAAAATGCGTTTTTTCACGATATTTTCAGTCTTTTTTTATTTATAGCACAAAAAATAAAAAACCCAGTATTGATCAAATAGCATCAAAAGAAAGCTCTATTTGTGTGAAAAAAAGGACACAATTTTTGTATGGGTACAGTGTTGCATGACTGAGTAATTCTCAGTCAAAGTGTGAGAGCGCTGAAAGCTGAAAATCGGTCTGGGCAGGAAGGGGGTGAAAGTGCACTGTAGGCAAGTGGTTAAATAAAAAAGAAGATGAGATGAGAAAAATATACAGGCTGGGAAGTTGGAGCTCAGTGATCAGAGAGACAGAGAGAGAAAAACAAAGTTACAAATAAACTCCTGAGCAGAGATAAGTGCTGGGAGGGAGGCCCACACAGGGAGGGGGATTAGTCAGGGACGACTGTCTCTTTCTCAACAGATAAAAGCTGATAGCAGGGAGAGGGACAGATCAGATTCAGGTGCTGGAGGAAGATTTCTGTATTTGTTGTCCATCACTAATCCCCCTCTCTGTGTGGGCCCCCCTGTGTGCTCGGGCCCCCTACAAGAGGGCTGGTGGTCCCCCCCCTATCAGCGGCCCTGGTCCTGTGTGGCTAAACTGAACCTGACCTTGTTTCGGGAACACAACATATGGTAGTGCACGTGAGCAGTGGGGTGCCATGCACAATGAATCGCAAGGCCATTTGAACCCTGCCTAAAATCCCAAACTTCAGCCAAAATATTTTATTGTAATTTAGACAGAGCTGGGCAGAGTTAAAACCTCCATCAGGTTTGTATTGCCATCCCTTTTGGGTTGGTTTCCTCTCCTCCCAGTGCACCTGACCCATTTTTGGGAATGCACTGTATGGTAGTGCAGCCTGCAGCACCTTAAGCAGGCCATACACGATGCGAATTTCGAACGATTTATCGTGCGATAAATGCAAGCAGCACTCGTGTACATCATGCGAGTGTACCATCAATGTGATCCGAAAATCGTACTTCCAAACACTATTTTTTGTGCTGGATATGTGAATTTTTGCTGTTGAACGACAATCGCATGACGCACATACCACACCAACGATACGAAAATCGTTCGAATTCACTGGCGATTTCCGTTCAAAATTTGCATCGTGTATGGCCTGCTTTAAGCTGGATACACGCTATACAACTTTTGTTGGTAGATTTCCTTTAAGGCCCGTACACATGACAAGAAAATCTGAAGGGAAATTTAATCCGCCGACCGATCTGCCGATTTTCGGATTGTTAGTATGGTGCTTTCGACAGCCAACTCCGACTTTTCGGCTGAGAAAATCCTGATGTGCAGGCTATAAAATTTTTGTCGTCCGTCAACCCAACGCCCGATTTTCGTCTCATTAGTACAGATTTTAAAGGAAAAAAATCGTAAGAGCAAGACTAGGCATGCTCAGAGACGAAAGAACACATACAAAGCAATTTAACACATGACATCACTTCTGAAGTAGAATTCTGTCGTACGGGAAAATTCGTATGAAAGTAACCTCTTCACTTTCCACATCAGACTAGCATGCCACAAAAAACGGACGACAGATCGTTCGATAATCTGATCGTGTGTACGGGTCTTTAGATTTACCTTCAACTATGTAGTGCCAGGGCCTGCCTAATTGCATACAATTTTAAAGTGTTTAGGTTTGACCTCATATTATATGGTTTTGGTAAATCTAAAGGAAAAAGTCTTCAGAAAATTGTATAGTGTGTATCCAGCTTTAGTGAATTGGGTGCTTTTTAATTGCAATGTTATAACGTGAACTCTGTCTGAAATTCCAAACCCTGCAAGATTTTTACTGCTGTCTGTGCCCCCTTCATCCTCTTTATTTGTCCTGCTTATTGTTATCATCAGGAGTGAAAGTAAAAGAAAGTCTCAAAATGTTGGGTTGCCCCCCAGAACAGGATTAGAGGGGAAATGTTCCAATTAGGACACTAGTTCTGGTGACCCAGGTGACAACCAAGGATTCTCTCACTTTGGAGGGATTTCCTCTCACTTCCTGTTTGACTATGGGACAGGAAGTGAAGGAAAATCTCCCCAATGGGACACAGACGGCAAAACAAAAATTGACAGAGGTTATAACTCTCCCTTAATCCATTAACCATTAAAAAAAAAAAAAAAAAATTATTGGCTATAGTTCTTCTTTAACCAGTTGATGACCAGCCGCCGCAGATGTACTGCGGCAGGCTGGCTCGTACAGGCAAATTACCGTACATGTACAGCGCTCGCTCTGTGGAGTCTAGGGGGCGAGCATGCGCCGCCACCGGCATGCTTCTGCTCATCAGTGGGGAAACCGCCACGTGTGTCAGGCGGCTCCGATTGCCGCCTGACACCGGCGATCTCTCCCCGCTGAGAGAAAAGGATGGTCGGCTGTTGTAAACACAGCCGACCGTCCTTCTCCCTGCAATGATCACAGAGACCATGTGATCCTGCTATATAGGATCACATGTCTCTGTGATCATTTTACAAGCCCAACCCCCCCACAGTTAGAATCACTCTCCTAGGCTCACATTTAACCCCTGGATCACCAACAGTATTAACCCCTTCCCTGCCAATGGCTTTATTATTTTTAGCATTGATTACTGTAGTTATGTCACTGGTACCCCCAAAAGTGTCAAAAAGGTCAGTTAGGGGTCTGATCTGTCCGCCGTAATGTCGCAGTCCCGCAAAAAATCACAGATCGCCGCCATTACTAGTAAAAAAAAATAAAACAATAAAAATGACGTAAATCTTTCCCGTAGTTAGTAGACGCGATAACTTTTGCGCAAACCAACCAAAATACGCTTATTGCGATTTTTTTTTTTTTTTTACCAAAAATATGTATCAGAAAACAAATTGGCCTAAAATATAAAAACATTTTTTTTTTTTGAGAATGTCATATAAAAGAATGAAGCTCAAAAAATAAAAATCGCACAGGTGATCAAATACCACCAAAAGAAAGCTCTATTTGTGGGGAAAAAAGGACGTAAATTTTGTTTGAGTACAGCGTCGTACGACCGCGCAATTGTCCGTTAAAATAACGCAGTGCCAAATCGCAAAATAGGGCCTGGTCAGGAAGTGGGTAAAATCTTCCGGGGCTGAAGTGGTTAACCACTTCTGAACTGGAAGATTTTCCCCCTTAAAAAAAAACTATATTTTTCACATTCTGCTATATAACATTCCCAAAAAAATATAAAAATCAAATTTTTTTTAACATTTTAGGCTAATTTGTTTTCTGTTACATATTTTTGGTAAAAAACCCCGCAATAAGCGTATTTTGATTGGTTTGCGCAAAAGTTATTGCGTCTACTAACTATGGGAAAGATTTATGTAATTTTTATTGTTTTTTTTTTTTTTACTACTAATGGCGGCGATCAGCGATTTTTAGCAGGACTGTGACATTGCGGCGGACAGGTTGGACCCCTAGCTGACATTTTTGACACTTTTGGGGGGACCAGTGGCATTGTTTACAACAGCTGACCGTTCTTCTCTCTCAGCGGGGAAAGATTGCGGGTGCTCCAATTGCCGCCTGCCCCGTACATCGGCTTCCCCGCTGCCGAATGGGGGGGAAGCGCACCGCTGGTGGTGCTCGCTCGCCCCCTAGCTGCAGGCGTGCGACCAACATAGGTCTACAACGGTTTGTGCAGGAGGGCCGCACTGCTGTAGTAAAAAGGCGTTGGGCGGTCGGGAAGAGGTTAAGTGGAGAAGGGTTAGAACCTCTGTCAGGTTTTTAATTGCTCCCCTCGATCCAGTGATGTGCAAGAGAGCCTTGGCTGTCCCTCTCCTTATTGGCTGAAACAGCAGCGGGAGTCATTGACTCCTACCCCTGTCAATCACAGCCAGTGAGCCAATGAGGAGAGAGTGAGGGGGGTGGGGTGGGGAGGAGCAGTGGCTTTGTGTGTCTTATGGACACATAGAGCAGTGCTTAGGAGTGAGCATGCACTAGTGCCCTCATAGCAAGTGGCTTGCTATTGGGTGAACTGGTCAAGGGGGAGGAGCCAGGAGCGCCAGTGGGGGACCTGAGAAGAAGAAGATCGGGGCTGCTCTGTGCAAAACCACAGCACAGAGCAGGTAAGAATACCATGTTTGTTAATATTATTTTTTTTAAACAAACCTGTAATACCAATTTAAATCCTCAGTGGTTTTAAGTCTAACCCATTGAGCACAATACATTAAAAACTCCCCAGTAAAATTTTACTTTCTATGCTGCTGGCTCCTTAGTGCTACTTCCCTGAACTTCTGGCCCTTAGCAGAAAGTGTTAACAGTGGACAGTGCAGTCTCCAGCAAGTCTGTTAGCTTGGAGAAGGGAAGGGGGAAGAAGAAGGCATGCCGCTACACAATGTTATATTTGCAGAGCTGCAGTGGAGCGGTATGAGTATGCAGAGTATGCAACCGGCTGGCACAATACTAACACAGTCACTTCCCTGTCAGGCAGAGTGACCTCTGTCCGACAGGAGCTTCCTAGGCCCCCGCCTTGCGTGATGTCATGTATTTTTGTTAAACCTCCTTTATTGCTATTAACATTAAATTGTTACCACATTGCTTCAAGTTTGTCTTGCTTCATAACATCAATGTCCGTTATAAAACCGGGTGGGCATGGATGGGGAGCTGATTCAATGGTTCAATGGGCCACGTGACTGGACTTGCCCCAAGGCCTAAAGCTGCCAGCCCTCCCCTGCCACCTTGAATCAGGAAACCTGGGGAAGTGGTCATGGCAGCAACTTAAATTGGAACATAGGCAAGGATTAAAAAATAAAGAAGCTGCCTGGTCAGCGACTGATTAATATCACTTTAAACTGTTCTAACTGGAGTAACCATTGAAAGTGCACCTGTCCTGAGAGAAATATACAAACCTGCTTGCTACACTATATTCAGCTTATGTTGCCTTTCCAACAATCCATTCTTGTTATTTTGCCTGGGTAAAACAGGTTGTGCTTTGTATATTTTTCTTTTGAACAGCTTATACTTTTTCAGTACTGCTTTTGAAACACTAGGTGGCACCAGATGACACAATTTAGACACAATTTACTGAACTTCATAGAGATGTATACAAAAGGTAAATGATAACATTTAAAAATAAAATAAGTGTAATATGCAAATTTTCAGGACAGCAGAAATTGAATTTTCTATGCATTTACTTTGCCTTAAACTGGAATTTTACTCTCCCGATCAACATTAACTATATTGAATCCTTATTCTGCTAGCCTTAGTAGATAGATAGGAAGGTATATTGTATTTATTTGTTTTAACCACTTTAGCCCCAGAGGATTTGGCTGCTCAATGACCAGGCCCTATTTTGCGATTCGGCACTGTGTGACTTTAACGGACAATTGCGTGGTCGTGTGACACTGTACCCAAATGAAATTGACGTCCTTTTTTCTGGGCTCTGTGGTATGCTGGGTCTGTGGATATCCCGGCAGGGCTGAGGGACGGCAGGGTCAAAGCTCAGCTGTCAAGACTGTGAGAATGGAGCCGCTATTTCCTCTGCAGTACCGGCTCACAGACGGAGTGATATCAAGTGCACTCCGCCTGTGAAAGGAGGAGTCATACAAAGGAAGCACACGGTTGCAGTAGAGAGCAGAGCCGCGTGCTTCCTCTGTATGGCTCCTCCTCCCACAGGCGGAGTGTACTTGATATCACTCCGCCTGTGAGCCGGTACTACATGAGAAACATGACATGACTCCATCATGACACCTGAGCTCACCTATGACACCACCGTCCTCAGCCCTGCCAGGATATCGCCCTGCGCTCGCAGGTGTCCGTGAGTGCAGGGCAAAATGCAGGAGACGCCCGCAACTTGTGGGAGACTTGAGATGTCTGCACTATGAGTCCAGGCAGGAGGAGAGTAGAAGAATGACTTTCTCCTGTGTCAGACCTCTCTCTTCTACCTCCTGACACCACAGGCCCAATCACCAAAACTGTAGCTAATTCAATGCTCAGTGGCTTAACTCCCAAACGAGGCTACCCTGCATTTACCCTAGATACTCAGGGCCCTTTGCATATGTGAGTTCACATGGCACCAGTAACTTCAGTGCCCAGGAGAAGGAGGAGGCCTTGTATCTTCAGCAAGCCACTGCAGACGGTGAACTTTAAACTCCTGCTTGGCAAAGTGTAAACTGTTGTATGCTGACAGTATCCAGATAGCAAGGCAAGGCTGACACTGTGATTGTTTAACAGGACTTCAATGAGATCCAGGTGTCGGCACGTGAGGGTAAGTTGGAGTAACTCTGTCTACAGTATATGCAATGTCCTGGATTCCTGCGAATGGGCAAGTGCCCTCTCACCAATTCTGTAGTTAAAGCCCAAGGCGAACGTCCTATAACATGCAGGCTCTTCTGGTAACCCAACTGGTCACCTCATTATGAAGCGCTTCACACAGACATTGCAGGTGTGCCTGGATATGCACCTGGGATCCCCCTCTCTCAGGCTGGATGTCTTGAACAACGCAGTGGGATGACCGGGGAGAGAGCACCTCTCTCCTGCATTCAGTCTCTTCTCCTGCCTTGTGGGGAACTGAGCTGCTTAGCAGACAAGATGGATGCTTTTTTTTCCCCTCCTGGAGTGTGTAGTTCTGTTCTCCTACAAGGCTATGCAGCTATTTTTGGTGGGGACTACATGTCCCAGAATTCTTTGCTGATTTGCTGATTGCTGCTGATTGACTCTCTTCCCTCTGCCAATGAGGATGCGGGGGGGGGGGGGGGCAGAACAAAGAGTTTGTGTCTGTGAGGAGAAGGAGGGGGGAGAAATCCCCCGCAGGGGCTGACAGCCACTCTCTCCCTCGTTCAGCTTGGCATCACCGTGGTAGATGCGAGGCACCCGCTACAAAAACATTTCCACTGCATTTCAGCCCTGGAACAACCGGATCAGCTGACTTTGCGTCAATGATTATCTCCTTAACACAGGTGTCAGTGTTGACTAAGACAAGGCTGGAAATCTCTCTGTAATGCTGATTGAGTTAGAATAACAGATTGGAAGCTTTAAAAGGATGGTGGTGCTTGACATCATTGCTCTTCCTCTGTTAGCCATGGTTACCTGCAAGGAAACATGTGCAGTCATTGCTTTGCACAAAAAGGGATTCATAGGCAAGGATATCGCTGCTATTAAGATTGCGCCTAAATTAACCATTTTGTAGATAATTAAGAACTTAAAGGAGAGAGATTCAATTGTTGTGAAGATGGCTTCAGGGTGTCTAAGAAAGTGCAGCAAGCGCCAGGACCGTCTCCTACAGCTGATTCAGCTGCGAGATCGGGGCACCACCAGTGCAAAGCTTGCTCAGAAATGGGAGCAGGCAGGCGTGAGTGTATCTGCACACACAGTGAGAAGAAAACTTTTGGAGGAGGATGGCCTGGTTGTCAAGAAGGGCAGCAAAGAAGCCACTCCAGGAAAAAAATCAAGGACACACTGATATTCTGCAAAAGGTACAGGGATTGGACTGCTGAAGACTGGGGTAAAGTCATTTTCTCTGACGAATCCCCTTTCCGATTGTTTGGGGCATCCAGAGAAAGCCTTGCCTGGAGAACAAAAGGTGAGCGCTAACATCAGTCCTGTGTCATGCCAACAGTAAAGCATCCTGAAACCATTAATTTGTGGGATTGCTTTTCAGCCAAGGGAGTGGGCTCACTCACAATTCTCTCAAAGAACACATCCATTAATAAAGAATGATACAAAAACTTCCTCCGAGAGCAACTTCTCCCAACCATCCAAGAACAGTTTGGTGATGAACAATGCCTTTTCCAGCATGATGGAGCACCTTGCCATAAAGCAAATGTGATAACTAAGTGGCTTGGGTAACAAAACATCAACATTTTGGGTCCATGGCCAGGAAACTCCACAGACTTTAATCCCATTGAGAACCTGTGGCCAATCCTCAAGAAGCAGATGAACAAAAAAAAAAACCTATGAATTCTGACAAATTCCAAGCATTGATGATGCATGAATGGGCTTCCTTTAGTCAGGATGTGGCCCAGAAGTTGATTTTCAGCATGCCAGGGGGAATTGCAGAAGTCTTGAAAAAGAATGGTCAACACTGCAAATATTGACTCTTTGCATAAACTTAATGTAATTGTCAATAAAAGCCTTTGACGCTAGTTAAATGCTTGTAATTATACTTCAGTATATCATAGTAACCTCTGACAAATCTAAAAACACTAAAGCAGCAGACTTTGTGAAAATTAATATTTGTGTCATTCTCAAAACTTTTGGCCATGGCTGAACACAGAATATGGAAATGCAATAGTTTTAGTAAATATAAACTGCTAAATACCTTTTCTTATCAGCAGTTAGAGCAGTCTTGTGACTTCTATCAGTGTCTGGTTAAAGCTTAAAGGTGGCGTTTTCATTCTCCCCTGATTGTCCTGTGAGGCTGCAGGATCCCTGACCCTCTGTCTGGACAGCGCTGATTGGCTCTATGCTGGCTGCATGCACTCTCCCATGAATGAAAAAAAAAAAATCTCTAGCAATGCACACTAAACTGAGCATGTGCAGCTTGTCCCCATGGCTCTGTTCTTACAGGAGATGGTTTGGGGACTGTGGAAGAAGGGAAGGATCAGAGAAGACAAGAATAAAATAGCCTTTTAACACAATGCAAAGGATTAACTCCTTAGGTTCCACAGTGTATATAACAAGAATGCTTTGCTGCATATACAGACTGGTTTTACTGTTGTGGGTTTTGTAAAACTTTAAGTAAGGAACCAGATTAGAAATGGGCTTCAACCATTTATCAGATCATTAATACCTTCAAGGAGAGAGGTTCAATTGTTGTGAAGAAGGCTTCAGGTCGCCCAAAAAATCCAGCAAACGCTGCCTTTAGATTTTAAAATCTACCTACCTAAACCTATGATCCCCTACTGAAGCCTTAGAGAAAATGCATAAATGTTATGCAATACACCACAAAAGAACTATCCACTAAATTGGATAACTTTGTGCCTGAAATGTAATTTTCTAGGCCCAGATTTAATACACTTGGTCTTGCCCTCACATTGTAAATTATTGTAACACATCTTTAAAATATATGGAACATATCACTAGTTGAGCTGATGGGTTATGTGCTAATGACTTGCAGGGTTTGTCTAAGTCAGACCCAGTGTTGATCAAACACGAGACCTCTTGCCGTTGACTAGGGCAGACACCACTGGGCTCGGAGCGACCATGCCTTCAGACTTGTTGGGACTTTGGGCTGACTGTCCCAGGGGTTGTTCCTCTGCCCTGGGAGTTAATAGTTTAACAACGGTCTGAAAAAGGGTTTCTGGGTCCAGACTGCCCACAGTTCTTGGATATGTATCCATAGCGAACACACAACCAACATTTTCTTCAGGGTCCTTGCACATCGGGTTCTCCCCCTATGGAGTTGGGGTGAGTCCATTTGTAATGAGGCTACCTCCAATAAAAAGGTTTCTTCTCTAGGTGGGATTTTGTAGGCAATGAACAATCCATCAACTTTATTCAACAATTTTACAAAGAACAATATTAAAAAGTAATGGAGCAAAGAAGCTCCTAGCATTCATAATAACAACACACATCATGGTATAATAACCCCTGTGTAGAGGGAAGATCCAACGCGTTTCGAAATATAGTTTGAACTTGTAGTTCTATTCTTCATTGGGGACTGTTTCCCAACTCTACAATGGAAATATGACAATAGTTATATAAATCATGCATCTACAAATATACATGTCAGGTTACATAATGTACATAAGGAAATGCCATGCCGACACTGACCACAAGGGGAGAAAATCCAGGGGAACTCCTTCCTCCAATAGACCATATGATCAACGCTCAAAAAAGCCGTTGTTCCCAAAGGGAAAAGGGAGGCATCATTAGCCGGACTGCTCCAAATCCTCCTGTGGGACCACGGGATATATGAAAAAATCCCAAAGTCAAGGACATGGTGACCACTGTATGACCACTGTATGAATAGATAAAAAAGACATATGAATATGTGCATCCCAGATATGTAGGGATAACCCAAATGCCATATATAGTGGGGTGTACATATTAATGTTCAAAAAACAGAAAAATAGCTTGAAAATCCGCAAAAAAAAAACACATTGTCAGCAAAAATCAATTGATTGGATAGTGTTGACAATGTTCATACAAAACTTTCTAGGGTGCAGCCAGATCCTGAGCTAGCTTCACCAGTGCTGTTTGCATGGGCGACAGGGGTGATGGGGCCAGGCCTCCTTCTTGAGGTACGCAGGCTCAAACTTCTTGGTGACAGCTACTTTTGCATCCACCTCTTGTTCCCGTGCAATCACATCCACCAGCACATTGTGAAAGGAAATAGTGGGATGTGCTTTAACTTTCTCCTGCAGGGCTCTTCGCACCGGGCCTGCGTTCAGACCAATTATGAATTGGTCTCTCAGTATGTGGTCTGAATCAGTGATGTCACCACAACCACAAACATCCCTCTTTTCTAGGTGTCTCCAGAGATTCTGCGTTGCCACCACATAGTGGGTGAGGCTCTCAGCTTCCTGCTGCATTTTTAGAAAAGAATCTTTACCGCAGCGGTAGCTTCTCCCCAAACAGGCTTTCCAAGAGCGACACAATCTATTCTAGGGTGTTCTGGGAGCACCATCACCACATGGTGGGCATCAGCCTCTAAAGCCTCTAATAGCCAGCTCTGCCACAAGCCGGTCTGGGACCAGGTACAGTCGCACAGCACTCTTCAGTCATTCCTCCCACTCTGCCAGAGGAATGCTAGAGCCATTAAACTTCTATATAAGGATCAGGCTGATTCTAGTGGAGCCATGCTGGAGCCTAATCCTCCTTCCACACCTGCTGCAAGAGACAAATCCTGCAGACTGCTGCCAAATATAGGTGGCGTGCAGTGTGGTGCGGCAGCAAAAACACACAGTCCCAGTGCAATGTAATAACTTGTGATGAAATGCTTTCCCTACTGCTAGTACTGTCTCTAACAAATGGGGTACCTTTCCCTATACTACCCATTATATAAAACACCCTGAACCCAGGGCACAGGGTCTTATATAGACTCTGCCACACCTAAGATTGCTACCAGAGTCACATGGGTGGACAACATCCAATTGGATTGCTGCTCCAGTGACTCAGGAAACCATGGAGGAACCAGGTTCTTCATTACTTCTTCTCCCTCTGCACTGTCACTGCATTTGGGCACCACCTGCAGTGGAGACAGCAGACTGCACCTGCCTACATCGGAGCAGAGGTAATAATGCTTTAACCACTTCTGGACCGGGAAGATTTGCCCCCTTAATGAACAGGCAATTTTTTGCGATTTGGCACTGCATTATTTTAACGGACAATTGCGCAGTCGTGCGACTCTGTACCCAAATAAAATGGATGTCCTTTTTTTCCCACAAATAAAGCTTTCTTTTGGTCGTATTTGATCACCTGTGCGATTGTTATTTTTTTGCGCTATAAACAAAAAAAGAGCGACAATTCTGAAAAAAAAAAAAACACAATATTTTTCCCCCCAAAAAATGTAAAAATCAAATTTTTTTAACATTTTAGGCCGATTTGTTTTCTGCTACATATTTTTGGTAAAAAAAAAAATCGCAATAAGCGTATTTTGATTGGTTTGCGCAAAACTTATCGCGTCTACTAACTAGGGGAAATTTTTTTTTTTTTTTTTTTACTAGTTATGGTGGCGATCTGCAATTTTTAGCGAGACTGCGACATTGCAGCAGACATATCGGACCCCTAACTGACATTTTTGACACTTTTGGGGGGGACCAGGGACATTACTACAATAATCAGTGCTAAAAATATGCGCTGTTACTGTAATAATGACACTGGCAGGGAAGGGGTTAACCTAGTGGGAAGAAGGTAAAGTATACAGTAACTTATGGCAAAACTTCTTTTTTTTTTGTTTTGTATAGAGTGAAGAGAGATCAGAACACCTGTCAGGTTTTTTTATGTTATGTTTTTTGCTGTTTGCCCCCCTGTTAAAGAAAGTACCTTCTCTCTTTGTCATGTTTATTATTATCATTGAAAGTGAGAGAAATAAATCCCACACAATTTCCTGGCTGACATCCCCATGAGCCGGGTGGGGATGATTCATGATTGTTAGGACATTGGCGGCAAACAACAAAATGCTAAGTCCTGCTATTGTTTGGACTTTGGACCCCTTTCCTCATGTAAAATCACCCCTGGCCCCCATGTCCCAAGAAGGCGCTTGTAGCTCTTTTCTATAGCATCTTGCAAGATTTAATATCCTCAGCTTTCCCAGGATCTCGTCGTCAGAAGGCCTATGACATCCCCCATACCTAGCCACTGTGGATGGAAGCCGGGGTGTAAAGTAAGATAATGCTGTGCAATGTTAATGTTATACAGAACTGTTTTTTCGCCACAAGATGGCAGTGTTCACACAACTCATACAGAAATGCTGAGAACTCTGGGACTTGTATGTTGTATGCAGGGTTCTTTTATCCAGATCATCTGGAGCTGAACTACACTGCTCAGGAGGACTGGCAAAGGGACGGGAGCATTTACAAAGGGAAAGCCTTGGAACACAGGGTAGATAGGAGAGACTGTGTTGGTGGCCAGATGTGAGAGAGAGAGAGCAGAATGTATCCACACGGACCCCCCAGGCCGGATTGGGCCCAGTTGGGAAGTCACAAAAGCTGCCAGAGAAGCTGGTTATCCTGGGGAGGCAGGTAGCGGAAACTACGGGCAGATGGACCCAGTCATCGCCACCTTCACAGCTATCCCGGAGGAGTACAAAGGGGCCCCCTCCACACTGAAAGTCTTCGCTTTGCCCTGCTGAGCTGTGGAACAGGGCGAGAGGGTTCTTAACCCACACAACGCTGCCATTGCACTTAAACCTGTTGCTTGTGTAGCACCCTCCTAGGTAAGTGGTAGAGAGAAAGTATAGTTTTGGATCTTTTCTGCTTACCAGAGAGATTGCCAGGCACATCTATATTGTTCTCTGTACCAGAGAGCAGGATCTGCTAGTGAGGTCTGCTCATGGGGCTCAGGTTCAGCTCCGTTTGTCTGAAGTGTTTCACACTAGTCCAATAGAGAGGCATATTGGACAGTGGGAGGAAATCTGACAAATGAGTGCAGAGGCATTTAGCACAGCAGTGGTGTTTGGCAAAGAAAGTGCCTCAGTGCATTCTGGGATACTGTATAAATGCCAAGGGCACATGTGCTCGGGACTTTTGGCTAGAGAGTGGGGTCCCAGAGATGCGAAGTTGACATGCGGCCTCAGGTGATCAATCTGAGGGCCTGAGAGTCAGAGAGGAGCTTAATACGGAGGTCCTGCAGAGCTGACCAAAAGGGAGACACTGCAAAGGATCTGATTCGGCATACAGTGAGTACAGATCTATGTCAAGGGGCTTGTACTGAGAGGGCCATCCCTTCATCTAGAAGAGTCAGTGGATGGGTGTCAGTTAGGGGATGCTAGAGAGTGTCCTGAAGATAATGTAGTTGCATCAAGTCTGCTGCTAGAGAGAGCAAGAGGACTTAATTCCTCCATACAAGTGGCAATATGGTTAAAGCAGTGTTTCTGCTTCCACAAATAACCTGGTGAGGCCAAATGAGAGTTGCCCTTATCTACTGTAAATAGCTCAAGTTGGAGTATCCCTCTATTCCCTTGTCCCATCCAAGTTCCACAATAAATATAAAACCAAAACCTCTGGAGCAAGGATGAATGTGTGAACTGTCCCTAAGTGACTGTCTGCAGGCAATCAGAGAAGGTCCAAGAAGTCCAGCAAGTCCTACGGGGACAGTGCTACATTTGCATCCAGTTGCCAGAGTCTAGAACAGTTACAGTACAGACCTATATTTTAGTCCCAGACACTATAACCCATT
This sequence comes from Pelophylax lessonae, assembly GCF_965119305.1. Classification (NCBI taxonomy): domain Eukaryota; kingdom Metazoa; phylum Chordata; class Amphibia; order Anura; family Ranidae; genus Pelophylax; species Pelophylax lessonae. The sequence continues at coordinate 267,539,517 of NC_138773.1, read as the reverse complement.
CAGTGCTGCAGGCTAACCTCCTTAATACTTTTATCAACACTGTCTACAGGAAACTAGGATTCACCTTTTTGCTTCCCTGCTAGGCAGGAATCCTACACACCCCACTTCAGACTTGAGCCATCCAAGGAAGAAATTAGTTGATTTTCATTTAAAGGGAAATATTACAGCCAAAATCTGTTTCCCCCTCTTTTCCTTCCAAAGCAATTTCTGTTATCATCTGACATCCTTAAAGTGATACCTAATCCAACATCCTTCGAGTGATACTTCAACCTAATCTGACATCCATAAAATGACTCTTCACCCTACCAGTGTTCATTAAAGAGGAACTCCATTTGACATTTTACCATCCTTTGGGCCAACCCAGTTTTCTCCAGAGACTGCCTCTCTACAGTATTGTGCACCAACATAAGGGCCCCAGGTAGGTGGCAGAAGAGTTCTACATGTGCTTGGGGTATCTGCCAAAATGTTACTTGCCTAAATTCTTAAACCCTGACTTATCTCACTGAGAGCCTGCATTTGAGCTAGCCCAGAGTTAGTTTCTGTTTCTCATATCTTTTGCTCATTTGGGGAAAATGTATTGGTTTGGCAGCTCACGTTTAAATCTTCATTCTTGCAGGATGGGTGGGAGTGGCTTTAAATGGCACTGCATTGTGTTATATTGAGGGTTTTTTCTTCCTGTTGGTGTTTTGCCATTTGAAAGGTTCAGCCAATTGTTTTCCTTTTGCCTGTTTGCCATTTCTGTTACCTGACCAAGGTATTTCGGTGGTGTTAGCAGGGGCAATACTCTGCTCAGGGCTCAGTAGTGAACAGGGTACCCAAAATACTCAGAGGCTCCTAAATACATGTGTGTATTTACTAGCAGCATTGTTTTTAAATTAAAACTGCATCGCCATAAATCACATAACATTGTTTTCAAATGTTAACTCCTTCATTACCATTTATAACATTTAAAGACAAATGCCAGCAAAGAGGTTGAATTTACATGTGAATATGTCCCTAAGCTTATGTAACTACAGTTGCTATGAGTTATTGGCATTGTTCATTGTACTAAATGAATAAACTCATTAGTATTATACATGAAAAACTTCTCAGCATATCATATTTGATTTAGATAATTTTCTGTGCACTCTTGACCTTTTATAAAAACCGTTTAGCCTTTCACACAGATGTTAAAAGCCTTTTTTCAGATTTAGGATTTTGCTGTATTACAGATCTGCACGGATTTACCCCTTTTTACAAAACACATATTTATCACACAGCAGACTAGCTTGAGTAGGAGTTCAAATTAGCAAAATGTACAAGGATATAAACCTGGCATGACCTATATTGTAGTGATTTACAATCTCAGTTATTTGAAGTGATGGATGGGTGAACTGGTTCACTTGAGTCAGAGCTCTCCACAGATCAAGCTTGTTTACTCTGAACATAGGTTCAAGTGAACCCACTCACTCGCTTGCACCGGTCCACTCAGTGAACTTGTAAAGTACTCTAAAGGACCACTTGTTCAACTGTTTACTTCAAGGCCGAGGAGCCACAAACAGGAAACAGATGCTTAATAATAATGGTGTTCATGCATATCAATTATATATATATATATATATATATATATATATATATATATATATATATATATGGAGATAAAAGTAAAATACAGTCAAATCAAAGACCTACTAAACCAAGCCCACATCCTGATAATGAATGAAAAGAAGAAAGGGTATTGGGCGGGAGTACCGTATATCCACCGGGTAGGGACCATAAACCAGGTGACATTCCCAAAAGAAAAAAAATTGGACTTCAAAGAGCTGGTGTAGCAATTGGTGAGCAACACAAAAATAAAAAGTTATATAATTTTATTAAGAGTTGTTAAAACATACAAAAAAAGCATTACAAAAATCACATGTGGTAGCTAGCAGCATAAAGCAAACATGGAAATAACAGAGTAATAATGAAGAACTCATCCATGTTGAAACATTGAAGGGTATTCCTATAGATGGTTGAACCATCTATAGGAATATTTTATTATATCTTTTCATGTGACAACACTGAAGAAATGACACTTTGCTGCAATGTAAAGTAGTGAGTGTACAGCTTGTATAACAGTGTAAATTTGCTGTCCCCTCAAAATAACTCAACACACAGCCATTAATGTCCAAGTCGCTGGCAACAAAAGTGAGTACACCCCTAAGGGAAAATGTCCAAATTGGGCCCATTTAGCCACTTTCCCTCCCCGGTGTTATGTGACTCGTTAGTGTTACAAAGTCCCAGGTGTGAATGGGGAGCAGGTGTGGTAAATTTGGTGTTATCGCTCTCACTCTCTCACACTGGTCACTGGAAGTTCAACATGGCACCTCATGGCAAAGAACTCTCTAAGGATCTGAAAAAAAAAATTTGCTCTACATAAAGATGACCTAGGCTATAAGAAGATTGCCAAGACCCTGAAACTGAGCTGCAGCACAGTGCCAAGACCATACAGCTGTTTAACAGGACAGGTTCCACCCAGAACAGGCCTGGCCATGGTCGACCAAAGAAGTTGAGTGCACATGCTCAGCGTCATATCCAGAGGTTGTCTTTGGGAAATAGACATATGAGTGCTGCTGGCATTGATGCAGAAGTTGAAGGGGTGGGGGTCAGCCTGTCAGTGCTCAGACCATACACCGCACACTGCATCAAATTGGTCTACATGGTTCTCATCCCAGAAGGAAGCCTCTTCTAAAGATGATGCGCAAGAAAGCCCGCAAACAGTTTGCTGAAGACAAGCAATCTAAGGACATGGATTACTGGAACCATGTCCTGTAGTCTGATGAATCCAAGATAAACCTATTTGGTTCAGATGGTGTCAAGCGTGTGTGTTGGCAACCAGGTAGGGAGTACAAAGACAAGTGTGTCTTGACTACAGTCAAGCATGGTGGTGGGAGTGTAATGGTCTGGGGCTGCATGAGAGCTACAGTTCATTGAGGGAACCATGAATGCCAAGATGTACTGTGACATACTGAAGCAGAGCATGATCCCCTCCCTTCGGAGACTGGGACGCAGGGCAGTATTCCAACGTGATAATGACCCCCAAATACAACTTCAAGATGACCACTGCCTAAACCCTATTGAGCATCCGTGGGGCATCCTGAAACAAAAGGTGGAGGAGTGCAAGGTCTCTAACATTCACCAGCTCCGTGATGTTGTCATGGAAGAGAGGAAGAGGACTCCAGTGGCAACCTGTGAAGCTCTGGTGAGCTCCATGCCCAAGAGGGTTAAGGCAGTGCTGGAAAATAATGTTGGCCACACAAAATATTGACACTTTGGGCCCAATTTGGACATATTTCACTTATGGATGTACTCACCTTTGTTGCCAGCAGTTTAGATTTTAATGACTGTGTGTGTTGAGTTTTTTTGAGAGGACAGCAAACTTACATTGTTATACAAGCTGTACACTCACTACTTTACATTGTAACAAAGCGTAATTTCTTCAGTGTTAAAAAGATATAATAAAATATTTACAAAAATGTGAGGGGTGCACTTACTTTTGTAAGATACTGTAGATATATACAGTATCTCACAAAAATGAGTTCACGCCTCACATTTTTGTAAATATTTTAATATACTATATATATATATATATATATATATATATATATATATATATTAATCCACCCACAAAATCTTCTTTTAAGGAACGTTCTTTTATTAATATAAAGTTTTAGGTTTCATTCCTACTTGTACGACTTTGGAGTGCAACTTTGATGCAACTTTGACGCAACTTTGGATGGGTGCAACTTGCATATGACTTTGGCTTTGACCAGTGATTACTAATATTATTATTATACAGGATTTATATAACGCCGACAGTTTGCGCAGCGCTTTACAATATGAGGGAAGACAACACAGTTACAATACAATTCAATATAGGAGGAATTAGAGGGCCCTGCTCGTTAGAGCTTACAATCTAGAGGTGATAATAGACAACTGTTGCACAACTGTTGCATTGTAAAACATTCAGTAATGTATTTATTGATACAAACATGTACACATTGTAAATCATGAAAAAGTACATAAAAATAAAAATTAATGCTCATATAAAACACATAATAAATACATATATGTACACATCTTCCAACATAATACAGTCATACAGTATATAATGATGTTGATTTGTACCTTTACCTCCAAATATATGTAAGTAATTTGGTAATAGGCATAGGGTTATATTGATGTGGGATCAAGAAAACCTCTACGCGTTTCATTGATTTCTTCCAATTATTAGGAGCAGATGTGGAGTACATATAAATGTATCTGTCATGGAATACATAACCAATGTAATCTAGTAGTTGGTCACAAAAAGAAGGCGGTAGGGAAGGGGGAAGGAGAGGGAATAAAGGGAGGGGAAAAGGGTAGGAAGAGAAAAGGAGGAAAGGAAGGGAGGGGAAAGGGGAAGGGAGGGAGAGGAAAGGGGGGGGTGGGGGGTATCCCCAGTTCTTACTTACTAATCAACATATGTTCCAAATGGGGAACATCATTTCCGGGAGCTGTGGCAGTATAGTCCCATGGCAAACAGTCCAGCACAGACAACAGTGAACAAATGTGTAGGGCAGGGATCCTCAAACTACGGCCCTCCAGCTGTTGCCGAACTACACATCCCATGAGGCATTGTAAAACTCTGAGATTCACATACATGACCAGGCATGATGGGAATTGTAGTTCCTGAACAACTGGAGGGCCATAGTTTGAAGACCCCTGGTGTAGGGGGTAGTCCCTGGTAGGGGAAACAAAGTTATACAATACACGCTCCAACGGATTTCTGTGGAGGGTGATGAGAGGCATATGAGTATATATGATTATTGTATATTAGGTGGGGGCGGTGAGCCAGAAAGATGGTAACAATAATAGTAAGTAGGTGTGATGTCAGTAAACCCAGCAGCTCAGGTGACATCCTATAGTATACCCCTTCACTCCTCCGATGACTGCTATATAAAAGGTCATGTAGGGAGGTGAAAGGAGGGGTGGAAATTCTGGGCCAGCACAAAGAGTAATTAGACACTCCCAGAGGAGGACAAGGCTAAGAACTGCAAGAAGGGAAGGGCCGTGCTAGAGAATTGACTAAATTTTTTTTTACCATGTTCACAGTCACATTGCAAGTTAATAAAAAATAATATTTTTTGGAAAGCAAAAACATTGCAAATAAGAACTACAGTGGATGAAAACATGTCACAACCATTTTCTTTTTTTGCAGTGCATCATAATGCATGACCTATGGTCAAAGTGATAATAAACACACACTGTTTAATTTACATTACCCCTTCTCTTTCTGTATGTGGATGATGGCTCCATAATTATTTTAAAATAAAAACATACAAACATATACGTGCTTTTTTTTACTAATTGATATATACCTATCACGTGACCCAGCTCTTTTCCAGCCTGTCTGTAGTAAATCAGTGGCAGGAAGAGCCTTATAGTCCTCTGCTGCTGGTCAAATATTAAAAAAATAAAAAACAGCCTTTGGTATTCAGATTAAAAAAAAATAATAATATCAATAAGCTGTTTTAAATTTCAATACAAACATATATTTGAAAACAAATCTTTATAATTTTTTTGGCAATAACAGAGTGTGGGTGGATTTCTGTCAATCACAGGCCCCAGCTTGTGTCTTAGAATGACAGGGAGGTGAAGCCTCCATTAATCAACATGTAATATCCGTCCACCATTGTGTTTAGATGGTTAGGCTCCATGTACACGGGACGCTGGAAATGGCCGTTTAGGAGCAGTTGGGCGTTTTTTTTAGAAGCCCCTGAACCCATCTACATTTTATCTTATCTGTCCATGTACACCAGGTCGTTTGCGGTCGTTTGCGGGCAGTTGCGTTCAGGGACTTTTTTTAGAATGCAATTATTTGCGTTCGAACGTGTGTTTCCCGGCGTTTCAAACGCAAAAACGCGACTGAACGCGTCTGAAGGCGTCCGAACGCGACCGAACGCGATGACCCACGTTTGGCGTTCGTGTTTTTCCATTTTAAAGGGGAATAATTTTTTGGACCTCTAGGAACGGTTCTAAAAGCAAACGCCCGCAAACGCCCGCTAAACGCGGGTACAAACGCGACCGAACGGACGTTTCAAACGTCCTAAAAATTCCAGCATTCAAAGGGACTTTTAACAACGTCCCGTGTACATGGACCCTTAGGAGGAGGAGGAGGAGGAGGGAGGGAGTGGGCTGGCGTATACCACTGTGAATACGCCCGCATGTGTGACTCTGTAGTCACATGGGCTGCTCAAATGTGAGAGGGAGGAAAAGTTTAGGGTAGAAATACACTGAAAACTGAGCATGTGCGAGCTGCCAACACTGCTCTGCAGAATCCCCCACTGTAGTGGGGACATGGACAAAAGGGGAGTCAGAGAACAGCAGGATTAACCAGGTTTTTGGCAGAATACAGAAAACAAATCTCATAGTGATTGAGTGAGTATGAACAGCTCATAATACACTATTTATTGATAGTTTTTATTGATGTGGGTTTAATGACACTTTAATGATTCTTTGCAGTGCAGTGTGCACCTCACATAGAGCAGGTGGGTTGCCGATGCTTAAGTGTGTACAATCCTTTAAAGCACTTTTTTGGGGTGGGGCCCCTGCTGAAGAACAGAATATTCTTAATGTGAACTTTTCCAAGATGATTGCTGATCTCCTCCGTAGAGTTCAGCTGGAAAGGCTCATTGTCTCTCTTTTTTTTTTTACTTGATTTTTCTGACCTTTAACCTGCAATTTTTTTTTTTTTTTTTTTTTTTAATATTGGGTCTCTTTAACTATAATGAATGACTAAAATTGAAGTTATTTCTTAAAAAAGAAAAAAAAAGGGAAACACAATTCTTTTTTCTTAGCATATACCTTTTCATCACTTATTCTGGTGTAAACCTCAGCAAAAACAAATAGGTCTGAGTCTGGCATGCATTTAGCATAATTTGATAGCTACACCATATGTTTGATTTTAGAATTTGTATCAGTTTTAATTGGGAAATTGTGTAAAAGTGTTATTATGCCACTAGAGGGCAACAACACATTAATGAAAAGTCTTATTATACAGCAAATGAAAGGTTCCATGCAATCTTTAGAATGGTATGGAATGAAAAAGGTAATAGCAAAGTCTTAAAAAATAAAATGTACACTGGTGTTGATTGACTAAAAGCAAATCTGATATATTTCTTTATTTGAAGTGCTTTAAAGGGACCATGTCAGGGAAATTTGTGGAGCTGCCGCCTTGTTTTCGAAGGTTCAAGCTCTTGCACCGTCATCCTCATGTATGCTTTACTACACAGAGTTAGAGATCTGGAACAAGAGCACATAGAGTTGGCATAGAAAAGAATCATCCCCCTTAAAAATATTCAGCCTGAAATTAAGACAGACAAAGTTATTCGTTTTATCCAGCTGTATTTACTCTGTGCAACTTATAACATCCAAGCGAAAGATATAAAACCAACATGTTAGAAAAAAATTCAAAAACAGAATCATTGAGTTGGAAAAAGGATCACCCCCTTCCTAAAAATGACTTGCAAACTCAATCAGGTGTAACTAATCACCTTCTCAGTTGCACACAAAGCCATTTGACTTTTAACTGTGATCAGCTGTGGTCATTTTGAATATCTCAGCATGAAAAGAGCTTTTCTGGAGCATTTCAGTCCCTGGTAGTGCAACTAAAACAAACAATCAACTATGAGAGGCAAGGCAGTGTAAAAAAATCTCTGGGATAAAGTTGTGGACAAGCACAAGTCAAGAGATGGATAAAAAAAAAAATGTTGAAGGTTGTATCAATAAAAGCACAGTGAAGTCTATTATTAAGAAGTGGAAGGTATTTGGTACACAGACCCTCCCTGGAACAGGACTTCGCTCCAAACTGGATGAAAGAGCCAGGAAGAAACTGGTTAGAGAGACTACCAAGAGGCCTACAGCAACTCTGAAGCAGTTGCAGAAATTTATGACAAAGAGTGGTCATTGTGTGCATATGACAACAATATCTAAAATTCTCCACAAATGTGGCTTGTATGCAGGGCCGGTGCTTCCACTAGGCAAACTAGGCAGCAGCCTAGGGCGCATTGCCACCTAGGGACGCAGCCAAGAGTCAGCACTCACTCTCCGTCATGAATGATCCTTGTGAGCTGAGGAAAGGGGCGGCAGTGGGGGAGGAAGAAGGGACAGAGGAAGATGCCAGGTGTCTGGGGCAGTGGCAGAACTACCAGGCCCTGGCTTTCCACCATTGTTGGGGGAGCCCCAAGGGGCAGGAAAGGAGCCCACCGGAATGCTACCTGCATGATGATCCTCTTCATCTGGAGCTGAGCGGCCTAATCCCTGGGCGGGAAGTGACTCTCTAATCTGACCTTGTGGGCAGCCGTTCATTTCCCTGGGTCGGTATTAAGCATGAAGTGGAGGAGAGCTGAACCTGAGCCGGAGCTTGGCACTGGAGGGCGGCACCTTTATTGGAAAAGAAGCGACGAGGCAACGGAATGGTCTGAGGATGTTGGTGATGAAGGAGGTGCGGAACTCTCTGACTGCTGCTTCTCCCTCCACCAGGAGCCGGTTGGAGCTGTGGTGAGCACTGTGGTCCAGGAGAGGAGTGTCCTGGGAGAAGGAATAAGCAGGATCATGGTGAAGGAGGACAGAGTACAGGCCACTCTCTTCATACTGCCCAGTAAGTGTCCCCAGAACAGGGAATCAGGGTCCCTGGGTGTAACATGGAGTATCCCTGGTGTGAAAGTGAATTGCGGTCACCAGGTATGCCATGGGGAATCAGAGTCACAAGTGTAACAGGGGTTTGGGGTCACCAGGTGTGCCATGAGGAATTTGGATCCCTGGGTGTGCCATTGGGAATTGAGGTCCCCAGGTGTGACATGGAGGAACATCAGGGTCCCCAGGTGTGACATGGAGGAACATCATGGTCCCCAGGTGTGACATGGAGGAACATCAGGGTCCCCAGGTGTGACATGGAAAAACATCAGGGTCTCAGGGTATGACATGGAGGAACATCAGGGACCCCTGATGTGACATAGAGGAACATTGGGATCACTGGGTATGACAGCATTACATGGAGGAACCATCAGATCAGGGTCACTGGATATGACATAGAGCAGTTTTTAACCCCTTCCCTTTTTATTTATTTTTTTGGGGGGGCGCAAGTAGCTGATCTTGCCTAGGGCGTAAAACAGTCTAGCACCGGCCCTGCTTGTATGGGAGGGTTGCGAGAAAAAAGCCACTTCTGGGAAAGGCCATATTCAGTCATGAGCTTTGCCAAACCACACCTTAGAAATTCTGAGGCGACATGGAAAAAGATGTAATGGTCAAATGAGGCTAAAATTGAATTATTTGGCCTCAACACCAAACGATATGTCTATCAGAAATCCAATACAGCTCACCATCCAATAAACACCATTTCTACAGTAAAACATGGAAGTGGTAATATCCTGTTATGGGGTGTTTCTCTGCAGCAGGGACTGAAGCACTTGTCAGGATAGAAGGAAAAATGTATGGGGCAAAATACCATCAAATTCCTGAGGAAGATCTGCTGCCCCCTGCCAGAAAGTTGTCAATGGAAAGAAGGTTTACCTTCCAATATGACAATGACCCAAAGCACACAGCAAAAGTTACCACAGTGTTTGTAGGAAAGAAAAGGTGAATGACCTTGCATGGCTTAGTCAGAGCCCAGACTTAAACCCCATTGAAAATCTGTGAAATGACTCGAACACTGCAGTCCACAATCGGTCACCATCAAATTTAACTGAACTTGAGCAGTTCTGCAAAGAAGAATGAGCAAATATTGCAAAGTCTAGATGTGCAAAGTTAGTAGAGACATATCCCAACAGACTTAAGGGTGTAATTAACCACTTTCTGACCGCCCCACACAGATTTTCATTATGTGCACATGGTTGATTAGACACAGTGGGAGGCAGAACACGGGAGGAGCGGGCTTGATCACCGCCCGCCTTGCGCAAAATTGACAGGAGAGCCGTCTGGTACGTAAACAATGCAAGATGGCTCTCCTGTCAGAGGGGTTTAGGGTCACAGGATACTCCAAAATTATAACAGCAATCAATAGGAAGACATTCTTCTCACTAAATCCCTATAACTGCAGTCACACATGAAAGTCCCAAACTAGGTCCTTCTCACAGTGTCCCAGGAGCTGTAGACCTCTCAGCTTCCAGTGAAAGATCCATAAGGGTGGGAGATAAAAGATCCTTCTCCAGACAAGGACCATGGCCAGTGCCTTCAGCACTGAGCCTTTACCAGTCTTCCCTAGGCCCTCAACCCTATTCCTGCTGAGACCCAGACTGCAGCAAAATTTCTTTTTGCAATCTTCTCCAAGTCCTCATCCTAAATCCTACTGAAGCCCAGACTGCAATCCTTGACTTGGTAAAGCTGCCTCCAGGGGCAGCAGGCCCAAGAGAACTGAAACTCTCATGGCTACGGAGGAACACTCTGGAAAGGCCTCCCAAACATCTATCATCAACCCAGCCATTTTCTGGATGACTTCTTCCAGAGATTGGCTGGAATATGATAGATATTCATACTGGTCATTTGACTCTTTCTGCCCGATATTCTTGAAACCTCTCCCAGAAGTATGTGGAATAAATCAAACACCCAGCTAGGAACCCTGCCCAGACAAAACACAAAAGAAAATCAATTGCTGCTCCACTGACTGCAGTGAAGCCAAAAACTACATTTAGTCTAGAAGCCTAACTAGAGAAAGGTGCTACAATGTTAAAGTAGAAATAAAGGCAAAACATTTTTTCCTTTCATTTTGGTTAGGGTAAGGTAGAGTCATAACCTTTTTCAGTTATTTGTTGCCATCTGTATCCCATTGTGGAGGTTTCTCTTCGCTTACTGTCCCATAGCCAAAACAGCAAGTGAGTGGAAAATAGAGGGAATCACTGGTTGTCACCAGGGTCACCAGAACTAGAGACTCCATTGTAAGATTTTACCTCTTTTCCTCTTCTGGTGATAACCCACAATTTGGCATTTTCTTTCACTGTTACAGTAGGTAGGATGAAACAGGTGGCTGATTCTCACTTATGGGGATACATGCAGTAATAAAAACCTGACAAGTTTCTAAGCCTTACAAAACAGATAAATGCAATACATTAGTGCAATGCAAATATATAAAACTATTACGTGTCACCACAAACTGAAAAACTAAAACAAAGAAATCAAAATGTGAGGCCAAAAACTGGGAATTCGATGATTCTTCAGTTATGAAAGAAATGACAACGTGGATACCAAATGCCACCAAACTTCCTAATAATAAACCAGAGGCGCAACTAGAACCTTTAGCACCCCAGTGCAAGAAACCACAAAGAAACCCTCCCCAAAAAAAGCGGTGGTGGTGGTGGGATAGAGATGACAAGGACGAGATCAGTGGCAGTGGTGGTGGTGGTGGGTATAGGGACAAGATAAGTGGCAGTGGTGGTGGGGGGGATAGGGACGAGATCAGTGGCAGTGGTGATGGTGGGGGGGATAGGGACGAGATCAGTGGCAGTGGTGATGGTGGGGGGGATAGGGACGAGATCAGTGGTGGGGGGGGGGGGGGGTGAGGGGGATAGGGATGAGATCAGTGGCGGTGGTTGTGGGGGGGGGTAGAAATGAGATCAGTGGTGGTGGTGGGGGGGGGGTGAGGGGGATAGGGATGAGATCAGTGGCGGTGGTTGTGGGAAGGGGGGTAGGAATGAGATCAGTGGTGGTGGTTGGGATAGGGATGAGATCAGTGACGGTGGGGGGGAGGGGTGGAGATGAGACCAGTGGCAGTGGTTGGAGGATAGGGATGGGATCATTGGTGATTGGGGGAGGGGTACCGGGGTGATATCAGTGGCAGAGCCTGTGCCACTGATCTCATCCCTATCCCCCTTCCCCAATCATCACTGATCTCATCCCTATCAGTATGTGGTGGTGGTGGAGAGGAGAGGATAGGATCGGGGGCATTGGTAATTACTTGCTTGCTCACTGTCAGTTGATTCCTTCCTTCATGTGCCCCAGGGATACCTCTGGGGTCTCCTCGAAGAGCGGAAAGCTGCTCCCCCTGCACTCTATTAGCTGTCAGCTGTCAGCTATCAGCTGACTTTCTACTTTTAATTTCCCTCCCGACATGGCTTCTCTCTCTGAAGCTATGGGCAGAGAGGAAAGGCGGAGAGAATATGCGGGGCGGAGAGGTTGGGAGGAGAGGATAGGCGGGACAAAGAGGTCCTCAGCATGAGCCTCCCCTTAGCCGGGGAGTGTACTACCCTCTCGGCTCTAAGTAGAATAGGCAGCGGGCAAGCGTCGGCCGCCGCGGCCCCCATCCCACAGTCGTGGGACAGAAGGGCCCCCTCACGGTGGTGGAACTCCAGGGCCCAGTCGCAAGTGCGACTGCTGCAACTCTGGTAGTTCCGCCACTGCCCCTACTTAAGAGTGGCTACATGCTCTTGTGTATCAATCCAAGATATCCAGCGTTCCTTAAAACCACATGTCAAAGGATTGTACTGCTTGTAATGGATCACTGTGCATATATAGTGTAATCCTGAATAAAACACCAATTTAATACGGTAAATGCACTTACAATAAAGAGATGACAATCATGCACTTCATTTCATATAAACAGCTCATATTTCAGAATTCAAGAGGGATGTGGTGGCGTGTGTTCCATCTCTGCCCCAGATTTTCTAATTTCTCTCTATTCCATCCAAAACTAAGTAAATAGTTGCTTTTAGTTTTGCTTTATATCTTATATGAATTTTATTTATTGGGTTTAAATTTACTTTAACCACTTTCCGCCCCCGCTATAGCCGACAGATGGCTACAGCATGGGCTTCCAGTGCTAGGAGGGCGTCAATAGACGCCCTCCTGTGATCGCGTTGCTCGCGTGCTCCCTGCGGCACATGGCTGGTGTGCTCTGTGATCATCAAGTCCTTTGGACTCGGCTGATAACAGTACAGGGTAAAGGGCCAATCACAGCGACCCTTTACCATGTGATCAGCTGCCAGCCAATGACAGCTGATCACAGAAGTAAATAGAAGCTGGTTATCAGCTTTTTTTCTCCTCACGATCAGCGTGAGGAAAATAGAAGAAAGCCGGTAACCGGCTTCTGTTACAGGGACATCAGTCCCAATCTGTGCCCATCAGTGCTGCTAATCAGTGCCAACCAGTGCCACCTATCAGTGCTCACCAGTGCCACCTATCAGTGCCCATCAATGCCCACTAGTGTCACCTATCAGTGTCCATCAGTACCGCCAATCAGTGCCCATCAGTGCCACTTATCAGTGTCTTTAAGTGCTGCCTATCAGTGCCACCTATCAGTGCACATCAGTGCTGCCTATTAGAGCCCACCAGTGCCACCTATTAGTGCCCATCAGTGCCACCTATCAGTGCAGCCTCATCAGTGCCCACCAGTGCCGCCTCATCAATGCCCATCAGTGCAGCTTCATCAGTGCCCATCAGGGCCACTTATCAGTGCCCATCTGTGCTGCCTCATTAGTGCCTATCAGTGCAGCCTATCAGTGCACCCTATCAGTGCCCATCAGAGCAGCCTCATCAGCGCACATCAGTGAAGGAGAAAAATGACCTGTTTGCAAAATTTTATAACAAGCTATACTATGTAAAAAAATTATATATATTTTTTAATTTTCTGTGTTTTTGTTTCTTTAGCAAGCAAATAAATTACCACCAAAAGCTCGATTTGTGAAAAAACATATATAAAAATTTTGCTTGGGTACAGTGTTGCATGACCGCGCAATTGTCATTCAAAATGTGACAGCGCTGAAAGCTGAAAATTAGCCAGGCCAGGAAGGGGCGAAAGTGCCCAGTAAGCAAGTGGTTCTTTAACTTTGTTTAACTTCTTTCAGAAATATGGAGGCTGTCTGTCTTGATTCCTCCTTCTGAAAATGCTAATCCCCTGGCTGTCATGCTGATATGTTTTCTTTGGCTCTTTATAAGTCACTGACCTGAGAAAAGCTTGCAGATTGGGATTCATAACTTTAAATCCATTTGTTGCTTGTTTCAGGTCAACAGCTCAGAGTGGATTAAAGTTAGGATTACTGTCAGGCAACTAGGATTTTCAGAAGGAGGTCAGCAATGGCAGCCTCTGACTTTCCCCCAACACAGGTTTCCTTTAAATGTATCTATAGATGACAGTGCCTTGCTTTGTCTTGTGGGTGAGGACACGTCTGATGACTGCGCTATACTTGGCTTGATGCTACTCTTACACTAAATAATTCACTTACCACTGATCATCATCTGTTATCCTTTAATAAAGTTATCTAGGTTATGTTCTAATTCAATTTATGTCATTGGAAAAAAGAAGACGTACGGTGCATAGAGCCTTTGAATAATTCTGTCACAACAATATGGTGTTTGTGTAAAAGGGGAAAGTTGGAAGAGTGATCATCCAATCACAGGGTCATGGGACACAATGAATATTTTTGTTACCAGAAATAATGGAAACCTATCTTTTGCCTATATATTCAGTATTGAAGGAAATGATCACATACTGTATGTTATTTATGAATGAGATTTTCTCTAGCTCTTGAAGCAATTTTTATAATAATTGTTCTCAAATATCGATACACATTGGATTTGGTTTCCTCGGTTTCATGTCACCTATTGATATTGTTGCCTATTTTATGTACATGATCTAAATTTTTGCACAGTAGGGGTATTGTTGTAATATATACAGTATACACTTACCTGCTCTGTGCAATAGTTTTACACAGAGCAGCCCCAATTCTCATCTTACCGCGTCACCTGCTGGCGCTCTGGGCCCCTCTCCCCTGCTGAGAGCCTTCATAACAAGATGCTTGCTATGGGGCATTCATGCATACTCGCACCCAAGCCCCAGCCCCACATCCTACTTATTGGCTGTGATTGACAGCAGCAGGAGCCACTGGCTCCTGCTGTTGCATCTCAGCCAATGAGGGGGGAGAGACCTGGGAGAGTTGTAGCTCTTGTGCACAAGATCAGGCATAGATAAGTATTGGGGGGGGGCTGAGGGGGGGGGAGCTTCACACTGAAGGTTTTTTACCTTTATACGTATAATGCATGAAGGAAAAAACACCTTCAATCTTTAGAACCACTTTAATGCAGCAGATGAAAGATGCATAATGCTTACTTCCCTTTGACATCAGAAGATGTCCAGCAGTGCCATCAGGAGAGAACTGGCAGAAACCATTAGGATCCAGGTATACCCATCTAATGTTTGGAGAAGTCCAGCCAGAAGTGGTCTTCATGGAAGAATTTTGGCTACAAAGCCATACCTCTGATATGAAAACAAGGCTAAGCGACTGCTGCACAACAACATAGGAACTGAGGTGCAGAAAAATGGAAAGGGTGCTCTTGACTGATGGATCAAAATGTTAAATATTTGGCTATAGGAGGAGGTACAAAAATGACTGTCTGCAGGCAACTGTGAAGCATTGGGGAGGTTCCTTGCAAGTTTGCAAATAGAGTTGGAGATTTGGTCAGGATCAATGGTGTCCTCAATGCTGAGAAATACAGACAGATACTTATCCATCATGCCATACCATCGGGGAGGGGTGTGATTGTCTCCAAATGTATTCTTTAACAGGACAATGACCCCAAATATATAGTCAATGTCATTAAGAACTATATTCAATGTAAAGAAGAACAAGGAGTCCTGGAAGTGATTATTTGGCCCCCCCAGAGCCCTGATCTCATTATCAATAAGTCTGTCTGGGATTACATGAAGAGAAAGAAGGATTTGTGGCAGCCTACATACACAGAAGATCAGTGGTTAGTTCTCCAAGATGTATAAAGCAACCTACCTGCCAAGTTCATTCAATAACTGTGTGTAAGTGTATCTAGAGGAATATCAGAATTTATGTTGTAGCTAAGGGGCTGCAAAAGGGCATACATGTTAGTGGGCAGTACCAACAAAACATAAATATATAACAAAAACTTCCAAATCTATTATACAAAAGTTAAAAAGGACATAGTACTAACTATAGCCATGTGTTGTACCCAGGTAAAGTGAGAATATATATACAGTATCTCACAAAAGGGAGTACACCCCTCACATTTTTGTAAATATTTTATTATATCTGTTCATGTGACAACACTGAAGGAATTGCTCCCCACAAGGTCCACCTGGGCGATAACCTTGTGGGGGAAAACTGTATAAAAAAGCAGCTGTACCATTAAACCTAGAGTTCTACTTCACCCTCAATCTAGAGTCCTGTCTCTTATTGGGGGAATCTGCTACAAGGGATTGCTATGCTCTTCATACTCCCTTGAATAATCACTAAGCGCTTGTTCCTGTTCCTGCTTCACTCTCTGGGGAAAGAGGGGTTCACCCACTAGAACCTGGAGCCTTGTCGTAGGTCCAGGGTGGGTAGGAGACGGCGAGACCCCAACCAAGCTGCGGCGCTTCGTGGGGTCTGTGGTGGTTATGGTGTCTGGTGGAGTGCTTGGAGCCCTTGGGAAGCACTAGGAGCATCCATCAACCGGTGGCAAATGATTTGTTACAAATGGTTTAGACATTAATGGCTGTGTGTTGAGTTATTTTCAGGGGACAGCAAATATACACTGTTATACAAGCTGTACACTTACTACTTTACATTGTAGCAAAGTGTCATTTCTTTAGTGTTGTCACATGACAAGATAGAATAAAATATTTATAAAAATTTGAGGGGTGTACGCACTTTTGTGAGATACTGTATATATATATATATTTTTTTTTTATTTTTTTTAACTACTTCCTGCAAAATCACGTGTCTGTAGTGGTTGTACCAGGGGGATGCCTGTAGGCATCACCCCAGTACTGTTTTTTAGAGCAGACGGTCGGCTTGTATTCCTATGGCCACAAACAGCCCAGATAGGGAAAGCGCACACACAGGTGCCTCCTTAGCACCTGGCTTGCTACAGGAGACACCTGGAGGAGGAAGGAGCAGATAGCAACAGTGGGGGATGTCAGAGGTGGTGGCAAGTGACCTTTTTGTCCAAAAACATTACAGGGCAGATAAGTATAATATATTTTTTAATTAAAAATAAATAGCCTTATAGCCTTAGTATTACTTTTTAGATTCCTATTTCTAGAGGTTCCTTAAATGTTAAGCAGTGGCAAAATAATCCCCCATCTTCCCTGACCATCAATGCCAGAGGGATTATTTCTACAGATTACCAACATATGGGGCCACTTCTACACTGATCACTGATGTTAGGGGCAAAATAATTTATATCACCTGCATTTATTTTGTTATCAATATTATTATTAAAAAATGTATCTGGCTTGGGTGTCAAATATTCCAGGTACATCACATGTTTTATTCTTTTGTAGAACACTTTCTACAACCTATTGATCCTGATAATGTATTCTTAGCTGTAAGAATAATAATTTTTAGCAGGGGATCCCTGAGACCTGAAAATTGAGGATTCCTCTAGGGTAAAAGAAAAAGAAAAGCTGATCTAACCTTATGTGATAGGCCCCCAAGCACTGGTAGGTCTTGTTCTGTTTGACTTATTTTCTGCAACAAAACAGAAAGAACATGTGCTCAAATGGTTGATGTTTCCCCATGGCTAGCTTTAACATTTGCCACTTGGATGGTATATTATTTTCTCCATTTCTCCATTTTCTCAGTTTGCTGTGAAAAGAACCCACGCTCTTACATCACAAAATACATATCACCATAGTGAATAAACAATAGAGACTAGTGAAATAAATAAATACATCTTCATCCAAACTATAAAAAATACATAAAAATTGTGAAATCCATATATAATCCCACACGTGAATAGCGTGCTCAGTGTGTATAGGAAAGGTTTCTCTCCACCAGCATGCAGATGCACTATACACTCAGATGACTTAATTGATCCCAATTACAGGGGGTCAAATTGCGCATATGGGAGAATCCAAGATGTCATACATGAGGTCACAGGAATGATTTCAAACACTCACATGGCGCAGCATATCAAATCATTTATTTAAAAAAGAAGGTTGCATTGCACTTACATCAAAGAAGACCGGGATTAGCATGCACTGTATAGGAATCGCCAGTTTGCACTCCACCTGCGTTCCAGCCGACCAGAAAGGACGCCCCCCCCCCCCCTAAACACCACCCAACACTGCCTCGTCAGTCCACGTCCAATGTCCTCAGGGGTTAGACTTCTTGAAATAGGAGTCCATTAAGTCTGGTGAGTGTATAGTGCATCCGCATGCTGGTGGAGAGGAACCTTTCCTATACATACTTACATACATACATACATCACGTGTGGGATTATATAAGGACATCACAACTTGTATGTATTTTTTGTAGTTTGGATGAAAATGTATTTATTTGTTTGTCTATTTACTATTGTTTATTCACTATCACCTTTACCCTCAGCTTCTTTAGCAATGCAGTGGTCATCTTGGAGGTATGTTTGGGGTCGTTATCATGTTGGCATACCCAGTCTTCGAAGGGAGGGGAACATGCTCTGCTTCAGTATGTCACAGTACATTTTGGTATACATGGTTCCTTCAATGAACTGTAGCTCCCCAGTGCCGGCAGCACTCATGCAGCCCCAGACCATGACACTCCCACCACCATTCTTGACTGTAGGCAAGACGCACTTCTTTGTAGTCTTTGTACTCCTTACCTTGTTGCCACCACACACGCTTGACACCACCTGCATCAAATAAGTTTATCTTGGTCTCATCAGACCATAGGACATGGTTCCAGTAATTCATGTCTTTCTTGTGCATCATCTTTAGAAGAGGCTTCCTTCTGGGATGACAGCCATGCAGACCCATTTGATGCAGTGTGCAGCGTATGGTCTGAGCACTTACAGGCTGCCCCCCCCCCCACCCATTCAACCTCTGCAGCAATGCTGGCAGCACTCATACGTCTATTTCCCAAAGACAACCTCTGGATATAATGCTGAGTACATACACTCAACTTCTTTGGTCGACCATGGCAAGGCCTGTTCTGAGTGGAACCTGTCCTGTTAAACCACTGTATGGTCTTGGCCACCGTGCTGCAGCTCAGTTTCAGGGTCCTGCCAATCTTCTTATAGCCTAGGCCATCATTATGTAGAGCAACAGTTCTTTTTTTCAGATCCTCAAAGACTTCTTTGCCATGAGGTGGCATGTTGAACTTCCAGTGACCAGTATGAGAGAGTGAGAGTAATAACACCAAATTTAACACACCTGCTCCCCATTCACACCTGGGACCTTGTAACACTAACGAGTCACATAACACCGGTGAGGGAAAGTGGCTAAATGGGCCCAATTTGGACATTTTCCCTTAGGGGTGTACTCACTTTTGTTGCCAGCGACTTGGACATTAATGGCTGTGTGTTGAGGTATTTTGAGGGGACAGCAAATATACACTGTTATACAAGCTGTACACTCACTACTTTACATTGTAGCAAAGTGTAATTTCTTCAGTGTTGTTACATGAAAAGATATAATTAAATATTTAGAAAAAATGTGAGGGGTGTACTCACTTTTGTGACATACTGTATACGGCCAGAGAATCTGGCTGTTGCTCAGCATGTTACTCAAAAAAGTTATCAAGGTTGGGATGAGCCAAACACACCTAGGTTTATTTTACTAAAGTTCAAATACCAACTCCAAACCCTATTGAAGTCCAAGGGAGTCACATGTTAAAAACCTGCAATGGCCATTTTCTGGACTAATACAAACACTTGCATTGGGCATGTGATTAACTTCATAATGATATTAACCTAGTCATAGCCCTTTTATCTGTTCACTTTTCTGGCTTGTGAACCACAAATATCTGACAGTGCAAAACAGACCACAGAGTTGCACTCAAGAGCAAATTTTGTCAGAACCACTAATCTTTGTTTCATTTTTCTAAAATAATAATGTTACTGTAGGAAACTGTATGAAAACGCTATTTAAATAATTTATAATATTAGAAGCAAACTCTCCCATCCATCTATGTCTCCATGCTTTATTTTGTAGAGAAATCACTTTAAAAAAAACACTCCTTCAGCATTTCTAGCTGTTGGCCATCTTAAGTAAGGGCAGACAATTAATGTAGCATTTACTTCCTGGAATCCATCTGTCCTTAGCTCAGGCATGCAGGCAGGAGGGTATGATTAGCAGAGAAAGCCCCTCTTTTGGATGAATAAAAAGCCCAGGAAGACTCCTGGGATGTATGACATAATTTTGGCCTAGGCCAGAAACCAGGAAGCAGCTGAAGAAATGTAAAAGAAAATTTAAAACAAGTAAATATATTATACCTTCCTATCTATTTACTAATGCTAGCAGCATAAGGAATAAAAATAGTTAATGTCGATTGATGGAGTTTAGTTCCACTGTAACAACTCTGTCCACCTTAAAGTATTTCCAGGCCTAGTTTCATCAGGTATGCCAGATGGGCTTATTAAATACACTGTGCATTCAAAGCAATGAATTCAGCTCAGAGTCATTATAAGCGTCTTCATTTGAACCTACAATTATACAGATATTTGTTTTGTAAAAGACCACAGCAGCACAAATCCTGGAAGCAGATGGAAACCAAAAGACAAATTGTTCAGGCAAAGTACATTATGGTCTATCAAATATGTATCAGAGAAGATCAATAGCTTGTAACCCATGGCAACCTATTGTATTCTAATATTCTTACTAGTGCAAGCAAACCCTGGGTTCCTATGGATGCAGTAACTGCAGCTATTTGTTTTTCATACTTGCTCCTTTCATACAACCATGTGGAAATACTGTAGAACATCAGATGACCTTAACATTTTCTTACGGATATTACATTGTGTTGACACCTTTGGAAGCTGAAATTATGATTTCATTTTATAACAGATCATCCACACTTATTATGAAATTAAAGTGGACCTTCAACTAAAAGTCTAATCCACTCCCACCGCCTCCTCCCCACCGCCATCACTCTAAGGGTGTTTTCACACTAGCACTTTTGGTGCGCACCCGGGTTCGATTGACGTCAGAATTCGGTTCTTTTTGATGATGTGAACACTTTGAACTCGGGTGCGCACCCGCGAACCGTACCCGAGTCCACTTAAAAAGAGTGGTCTGGGGTACGGTTCATGTGAACTCCAGTACGGTTCGCTTCTGATGAGAACGCAATCGTACCAAAGCAAGCAATTCTATCCATTTTGGCACCTTCATGTTTACAGCAGTTGCCAAGCAACATGAGTACGCGCCGGCTGCAGCTTGATGACACAAGTGTACCGTGGTTCGGATACAAAAATCAAATGTGATCACAGTCCATCGGTGGCAGGGGGAGGGGGGAGCAATCAAACTCGGGTTCGGACCAGGCAATTGCACCAAGTGTGAAAACACCCTAAAAAAATGTTGTTTTTTTTCTGGGAGGTACCTTTTTCTGATAGGTATCCACTCCAACTTCTGTAATCCTCACCTAGGTAAGACTTACATCAGCTTGGTCAAACCACTGCCTACCCACAACCTCCTGTCACAGGTCCCAGGAGGCTGCTGGACTGAAAAAGTGCTGTGTGAGCTTGTGTATGCACAGCGGGGAGCCAACTATGAGACTATAAGATGGCAGCACCATGGATCTGAAGCCTGGCAAAGGATCGGCTTTAGTGAAGACAGCTGGGTTGATAAGTGTCCATTTGCTTAAAGTCAGCAGCTACAGTTTTTGTAACTCTTCTATTACCTCTATAGTATAGAATAAGCTAAAAGTGCAAGTAAACCATAGCAATGAACTTCGCTTATTTAGTCTGGGTCTGATATAGAATTTAGGAAAAGGGGGTCACAACTTTTTTTTGCATGGGGTGCCTCTGAGAATTTATATAAGATGCATAGAAAAATGCGTTCTAGGATCTAGGATAAGAGGCTGGTTATAGATAAAGCGAATCCCCGGCCACTTTGTTTACAGAAGTAGAGCAACTGAAGCTGTCAATTGCTGGCAATTGAAATGGCTGTAGCAAGGTTTCCAGGCATTGGGCCTGATGTGGGTCTGCCATTGTTACCGGTTACCTCTCCAGCCCATGTGAGCTGCGACCCTGAGTGTGAGAACTGAGACACTGACAACTCTGGCATCTTTGTTTTGTGGTTTTATTGTAGATAAAGGGGATGGGAGAAGAGAATGAGTGGGATACTCCTTTAGGCTTAACTAGATACAATTTGGAAATTTATCCAGAAAATGTCTGTTAACGCTGCCTTGACACCAGCCGACGCTAACCAGCGCTCACTGACGCTTAGAACACACTATTACTTGACAGAAGTGCTGAATCCTCGACTCTAGGTCCAGAAGACTCAGGACTGTGGAGCATAGAACTACTGACACTACTACAATGCAAAGTCTCTGACCACTCTCTCCAGCCTGGCACTGGCTGGAGGTAGCTTTCTGTGAATTACTGTATAACTGCAACTCTTAACTGGTACTCTGTAAAATTCAGGGCCCAAACCGCAGGCACCCCCTTTACACTTTTATCTCTTTAGGGTCCACTGACTAGGTACCCCCTCTATGGTACAGTAGGCAGAACACCCAAGGAAATCACTTAACTTAACTTTTTTTTTTTTTTTTAACAGTTAAATTTTTATTTTATTGTTAAACATATAAACATCACAAATATTCCAATACAATACATTACTCTGCACAAGGAATAATATTATCCACACATACAAACACAAAAAAAAAAAAAAAAAAAAAATATTCTTAGGGAGAGGAAGGGAAGGGGAATATCAATAAACCAATTTAAGAACAAGGAGAGAAAAAAAAAAAAAAAAAAAAAAAAAGATTAATAATAATAATAAGTGCCTACTTATATCATTATGGAACAGGTGACCTTGGCTCACCTATAGCATCAATCCAGGCTGACCAGACTTTATCAAATTTTTTTTTGGGCAGTTCCTACTACCGTATGTGAAACGGTAGAATGGAAGTGTCTTAGTAACGGCAGCTATCCAGGATAATCGGGTGGGAGGTTCGGTAACTTCCATCGCAAAAGGATTTCTCTCCTGGCATAAAACAGGGTATATGTAATGCACATTTTAGCATATTTATCCCCAGCCAGTTCTGTAAGGTTACTCAATAAAGTTACCTTTGGGTCCAAAGGAATCATGATGTCAAAAATTTCACCAATAGTGTCCGTCACTTCTTTCCAAAAGGTTGCCAGGTCAGGGCACGACCAAACAACATGTAAGAATGTACCTATTTCATGCCCACATCTAATACACAAAGGATCTTTCGTGGGATATATCCTGGCAAGACGTTGCGGCGTATAATATGCTCTATGTAAGAATTTGAGTTGTATAAATCTGTCCCTAGCCGCTATCATTGAGGGGATATAATTATTAACCAAGTCCTCCCACTCTTCAATAGTCAGATCTGGAATGTCCTCCTTCCATTTATTATAGGTTTTCTCAGGGGACTGACTATGATCTGTTGAGAGTATGGAATATATAGCAGAGAGAGTTTTCCCTATTACCTTAAAAGTTAACATTTTCTCCAAGGGGTCTGATTCCAGGACAACAAGGCCTTGGAACTGAGCCCACATAGCATGACTAAGCTGGCAGTAACGAAACCCCATGGTGGGAGGTAATGAATGGGTAGACTGAAGAACATTAAAGCCTTGAAGTCTTCCATCTTTAATAACATGTTTCATAGTCACAATCCCTCTAGCAGCCCATAACTGTGGATCAGGGAGATGATATAAATGTTTTAAATTAGGATTACCCCACAACGGAGTGTGGGGGGATATATGCAATGGTATGTTATATATCACCCGCGCCCGAGTCCATATCCGCAGAACAGTCTTCATCAGACTGGTTATTTGAGGATGTGCCTGTTCCCCCCGGAAAACAAGATTACTAAGGGCCGCATATGAACCCAGTAGTGCTGCTTCTAGTGTAACTGCGGAGTTAGTTTTGGGCTGGGAGAACCACCACCGGACCGTCACCAGAACAGCCGCCCAAAAATACAATTTAAAGTTAGGAAGCGCTAAGCCTCCTCTTGCAAGAGGAAGGTATAGCGTGCGTCTTGCGACTCGTGGAGTACGCCCGGCCCATACAAAAGTTGTTACAATACTATCTAATCTCGAAAAAAAGGTTCTAGTCATATCAATGGGGGAATTACGAAAAAGATACAGAAATTTCAGAAGATAGTTCATTTTTATTAAATTAATTCTGCCAACGGGGGACAAGGGAACCATGCGCCAAGACGCACACTTTTTATTTAATTGTAAAACTAAAGGGTCAATGTTATTTTGCTGGTATACCTCCAATGTTGGACCCACTTTGATGCCTAAGTACACCATATCCTGTACCCATTTCAGCGGTGTCTGAGTATCAATTAAAGGTATCGATGGGTGTAGTGGAAAGAGGATGGACTTAGACCAATTAATACTTATACCTGAAAAACGACCAAAGATGTCAAATAATTGTAGGGCCCTATGTAATGATGTGGAAGCATCCGCCAAATAGATCAAGGTGTCGTCTGCATATAAAGACAACTTCTCTTCAATGACCCCCACCTTAATGCCTCGGACTTGTGGGTCCGCTCGCAACATAATCGCGAGCGGCTCCAAAGCCAAGGCAAACAAGGCTGGGGATAACGGACATCCCTGTCGGGTACCCCTCAGTAGAGGGAATTTATCCGATAGAGATGTATTAGTACGGACTCTAGCCGTAGGGTTCTCATAGAGAAGCTTAATCCATGAGACGAAATTAGGGCCAAACCCGAAGCTAGGTAGGATCCTCCAGAGAAATGGCCACTCAACAGAATCGAATGCTTTCTCGGCGTCGAGGGAGGCGACCACACCTGCTCCCCCCCCCGACGCCAAGGCCATATGTGTAAACAATCTCCGGATATTGATATCAGTACCCCGTTCAGGTATAAATCCAGTTTGATCCGGATGGATCAAGCCTGTAATAACACTATTAAGTCGAGTGGCCAAGACCTTTGAAAGGATCTTACTTAACTTAACTTTAAATAGGAAATGATAACACCAAATTATGGATTTGAACTGGCCACGGCCCTTTATTAGCATTTATATAAACCAGCAACGTAAGTATAAATACTTATTATATATATATATATATATATATGCAGCCTGCATATTCCACATGTCTTCCATTATCAAGTAATTATCCCCAGGTATGCATCAGGGCGAACGATTGGCTGATGGGATGGCTCTGGCTATTTCAGGACAGCGAGGTCGACTGACGGGTACCGCTCCCCGTAGACGTCCTATGATGAAACGTACGTAGGGCGGAAACCCACGTCACTTCCGGTCCGCAGCTCGCCCAGGCTTGGAACACAGAAGCTTCCTCGGCGCAGACTGCCATTATCTGAAGGGATCTGCTGCATCTACTACTTAAGCGTGAGTCGCTATTAGCTCATTGTATACCCGATCTTCACTTATCACACTGAGGATATTCTCTCTTCTCCCTCTTGCACCCAGATGGGATCTTTTTGGTCCGCAGGGACCATCAGCAGACAGGTTTGAGGAGCATACCCATATCCTGTTTTTGGCTCATATACTTATCATCTGGGGTCGTAGGGTAAGTGTGACACCTAGTGTTTGAATTGGAGAATTACATCCAAAAAGGTATACAGTTAGTATTCTCACTGCTTCTATGATTCAGGATTGATTTATAATCTATTCATCTACCTTTATCTCAGCATTATTTATCCAACATTATTTATTCCACATCATTTACCTATCTGGCATTTTTTATTCAATCAACATTACCTTCTTACTTGGCATTTTTATACTATTTATTCAGCAGCACCTATTGAAAATCACTTTATTTCTAATTCAATATACACTACTTTTTACTATACAGTTTTACCATACCTCACATTTATTATTCATTTATCTATTTATCTATTGTCTTGTTTTGAATTATATATATTTATTCACTCACGTACACAATTATTCTTTTGTGACGTTTACGCACTAAGCACTTTTTTCTCCTCTTCACTCGCATCTTGCACATGCGTTAGGTAGCGCCGTTTTCCAACTACTCACCCTCACAAATTATTTCTGCCCCTAAGTTCTTAGGGGTTTGGTTGGTGGCTGCAACCTTATATTTTACTGTTTTTGGCAGTTCACATCCATAGCGCTGGTTTTCTAAATCCCCCGCTTATAAATTCTTCTTACTGTCCCCGCCGGCGTCTGTAGATCCAATGGCGCAGCAAGCAGTTTATAAATGCATTGAACTAAAGAAAAACCGTTAGTCCTGCCTTTAAAAATTCCTAACCAATCAAATAAATATTTTAAATACATTTTTAATGAGCTACTTTCCTATAGGTCTGCCACTGCCCCATAGGTGTAGGTAGTGCAATGAATGCCCTCCCTCACCTTATATGGTACAGTAGGCAGAACACCCAAGGAAATCACTTAACTTAACTTTAAATAAGAAATAATAACACCAAATTATGGATTTGAACTGGCCACGGCCCTTTATTAGCATTTATATAAACCAGCAACGTAAGTATAAATACTTATACACATACTTTAGCTTAGCTAAAAAGCTCAAGCTAATAAATAACTTTAATAACAAATACATCCACACGCCAGGCTCAAAAACATGGAGCCTGGCACCCCACACCAACCGTGGCCAGTTCAATACAGTTTTGAAGACCTATATTAAAAACGTCTAAGGCAATATCAGACAAATGTACTAAATCAGGACGATAAAAACCCGGCAAAAAACCTTCCAGGTCAACGTGTCTGTATGAAATACCATCGACTGAAGGAATAAATTTAGCAATTGCTCGATTAATTCGCTTACGAATTTTTTCACAAAAATAGAATTCAGAAGAAACAGACCACAGCATTCGTGGAACTATTTCTGAAAAAATTAAAATCGCATCCGGAAAAATAGTATGCAAATTGATAAACTCCAATCTAATATCGGAGAACCAATATCATTTCCCCCTAAGTGAAAAACAATAAAAGATGGAGAAGGCCAATGTAACATAAGAAGTGACAAAGCATCATGTAAGTCCTTCCACTGCATCCCACCTTTACCGTACCACCAAACTTGTAAAGAATCCAAAGGAAAACCCAGATTAGTACCGTAGGGTCGTCCTGCAGCTCTTTTGAAGGACCAAAAAACAAACGAATGGCCAATAATCCATACATGTCTTCGAGCTGTGGGATTCAAAAACAAAGGTTAGGTCTGACATATAAACGGTAACACTTAGAAGACCATCCACCAATGCGCTGAACATCAGGAGCAGAAAAACCCAACATAGCAGCCTCAGTAGCAGCCCCAATACGAAATGAGTGTGAAGTAATATGCAAGTGTTGCAGATTAAGATAAACAAGACATTTCTTCAAAACTGATTTAAACTGAAAAATAGTAAGGGGTTTGCCAGAAACGTGCAACAGAAGATGACTCCCTGATGGACGTACCTGCAAATATTCCAATAGCAAAGACACAACACATATAGAAGAACCTTCTAAGGTACGAAGAGTAATCCAGCGCCCTTTACCCAGTTGATCAGTTTTACTGAAACGTAAATATAGTTGAATAAAACCATTGCAGACCTTCAAATCTGAAAAATGAAAACCAGAAAGACTACTTGAATTATTGGGCAACAATTCAGAGATGCGGAAAGCACCAAAAAAACATAAAGCAAAGGCCACTTTAAACAATAATGATTCAAAAGGAGAATTACAAACATAACCAGTAGAGGAACATAAACGTCCCAGGAGACCTACCGTAATAGGAATTCTATTATCAAACGATGAATGACTCCTGCGGTAGCCTTTCAAAGCTTGTTGAACAGAAAAATACTCTAAACATGACGGTGCATTGGACAATTTCAAGAAAAAGGAAACCCCACATAACGTTTTTCTAATGTAAGAATAAGAATAATCTCCAGTCATTAGAGTATTCAAAAAACTCAAAACCAGCCTCTCAAAAGACAAAACAGAAATATCCGTCAAAGAAGATAAAAAATCGGTCCACAATTTCCAGGCGGCAATATATTGTGCACACGTGGAGGACGCCAAGGAACCACGAATCGCGCCATGGAGAGGAGTCATACCAGGTCCCATAAATGAGGTGGGCATAAACTGCCATGTAGGTCCGCATCCGGCACCAGCCTCCGAAAAACATTCAGCTGTAAACGCGACAAAGAGTCAGCAATTAGATTCTTACTACCAGGTATATATTTGGCTTTAATCCATATGTTAAGATCTAAACATTTAAAAACCAGGTGACGTAAAACAGCTAAAACAGGCAAAGATTTCGAAGAAAGACAATTAATGGCATAAACTACACCAGAATTATCAGAGTGCAATAAAATATTTCTATCCTTAAAATGAAATCCCCATAGTTCAAGAGATATAAGCAACGGAAAGATTTCCAACAAGACAATATTCTTAGTATAACCATTCAAAAACCAAGAGGCAGGCCACAAACCAGCAGACCAGTGACCTTGCCAAAATGCACCATAACCTACCGAACCTGCCGCATCAGTGAATAAATTCAATGAAGACATATCGCAAAAAGGTTTACGCCAGACCGCACAACCATTAAAATCCTTCAAAAAGCGACGCCAAACTAACAAATCAGAACGCAAAGAACTACCAATATTAATAAAATGATTAGGAGAAGAAACCCCAGACATGGCCTTGTATAGGCGTTTCGAAAATATTCTGCCTAACGGGATGACACGGGAAGCAAAAGCAAACAAGCCCAAAAGGGACTGCAAAGTCCTCAAAGTAACCTTGCGTTTGGACAGCACGAAATCGACCAACTTAAACAATTTACAAATTTTGTCAACCGGAAGGCGAAACTCCATTTCAACAGTATCAATGGTGATACCAAGAAACTCCAAAGAATTGGTAGGATAAACTGACTTTTCATCCGCCAACGGAACGCCAAATTCAGAACACACCAATTTAAATGTCGAAAAAAGAAACAAACAATCATTAGACTCACGATTGCCGACAAAAATAAAAGTCGTCTAAGTAGTGAACTAAATTGGCAGACCCAGCACGATAACACACAACCCACTCCAAAAAGGTCGAGAACATTTCAAAATACCTACAAGACAACGCGCAACCCATCGGAAGACAACGGTCAAAAAAATAAAAGCCATCAAATTGAAAACCCAGAGAGTTAAAAGCCCTCGGATTGATAGGAAGCAACCTAAAAGCCGATTTAACATCAGCTTTCGCTAACAAAGCAGAATCACCAACTTTCTGAATAATACGCAAAGCGTCATCAAAAGATGAATAAGACACCGTACAAATCTCAGAATCCAATTCATCGTTCAATGACATCCCTTTCGGATAACTCAAATGATGTATTAAACGAAAGGAACCACTCTCCTTTTTTGGAATGATCCCCAGCGGGGAAACCCTAAAATTTGGAAAAGGAGGGTCAGTAAAAGGGCCAGAAACTCTACCTTCTCTAATTTCAGTCAATATTTTGTCAGCAACAATACCAAGATGTCGACGAACAGAAGGTAAGTTCTCAGAAAATAGATAACCCGATCCGCAAAAAGATGGCAAAAAAAAACCATCCGAGAAACCTTCATAAAGAAGGCCAGCCATCCGTCTGTCTGGCCAAATGCGAAGCCACGGCAGCATGGCTCCCAGTTTCACCGGTGTTGTTGCTTTTACGAAAAAGATCACCCTGCGAATACGAAGAAATAGAATTCAATTTTTTAAAACAACGAGAAGCAGAATGGTTTCCAGCACAATGAGCACATTCGTGCTTAAACCTGCATGTACCTGGCCACTTACACAAACCTTTGTTAAAACTAAAACAAAAACCTTTACGAAAATTACCAACCGGAGCAACAGGCGAAGGTTTGACAATAGGACGCTGGGGCAAAAGCAAATTGAGCCATAGCCCAACATCCTTCATACCCCAACATAAAGACGGATGGACAGCCAACTTTTGTCGAAACGATTCATCATAGTAAAACCAGGACATACCATTAAAATTCTTGTATGCTTCTAAAATTATTTCAACGTGTTGAAATAACCCGCTACACTTTTCAGGGTACTTTTCTCCCATAACACTAGCAAATATACAAAAGGCTTGAAGCAAATTGTTAAATGACCGTGGAACAGCTCTGCGTTTGTTATCCTCATCAGATCTATCACTGTCCTTTCTACTATCCACCCGAACATCTTTAGAGGAAGGCAACAAGGTAAGTAGATCAACATAATCCCCTTTCCATATTTTCTCTTTAATACTGTTACTCAAATTAAAACCTAGTGGCGAAAGAACGCACGACATAGCTTCTTTATAACAGTATTCAGGCACATTATGAACATGTATAGGATTAGAAGGCACAACAGAAGATGTCGGGACAGAAGTAGAAATTGTGGAAACAGGGAGAACAGGGACAGAATTATCCCGCCATACAGGTGCCACATTAACAGGAGGAACACAAACATTAGCAACAACTGGAGGTACACAGACAGGAGCGACATCAACAGGAGGCACACAATTTTGATTTAAAAAATTAGAGAACGAACGTGCCAATTCCAAAAGCAAACTGCAATTAGCAGACTCACCACTAGATGGGGTAACAGCAGGCCGCTCAGCATGAAGAAAATCAACCTGTGAAGAAAAAGTAGAGGAGGGGGGAGGAGGAGCCTGACCCCCAATCATTAAGTCTACAGCTGGCCCAGTTTTATTACGTTCACTGACCATAGATCTGGCATTGTCCCTGCTCTTCTTTGAAACTGCAGGGCGCCGAGGGGGAGAGGGAGACTCGAACCGGTGCGGCTTCTTCTTATTTCTGCGCAGTTCCCGAACAGCCGTCGGAACTGCGCATGCGCCAGAAGTGGAGGGCCTCGCATCGTCAGCCGGAAAGTCCCGGAGGCTGCGAGGAGGAGACCCGTGACGTACCGGAGGCGGGGATAGATGATGACGCCGGAGAGGGGAGGTGCGGCCAGGCATTGGAGGCGATGAAGGACTAAAAGGAGGAGAATGTTGATCCGAGGGAAGTGACGGAAGACGCTGCAGAGACCAGGTATGATGCGGCTGAGGAAGCTGATCCATAGATGGAGGGGGAGCGCTCGCAGGTAAACCGGAGGCACTCTGTTCCACAGGCAATGAGAGACATCGGAGTAACCACTGGTCACCACCAGCGGAACCGGCACGGTCCAGTACTGCCTGTAACAAGGAATCCATGGCAGAAAACCCAGTACAGCAGGAAGCACGGCAACCGGGCACAGCAGAGAAGCACAGAAACAGTCAAAGCAGGGGCAGCATACAATTCTTCTTACTGTCCCCGCCGGCGTCTGTAGATCCAATGGCGCAGCAAGCAGTTTATAAATGCATTGAACTAAAGAAAAACCGTTAGTCCTGCCTTTAAAAATTCCTAACCAATCAAATAAATATTTTAAATACATTTTTAATGAGCTACTTTCCTATAGGTCTGCCACTGCCCCATAGGTGAAGGTAGTGCAATGAATGCCCTCCCTCACCTTATATTACTTCAGGGTCCTCAACCTAGGCACTGGATCCCAGAACCTCCTCCAAAGTGGTCTCCTCTAACTCTTCAGGCAGACCCCCAGGGGCAATCCTCAGTACTCACGACCTGTGTAGGCTTTCCTGGGACTGAACCCCTCTTGCTCTCCACAGACTCTCGGCGCACTCTCTGGATTCTCAGGCCACACCCTGAGACATCCACCTTCCTCAGACAGGAGGAGAGAGAGCAGTTCTCTCCCTCCTGGGACTCTGAAAAACTCAGTGTCACGCACTTCCCCAAACTTATACCCACTCCCAGAATCCTTTGCAGCATATTCTGCCTTCTGGGGTAGTTACAAGCCTGGATGTGTCCCCTGATTGGGTTTCCTCCACTGCCCTATCAGAAGCCACTAATAAAGCCAGTGGGGAGACTCCCCTCTCAGGAGACACACTTGGAAACCATGACAACCTACCTAGCAAAAAGAAACACTGCCCTGCTGTTAGGCAGACAAGGCCCACTATGCATTTTCCTAGCACCTACCTGTAGGGTGCTACATGGCATTAATTTTATGTTTATAAATGTCCGTTTTTTTTCTGCAGTTTGTGGTATATATTCTACAAATACATCACTTCACAGACAGATTAGGGTCATGTCCCAGACATGGTATTTAATGGAATTTTGCATTTTTAATGCATCACTTTAAACATTAATAAAATTGCTAATGCTTGCCAAATGGAATTTTAACAAAATGTTTTTTGCTTTGGTACATATTTCCCTGGGTAGTACCCAGACCCCCAATGCCATTAGCCTAGCAAATGTCCATTAGCTTAGAAAATGGCCAGAATCATTGTTAACTAGTTGGCTTCTATTGGCTTCCATGGGGTTTGGATTTGGCACCTAACCTTCAGTAGTGTTCACTAAACCTGCCTTGAACCAAATTCAGGTATGTTCATATCATCTATAACTAGGACAAGAACTGGAGGGATCACAAGGGGAATATAAAAGAAAAGAAAAAAAAATATTTTTTATTTTTATTAGGTTTAAATTTACTTTAATTTGCTCAGCTTCATAGTTGAGATGGATCTCTAGACTTGTAACAAATTGGACAATGACCGCAAATATACCTTGATACTTTTTAGTGCTTAAAATTTTAATGATATCATTGCTTATATAACTGAAGAATGACCACATTTTTATCAGCATGTTTAAGACCTTTAATTAGACATTGACTCACAATTATTCAAAAGTCAATAAACTGCCATCAATACAGAATATAGATAAGACAGACATAAGAGGCATCCGTTTTCTGCAAACACCCAACTCCATCAATAAGAAGAAATAATCTTGTAGTGCACATACACAGTACTCTTTGTTCTCCTTGTATTAGATTATTCATGAGTCACTAGACATGCTGTGAGTAGGTGTTGGGACCAGGCTCAGAGTAATTCACTTACTGGAGAAAAACAAAAATTCACTGTGCTGCTAAAATCATTCTCGATCGGTAATGGCAGTGCTAGAGGAAACAAGACTATGGCAAGCATATGTTTTCTTTTCTATTTCATTGGGAAGGTAATAGCATATGTTCTGTTTAACTTGTACACAGCTGCCTCCACAAAGTTGTCAATAAAGTTGTTTGTGTTCTCTTTTATTTTCTCTTTTATTTATTTTTTCTTATTGCATTTGAACATTTCTGTCCAATAAAAGCTGCAAATAAAGTTGTGTATGTAGTATTTTGCTGATATACAGTGTTTAAGTAAATATAAATAGATTTTAATTGAAGACAGGGATGAAAGTACTTTGGATTTAATAAAGGCGAACACCTTGCTCTCTACAATTTAAAGCGGTATTAAATAGAAAAACAAAATGTAATATATTACAGCTTATCAGCCCTTAAGAGGTATTAAACCCAAAAGCAAACATTTATTATTTTGCAGCTTACCAATTCTTAGATGTGATGGCTGCATTTGTTTTCTTTTTTAGGCTTTCTTTTCTCTATTTTTACCTGGTGATCCAGCCAGTAAGTCTGTTTTTTTTTTAAAACAACAAGCTCTCTTGCAGATGTTTCAGTTACAGGAATGATACAAACCATTCAACAATGACGGGGTGCTTACAATTATCAGTTTTATGTATTTATGTAAAATCTTTATCCCAAAATAAAAACAAAAACGGTTTCTGTAACTGCTTATGAATTGTTAGCTGGAGTTTGGCCTCAGTTTGTTATTGTACTTAGATCTGTTAGTACAGCTAACACTCTCCCCCCCCAGACTGACAATGCTGCTGTCCAAAGGTGCCCCTATGCACCTTTATTCAGAATGGGGGCTCTCTAATACAGGAGGTGTGTTACTGGCCTAATCACCAGGTGAAAACTGAGGGTAAAGAAGACTAAAAAGGAAACTAATGTAGCCACCATATTTAATGATTGGTAATCTACAATATAATACATTTTTGGTTTTGAGTTGAATACCACCTTAAACGTGGGGCTACATTTGTTTTCTTTTTTTAGTTATTTTTCTTTATTTTCACCTGGTGATCTGGCCAGGAACACACTCTGGATGGAGGAGCAAGGGATACACCTTTGGAGAGCAGCCTTGCCAATCTAAGGTGAGGGTAGTGTTAAAATGACTAGCAGATTTAAATGGGGTTGCCTAATGAATTAAAGCTGAACTTAAACTAACAATTTTAAGCAGTTACAGCAACAGTATTTTTTTCCATTTGGAAAAAGGTTTTACTTAAATGGATAAAAGTTGACCAATGTAAGCCCCCCTGTCAGTGGTAAAGGGTTTGTCTCAACCCTCTAACTGCCATGTTTGCTGGAAAGCTAGGCCTTTTAAAGGAAGTTGAAAAATATCAGACTTACTGGCCACTAACAGGTGAAAATAGAGGAAAAAAACAGGGTCGACTGGGACTATTCTCATGAGCATCAACGGTACAATTGGGCCCCAACACTTTCCTGGCTAAAGAGTTAGGACTAAAGACTGTCCCTTTACAGCTGTTACACAGAGAACTAACCAACTGCTTATGCTCATTGTAGTTAATGCTTATATGCACTGTTTGTTGTTGATTTTGCTGATTCATGAGTTAATCCCAGTCTAGTGGTACAGAACTCTATTTTATGTTACGATGACATAGTAACTATACTGTCTAGTGGACTGTGTCTGAAACTACCTTCTGTTTGCTCATTTATGCTCAAATCACCATTTATTCTAACCTGTAGCAATATATTTACCTCTAATATTTTGTGTGTCTTTTTTCTGGTGCTAATTCACAACCAACTTAAATATATCTTTGCTCGTGTTCTTGTAAGTGCTTGCAGTAACTTTCACTGAACCAGGTGTGTTAGAGGGACTGAGGTATCGAGGCTCAGAACAGAGATCCCAAATTAACAAGCGGCTCCTTCTGGGGTAGCACTACAGTAATATACCCCATGTTTATCCTATAGTGTGTCTGATGCCTATTTGTACATATAACTCCACTACTACCAAGGATCTGACCCTGTGGTCATGCCTAAATGCATATTATTGTTCACAATATATTTTCTGAAAGCATGGGACCCATATGAAAAGATTGAAGTCTAAATTTTGTTTAACAGTGCTCATTTCATTCCTCCTTGCACAAAGGAGCAGATACCGGTCCTGCTGATGGGTTAAGGACCTTCTATGGCCTTGGTCAGCTCTCCTAGAGTAACTGCCTGTCTCCTGGAATCTCTTCTATGCTCTTGAAACTGTGCTGGGAGACACAGCAAACCTTTGGGGAATGGCACATATTGATGTACCATTCTGGAGGAGTTGGACTGCCTGTGCAACCTCTATAGGGTCCAGATATCGCCTCATGTTACCAGTAGTGACACTGACCCTAGCCAAATGTAAAACTAGTGAACACCAAAGCAGCTGAATTTGATTAACAATTAACAATTTGATTAACAACCCCCTCTGCTACTTAACTGACCAGATCAATATCTCAGGAGTTTAATTTACTCAATGCTATACTCTGATTAAAAAGTGTTCCTTTAATTTTTTTGAGCAGTGTATTTATCCTAAAAAAATCACAGATACTTTCAACACCATTTGAAAATAAACTACCCAAAATTGTATATAGATTGAACCATTACAACTCATCACTCAAAAGACCCTAAAAGCATTTTTCTACCTCTGAAATGTGAGGGGATACCTAATATGTATTGCATAATAGGCAACACCAGGTTCACAGATGCAATTAAAACAATATGAATGTTCTAAAACGTATTTTCACTTTTTAAGCTAAATTGGGATAACACCAACTTTAAGCCCCATTCACACTGCACATAGGGGGAAGTAGCTTTCCTTTTCACAATTTTGTTGGGGGGATTTTTACATGATTCCACAGATCGCACATAGGGCAGCTCATTTCCCAGAATGGGCTGCGCTTTGCGCGTTTGTCGTGCCAAAGAAGCTCAGGCACCAAATTTTTGCCCTGAGCTAGGTATGTTTGCCCCAGTTCTCGTGCATTATGTCATGCAACAATTGCTGCAAAATCACACTTCGTTTGGGGTGCCATTCAGGATGAATGATTTGGAAGCATCCAAGTGTGAATGGGGCCTAATATCGGTTACATGTTACCATGTACATATCATAACTTACATTTTTTTTTTAAATTGGTGCTTTGTCTTTGCATATGCCTCCAATAGTGACATCAACAAACCATTAAAATGCATATACTAGTTTATTATTACAAAATGTCATATTAAAAGAATGTCTCAAAGCTGTAGACATACAGCAAAGATTAATACGATACAGCAGAATCAAGTGATGGTTTATTACATGGTGAATCTTTTTCTTCTTCTGATGCATTGGTGAAAACACCCTCTTCCTCCGATGCTGAGGATCAATTATGTATGGCAAGTGACAATGGTGGTGGTGGTGGGCAAGTTACAGACACAGGCACACAGAACACAGGTGTTGATCCTAAGCATGAAACAATTTTTTAGGCACTCCCAATCTCAGAGAGTGGAGAGAAAATTTGAATCCCCAACGCAAGGGTCAGTTGACTGGCAATTAGATCATTATCTAGTCTGGACCATTTAAAGAGGCCGACACATTTGATAAGATTAACTTAACTTCAGTTTTGTTTTCAATGGAAGAGTTAGGGGTATTATGTTTGGGCTTGAACTTTTGTCCCACCTGAAACTTGGATCACTTTGAATTAAAGACCTTCATTTGTTTATTCGCAAGTTAGGTTTGAAATAATTTAGGGAGGGACAAGAAATACAACCACAGAAATTACCATTGGATGGATTGTTATCCAGCTGCTTGGATTTTCCTCAGATGATTTACAAAGCTTTAATGACCCTAATCAATTTGAGATTTAGACAGGGGTGTGGGAGAACTCCCAAGAGATGTTTCAAACTAAGGGGGAGTCCAAGAAATCTATAGACTTATCTGCAACACCCCAGTAATGCAAAAATAGGTCCTCCAAATTTCCACAGATTTCCAATCCCCACCCCCTTAAGGACAAGGCCTTTTTCTGACATTTGTTGTTTACAAGTAAAAATCAGTATTTTTTGCTAGAAAATTACTTAGAACCCCCAACAATTATATATATATGTTTAGCAGAGATCCTAAAATGGAGATCATTGCAATACTTTATGTCACACCGTATTTTGTGGTCTTACAAACGCAATTTTTTTGGAAAAAATTCACTTTTTTTAATTAAAACATAAGTAAACAGTAAAGTTATCCTAATTTCTTTCTATAATATAAAAGATAATGTCATGCCGAGTAAAATGATACCTAAGATGTCATGCTTCAAAATTGTGCACGCTCATGGAATGATGACAAACTTTGGTACTTATAGTTATACATTTCCATATACGAAGCTTTAAAAATGTCTACAGGTTACCACTTTGGAGTTACAGAGGAGGTCTAGTGATAGAATTATTGTGCTTTCTCTAATGATAACGGCGATACTTCACATGTGTGGTTTTAACACTGTTTACATATGTGGGCGTGACTTGTGTATGCGTTCTTATCTGTGTGCGAGTTTCGAGGGACAGGGCACTTTAAATTTTTTTTCTTATTTATTTTTACACTGTCCCTTTTAAAAAATATATTTTTTTAAACATCCCTTGTAATATAAATAAGCATGACAGGTCCTCTTTAATGTGAGATCTGGGTTCAAAAAGACCTCAGCTCTCACATTTACACTTAAAAGCACAAAAAAGAAAAAAGAAAAAGTGACATTTGACATCGCTCCAGTCCTCCAAGGACATAGAGTCAAGTGGGGGGCAATCTTGCCCTCACTCGACTTCCTGCCGAGCAACACAGGGGATCAGATAGTTTTCCCCACTACCAAAGGGTCCGGTAAGTAGGGAAAATGACCGGGAAGCAGAGGGAAGGGGTGGGCACCTCTCCCGCCACCCATAAAAGTGATCCCGTAGAGAATCTGCCACTGGGACCACTTTTATATGAAAAAGAATGACCGACCGTGTAAGAAAATACTGGGGTTATGGTAGCTATCTGCTGCTATAACTCTGGTATTTAAAATCAAAGTAGCAACATAAATACACGGTGGGCGGTCCGAAAGTAGTTAAACTCTTTATAAAACGGGTAACAAGGGAAATCCAAGCTATGATGACTTAATCAAAATACCGTATATGCTCGAGTATAAGCCGAGTTTTTCAGCACATTTTTTTGTGCTGAAAACGCCCCCCTCGGCTTATACTCGAGTCAAGAAAAAAAAAAAAGTCCCTGGACGCTCCGACGGGCTTAAGCTTTAAAAATGGCGCCGCCCCTCGCATACATGTCACCACGCACGCACCGTCGCCGCTCGGGAGAGGCCGGGAATAGCCGAAATTGGAATTGGCGCGTGCACAATGACGTGTCGGCGCCGGGCGGCGCCATATTTAAAATGAAGGCGCCTCTGGAACAGGTAAGTGAAACAGCTGCACTACCTGCCATTATGCAGGGCTGCGGGCACACTACAAGGGATGTAGTGCTGCGGGCATGGTCCACCTGTACCATGCCCACAGCACTGCATCTCCTGTAGTATGCCCACAACCCCGGATCCTCAGTACCCTGCATTCTCCTGTACCATGCCAGCACCCTGCATTCTCCTGTACCATGCCAGTACCCTGCATTCTCCTGCACCATGCCAGTACCCTGCATTCTCCTGCACCATGCCAGTCACCCTGCATTTTCCTGTACCATGCCAGTACCCTGCATTCTCCTGTACCATGCCAGTCACCCTGCATTCTCCTGTACCATGCCAGTCATACTGCATTCTCCTGTACCATGCCAGTCACCCTGCATTCTCCTGTACCATGCCAGTCACCCTGCATTCTCCTGTACCATGCCCGCCGCCCTGCATTCTCACCCTAGGCTTATACTCGAGTCAATGATTTTTCCCATCTTTTTGTGGTAAAAGTAGGGGCCTCGGCTTATACTCAGGTCGGCTTATACTCGAGTATATACGGTACTCAAATTTGACATCAAAGTAGCCTTAAGTAATTTACATGATCGGAAGGATATTGTTATTAAACCTTCTGACAAAGGGGTAAACAGTGATTGTGTCAGAGGAGGGATACATTTCTATGTGTCATAGAATTTTGAAAAATAACCGTTCGTACCAAAAGATATCAGTGGTTCAGATGTCAGATTTTCAGAGATAATTTTTTGATATTGTAGATAAAACCTATAGAGATTGGCTGATCACAACACACTAGTGAATTTCTGAAAGTCATCCACCCTATCACATTGACATTTTATGCGATCCAAAAAACATATAAATGCATACAGGATCCCGCAGTTAGGCCAATCAATTCTGGAGTGGGTGAATTTTCATTATCAAACATTATCATTAACATTATCAAACAATCATTAACCTTTAATCTGACCCATAATGCATTTGTTTTTCTCATTTCTGGACTGGCTCTAGCCCATTGTTGGTAGAATTTATGGAATGGATAAACTCCAATGAATTCAATCTTCTATCCACCTTGACTGCCGAGTCTCTTCCTTTTTTGGACCTATACATCAAGAAGGGCACAGATGGCTTAATTTGTACAGATTTCCTGCAGGTAATTCCCTCCTCCATTATAAAAGCGCTCATATATCACACCTGACTAGATCAATCCCTAAAGGTCCATATCTAAGGGCCAGGAGAAGTTGTACCAGTAAACTTATTTTGAGAAACAGGCGCAATCACTCCGCAAACTTTATCTGGATATAGGTTACAGTGGCAATTCTTAGAAAAAGGCTTATAATGAAGCCAATAGTAACCCATGAGAATTGTTGCTCTTTTAAAGGTGGTCCCCCCCAAAAAAATGTGTCCCATTATTATATATAATAATCAAAGTGACATTGTGTAATGTTCTGGTACCTCTGGTACCCTTATTTCCACATTTCTCTCTTAATATTGCATCCCATCTTGCTATCCAAATGGAACGCATACACCTTTAAGGGCAATGACGTCATCCCCGGGCGCTGCTATGAGCGGCTATTTCAATCGCCGGCTTTCTCTCACTCATTGCTCGTTCAAACCGCATGTTGCCTTGTCTTGTCCAATGCTGCCGGAGCTTCAAGCTATTCCCCTTGCCTGAACAAGACCGGAACCTCGCTACCGATCCAGTATCTCGCTACCGGATTACTCCATTACTCTTGGACCTTGCTACTACTAACCCATCTAGTGATAAGTACCCCGCAGGGGATTCCTTCCTCAACCTAACCTTCACTATCTACCTACTGCATACTAAAGAGACTATTACTATCTAAGCTATTTCTATCATCTGCATAGATTGCTAGCTCTTGGGACTACCATCACCTATCATTGCACTAGGTTACTCTCTCTTGCATACTTCATCTGCTGTCCCCTACCACCTGTTACTATACATGATTGCTAAAACCTATCTGCATACTATCATCACCTACCACTCTCCTGAATACTACTACTAAGTGCTCACCATTCTATTGCCTGTCTCTCACCTCTATTCTATTTTATTGAGTGTATGTATATTTGCATAACAGGCTGTACACAGTGATGAAGTCCTGAGAGTTGGATATGTTGTTCAACACATTCTCTACATGACTACTGAGTGTAATAATTCTGCAGCTGCAAATCCATTCACTAACAAAAAACGCATGAGCGTTACAGATTGAACGAGCCCGAAAAAATATGGATTCAGCAGAATTACCCACTCAAGTAATGCAATTAAAACAACAAGTAGATGCATTGATACTTGCTCTTACAGAGGTAAAAAACGAAAATTAGGCTTTAAGACAGCAGGTTGGCCGTCTTGCGCAGCTCTCTGCTGCTCAGCCCCGTGAGCCTAAGATAAACCCTCCTCTAGTGTTTACTGGTGATCGGAGTAAATTTCGTGAATTTAAAAACGCATGTCGATTGCTATTCTTGTTGAAACCTCATACCTACCCCACTGACCAAATCAAAGTCTGTACCACTATTTCCTATCTGACGGGTGATCCCCGGGCCTGGGCAGACTCTTTGAGAAAGATGACCCACTTCTTAACTCCTATCCTTTATTCCTAGCGCAACTCGCTAGTTTATATGAAGACCCCAATAGGCAGAGTACTGCTGATACCCAATTGAGGGCTTTAAAACAAGGAAGGAGACCTGTTGAGGACTTCGTGGCAGATTTCAAAAGATGGTCCCTTGATTCAGGGTGGAATGACACATCCTTGCGAACGCAGTTCAGACTCGGCCTATCAGAAGCCGTTAAAGACGAGCTCGCCCGAGCGGATTTACCTGACACCTTGGATGGCCTGATACAGACCAGTATCAATATTGACAGACGACTGCGAGAAAGAAAGGCTGAGAAGATGGGATTGCCATTGTCCAGTCCTTCTCGGATGTCGCCTGTTGACCCTACTCCTATGGAGGTAGGAATGATACGCCCACCTTTGACCTTTTCCGAACGTGCCAGGAGGAAAACCGAACATCTCTGCATGTACTGCGCATCCCCGGATCATTTGATAAACGGCTGTCCCCTTGTCCGCAAAAAAGAGGGTGAGTGTTCAAATGTCTTGCTAGGGGGACTAACAACTTCATTTTCTAATCCTTATCTTTTTATTCATTTGACATTACAGTGGGACCAAACTAGGATCACCACCAAGGCTATGGTCGACACAGGATCTTGTGGGAACTACATTGATACTTGTTTTGTTACCTTAAATAAAATACCTATTATTTCAAAACTTAAACCTGTCTCTGTTAGTTTCATTAACGGTATTCCGTTATCCTCTGGTCCCATCACTAATCAGACACAGGCACTCCTTGTCACTGCTGACGGGTCTCATGTGGAGACCACCACTTTTGATGTACTGACCTCACCACATTTTCCCATTATTTTGGGACTTCCCTGGTTTATAAATGACATATTCAGAGACTTGCTTGATGTTTGTGTTGTAGTATATCTGGACGATATACTTATTTATTCTCATTCC
This sequence comes from Pelophylax lessonae, assembly GCF_965119305.1. NCBI lineage: Eukaryota > Metazoa > Chordata > Amphibia > Anura > Ranidae > Pelophylax > Pelophylax lessonae. The sequence continues at coordinate 267,497,750 of NC_138773.1, read as the reverse complement.
TTATCTGAACACATAAAACATGTAAGACTCGTGTTGTCAAGACTACTTGCACATAATTTATATGTTAAATTAAAAAAATGTTTATTTCATAAAGAGGAAGTACTATTCCTAGGATACATTATATCCAAAAATGGAATCAAAATGGACATGAGCAAAATATCCTGTATTCTAGATTGGCCTGTGCCAACAACTCGCAAAGCATTACAAAGATTCCTCGGATTCTCTAACTACTATAGAAAGTTCATCAAGAACTTCTCTGCTATTGTGAGACCTCTCACACAACTCACAAGTACAAAAAAACAATTCAAATGGACAGAAGAAGCAAATGGAGCTTTCTGCTTGTTGAAATCAAGCTTTACTTCTGCTCCCATACTAAGCCATCCAGACCCATCCCTTCAATATATTTTGGAGGTAGATGCGTCAAATATGGCAGTAGGAGCAGTTCTCTCACAACGACCAACAAACACTTCACCACTTCACCCAGTTGCTTTCTTCTCAAAGTCACTAGGCAGCCCCGAGGTGAATTACCCAGTGGGTGAAAAAGAGTTACTAGCCATAAAACTGGCATTAGAGAATTGGCGACACCTACTTGAGGGTACTTGATTGCCAATCCTTATATACACAGATCACAAAAACCTTCAATACCTTCAGACTAATAGAACTCTTTCCCACCGGCAGGTACGATGGTCATTATTCTTTTTGAGATTTAATTTTCTAGTGACCTATACACCTGCAGACAAAAATAAAAAAGCGGATGCGCTTTCACGATTAACCGAAGATAGCTACGCCGAGGTTCCCTCAGTTCCTATAATACCCTATGAACGTATTGTCGGTGTTGTCCGTTCCCTGAAGGAAGAGATTTTGCACAGCATAGGACTGGATTCACCTCCACCACAACTAAATGCTGATGCAGAAGGCTTCCTCTATTACAACGATAAACTATACATACCCCCTACTATGCGAACCAAGATCTTGGAATTGTCGCATGATGTACCTATGGCAGGACATATGGGTATGACAAAAACATTCAATTTACTTACTAGGCAATTTTGGTGGCCTGACATGAAGACGACCGTACAAAAGTTCGTTTCATCTTGTGACATCTGTGCAAGGTCCAAAATTGACACTACAAAACCATCGGGTCTACTTTGTAGTTTACCAATACCCCAGGTTCCATGGGAAGTGGTGTCCTTAGACTTTATAGTAGAACTACCACCTTCCAAAGGATTCAACACCATTTTAGTGTCAGTGGACCATCTGACCAAGATGGCACATTTCATTCCTATCCGAAGACTACCTTCATCCAAGCAGTCTTGGATGAAGGTAGTCTTCGGAATTACTTGTGAAACATGTCTTTAAGTTACATGGTATTCCAAAAACACTTCTGTCTGACCGTGGTTCACAGTTTATCTCAAAGTTTTGGCAAGCTCTATGTCAGATTCTACGAATGGAGCGAAAACTTACTTCTCCTTACCACCCTCAGACCAACGGACAGACAGAAAGAGTCAACCAGTGCATTGAGCAATATCTACGTTGCTATACTTCATATCTACAGGACGATTGGGTGGACCTCCTCCCGCTGGCGGAATTCGCCTATAACAACGCGACCCACAGCACTACTAAACAAAGTCCATTCTACTTAAACTATGGGTTTCATCCCACACTTCTTCCACCACGTATCTTGCCATCAAGTAATCCAGTGGCCTCTGATTATCTTACCCAAATAAAGGATTCCCTGGGTTTACTCAACACCACCATCTCACATGCCCATAGCCAACAAAAGAGGTACTACGACCTTCGTAGAAAACCCTCTCCCCAATATGCCATTGGGGATCTTGTTTGGCTTTCTACAAAAAATTTGAGATTAAAGATCCCTAGTAAAAAACTTGGACCTTTATTCCTGAGACCTTTCCCAATAAAGAAGCTTATTGGAAAAGCTGCAGTACAACTCACATTACCAACAGACCTCAAGATACATCCCATCTTCCATGTGTCTCTACTAAAGCCCCATGTTCCTAACCAAGGAATAAGGCCTATCATCTCACCTCCACCTCCTGTACAAGTTGAAGGCGGAGAAGAATTTGAGATAAAGGAGATTCTGGATTCTCGTATCCATAGAAGAAGACTCCAATATCTAGTACGATGGAAGAACTATGGGCCCCAAGACGACACCTGGCTGGATACCTCCGATATACATGCCCCTAGACTGATTCGGAATTTCCACTCGAAATACCCGGAAAAACCAGTTCTAGAGGCCTTCCGGAGCTGGCCTTAAGGGGGGGGTACTGTAATGTTCTGGTACCTCTGGTACCCTTATTTCCACATTTCTCTCTTAATATTGCGTCCCATCTTGCTATCCAAATGGAACGCATACACCTTTAAGGGCAATGACGTCATCGCCGGGCGCCGCTATGAGCGGCTATTTCAATCGCCGGCTTTCTCTCACTCATTGCTCGTTCAAACCGCATGTTGCCTTGTCTTGTCCAATGCTGCCGGAGCTTCAAGCTATTCCTCTTGCCTGACAAGACCGTAACCTCGCTACCGATCCAGTATCTCGCTACCGGATTACTCCATTACTCTTGGACCTTGCTACTACTAACCCATCTAGTGATAAGTACCCCGCAGGGGATTCCTTCCTCAACCTAACCTTCACTATCTACTACTGCATACTAAAGAGACTATTACTATCTAAGCTATTTCTATCATCTGCATAGATTGCTAGCTCTTGGGACTACCATCACCTATCATTGCACTAGGTTACTCTCTCTTGCATACTTCATCTGCTGTCCCCTACCACCTGTTACTATACATGATTGCTAAAACCTATCTGCATACTATCATCACCTACCACTCTCCTGAATACTACTACTAAGTGCTCACCATTCTATTGCCTGTCTCTCACCTCTATTCTATCATATACATTCTATCACTCCAGGAACATCATATTGAGTGTATGTATATTTGCAACAGGCTGTGAACAGTGATGAAGTCCTGAGAGTTGGATATGTTGTTCAACACATTCTCTACATGACTACTGAGTGTAATAATTCTGCAGCTGCAAATCCATTCACTAACAAAAAACGCATGAGCGTTACACATTGGCATCTTCTAGTTAATGATCCCACAATTCGACCCTTTTTTGATGACACACATCAAATTAATTTCTGGAGAAGTCAATCTTTAGGAGATATGTTGGTCTCCATTAATTTCTCCAGGAATAGAGGATCTGGCCCATGTGGGTAACTTCCTCAAGGGACTTTTAGATGTGGGAATTCATTCAAGGTAATTCATTGAAGGTAACACCTTCAAATCTAAACATTTTGTAAATTGTGAAACAGTGGGAGAAGTCTACTTACTCACATGTGGATGCAGTGAAGAGCATGCACAGCTTTCACAAGTGTACACATGTAAATTTAGTGTAGTGGCCAGAATAATAATTTATTCTAGCCACTAGAATACATTTACACTCATATACATGGGTTTGAATACGTGTAGGTGTGTACACATGTATCTACAAAATACACACCATGGAATTAACATAGTAACATAGTTAGTCAGGTTGGCCATCTGGCTCAACCAACAAAAAACAGTAAAGAAAACCCAACCATACTATCCCATATACACAATCCTATACCCGCAGTTGATCCAGAGGAAGATGAAAAAACCCAGCAAAGCATGATCCAATTTGCTACAGCAGGGGTAAAAAATTCCTTCCTGATCCCCCTGAGAGGCAGTCGGATATTCCCTGGATCAAATAATAACAAGAGAAGTATGGGACTTTAATTGAGGTCAACTGGACATGAGAGTTTATTAAATAAATACATATAATATAAGAACAATGTCACATAGGCACATCCAGAGATAAAGCACACAGTAGATAAAACAATACATATTGAATCCAAAATGAATACAATATTTCTAGGACCAAACATGGATCACTCAAGAATATAATGAATACAATAAGACATCAAATCTCTGTATGCTCACAATCTTTAAATATATCACAATTCAATTAAACATCTGAGTATTTGTAGGCTTAACGTGTTTCATGGACCTCCGTCTTTGCATCAGGAGCTTGAATGTAAATTTTATGTCTAAAAATAAGAATATAGGTTATAATATTATACTTGTATAAAATCACGAACTATAATGAACACTACCTTAAGCAGTGTCAAAGATCCACAAGCAATCCAGAATAGGAAAAAGAGACCGAAGCCGATCCAGAGAATGCCTGACCCAGGGCTTAGGAATGGATAACATCCAGCACACTGGGGCAACAGAGATCAACTTTACCTATAAATATTAGTAGCCATTTATATTTTGTACACCTAGGAAAGAATCCAGGCTTTTTTTAAAGCAATCTAGTGAGCTAGCCAGAACCACCTCTGGAGGGATTCTATTCCACATTTTCACAGCTCTTACGGTGAAGAAACCTTTCCGTATTTGGAAACCAAATCTGTTTTCCTCTAGACATAAAGAGTGTCCCCTTGTTCTCTGTGTTGACCTTAAAGTGAATAACTCAACTCCAAGTTCACTATATGGACCCCTTATGTATTTATACATATTGATCATATCCCCCCCCTAATCTCTTCTCAAGAGAGAATAAATTCAGTTCCTCTAATCTTTCCTCCATGCCTTTTATCAGTTTGGTTGCCCTTCTCTGCACTTTCTCCAGTTCCCCAATATCCTTCTTGAGAACTAGTGCCCAAAACTGAACTGCATATTCCAGATGAGGTCTTACTAAGGATTTGTATAAGGGCAAAATTATATCTCTCAAAAAAAAAAAAAATTATATCTCTCTGGAGTCCATGCCTCTGTTAAAACAAGAAGGGACCTTGCTTGCTTTGGAAACCGCAGCTTGGCATTGCATGCTATTATTAAGCTTAGGATCTACCAGAACACTCAGATTCTTCTCTGCTATGGATTCTCCCAGTTCTGCTCCCCCTAGTATGTATGCTGCATGCATATTCTTAGCCCCCAAGTGCATAGTTTTACATTTATCAACATTAAACCTCATTTGCCACATAGTTGCCCAATGAAACAGTGCATTGAGGTCGGCTTGTAAGTTGGAGACATACTGTAAGGAAGTTATTCCACTGCAAAGCTTGGTGTCATCTGCAAATACTGAAATGGTACTTTTAATTCCAGACACTATCTCATTTATAAAGATATTAAAAAGTAAGGGTCCCAACACTGAACCTTGGGGTACACAACTGATAACCTTAGACCATTCAGAGTAAGAATCATTAACCACTACTCTCTGAATTCTATCTTTTAGCCAATTTGCTATCCATTTACAAACTGATATTTTCAAGCCTGTAGACTTTACCTTACACATTAGCTGTGTGTGGGGAACTGTGTCAAACGCTTTTGCAAAATCCAAGTATACTACATCCACAGCCACCCCTCTAACATAGGTTTTACTTACCTCCTCAGAAATCAGGTTTGTTTGACAACTTCTGTCTTTCATGAATCCATGCTGTCTGTTGCTTAAAATATTTTTTTCCAGCAAGAACTCCATGTGGTCTTTTATTAAACTCTCTAGCATCTTCCCGACTATAGAAGTTAAACTAACAGGTCTATAGTAACTTGGCAAAGACTTTGATCATTTTTTAAATATAGGCACCTCATTTGCCCTATGCCAATCCAGTGGTACTATTCCAGTCCTTAACGAGTCCCTAAAAATTAGAAACAAAGGCTTTGAAATTACAGCGATCAATTTTTTTAAGATGCGTGGGTGGACGCCATCTGGTCCAAGCATTTTCTCCACTTTTATTCTGTCTAAATATTTCTGAACCATATCACTTTTGAGCCATTGTGGATCATTTGGGGCTGTGTCAATACCATACTCATTGTGGTCATGACAAGCTCCCCCATGCTCCTTTGTATACACAGCTGAAGAAAGTATTTAATACATTTGCCTTCTCTTTGTCCCCTGTCACCCACTCCAGAGTATTTTGTAAAGGGCCTACATGCTCAGACCTAGCCTTTTTACTATTAATATATTTGAAGATTTTTTTGGGGTTTGTCCTACTTTCTTTGGCAACCTGTCATTTATTTTTAATTTTTGTGTCCTTGATTTCCTTTTAACATATTCTGTTATATTCTGTATAACAATTAAACAATGATAGTGTTCCTTCATTTTATATTTTTTAAAAGCTCTTTTCTTATTATTTATAGCTTTTTAACTTTGGCCGTGAGCCACATAGGTTTTTCTTTAGCCTTTTAAACTTATTATAAAAAGTAATAATAATCAGCGCAAACCCTGTCTAAACAATACAAGTGATGTGCACAAAGCTGCAAGCAATCTGTGCCAAACACAAAACACCTAAGATAATGTATAAATAATATTGCTGCACTAAGTGAATAAAATCAATAAATAGCAAATAATCGCTTAGTGAAAAATAATACTAGATAATGTGACCATATAATCTCAAATAATACGATAAGACAATAATAAATGTTAAATCAAAAAAGTCTGTGAAATTGAAAGTCCCAATCCACAGTGCAAACTTATTGCCCATGGGAATATACTTTGCAGTGAGTTTGCATGCAGTCTTTATGAAAAATTTCCATTTCTGTTCTATGTTCATTGATGCCAATTTTCCCTCCCAGTCTAAGTCCTGGAGAGCAGTCCTCATCCTTGGAGAATTTGATCTCTTAAAGTTAAGTATTTTTATATTTCCTGTATGCGTTTTTTTCTTACAGCTCACATTAAATGAAATCATATTATTGCCACTGCTACCCAGATGTTCTTTTATATGAACATTAACCAACAGAGCATCATTTCTAGTTGGGGCCTCAATAAACCGTACCATATAATTGTCTTGTAACAGGTTTAAAAAATGTTTCCCTTTAACTGTTCCAGCCGTGCCATTACTCCAGTCAATGTCTGGGTAGTTAAAATCCCCCATTATTATCATTGTCCCAGCCTTTGCAGCCCTTTCTATCTGTGCCAGGAGCTGAGTCTCCACCTCCTCATTAATAATGTGAGGTCTATAACAAACTCCAATGATAATCTTTGTATTACGCACACCCATGTACATTTCCACCCATACTGCTTCAGACTTATCACACTCTCCATCAAATCGGTCCTAATTTGAAGATTTGGGCATTTTATTTCACGGTCTGAAGCAGTATAGGAAGGGTTGCAGAGGATCCAGGCTGGAGCCATTCAGTACAGAGCCTGACTGGTACTACAGGAAGCATGACAGTACCCAGGGCACAGTGATTACTGGCCTCAAGGATCCTAGAGACTTTCCTTGCCACCTTTGGGAGAACTCACTACAATTTTGTTTTACTCAGGTTTACCCCCGCCAAGGTCTCCCCTGAATTTTACTTTCAATAGTATTTATTCAAGAAATAAGTGAACATAGCATTGGAATACAACAACATTGTTGAGAGAGTAACATAACTAGGAGACAGTCCAATAAGATCAGTACAGGGTGATCAATAGGAAAACATCAACATGAGCACATAGAAGCAGACTGCGTGGTGGATCCTAAGCAAAAACCTCGCTCTTAACATGGATATATTGTAGAAAACAGTACAACTAATAATGGTAATGCAAGATCTAATACTGCAAATCTGCCAATCGGCTCACTGCCCGGAAGGAAAACATGAGTGTGCCAAGTAAGACAGTACTCCTTAGGAAAAAGCTTAACATGCCACCCAGATTCCGATAAAATGCAGGGTGCCATCTCCCATCGTAAATGCAACTGTATTGAAATCTGTTATCTCTCGTAAACCCAGAGAAGAGGCCAAGAGGCCTAGAAAATCGCTAGGAAGCAGAGGAGACTAGGTAGAAAAAAAAAGAAAAAAGAAGGAAATGGAGGAAAGAAAGGGGAGAGAATAGGAAAGGAGGAATAAGGGCACAGCCAGTCCCCAGGAGCTGACAACAGAGGGAACTAATTCAAGGTTACTCCAGGAATCAGAGATATGCCTACATATGTCGCCCAGGGCTCCCAGATCAGTTCAAACCTGGGAACCGTGTTGGACAATACGCTGACCATCTTTTCCTGGGTCATTATCCAGGTGATCTTATTCCTAATTTTCCTGATGGAAACTGTAGGCGATTTCCAGGAACCCGCAATGGATAGTTTGACACCTAGAAAGATATAGTGAACCAACTTTTGCGTGTGTTTCGGTACACCAGGAGGTTTTGAATGTAGGAGTGCCACCAGGGCAGTGTTAGGAATCCTGTGACCGGTAACTTTAAATATCATGTGAAAAATTTTGTTCCAAGTACTACGCAACTTTGGGCACTCCCACCAAACATGTAGCATAGAACCGGGTATCCGGCATCCCCTGAAGCAGAGAGGAGAGGAAGAGGGATACATCTTGTGTAGTCTGACAGGTACAAGATACCACCGAGTCAATACTTTTAGGCTCGCCTCCATCAGAGGTACACTACCGATTCCCTGAAAGGAGCGAAAGCTTGCCCTACCCCATTCCTCCACCTCCCAGGTGACCGCCAGATCCTTCTCCCAAGCCTGCATATACGGAAGCTTCGCTTGGTCAGAGACTAGAGATTGATAGATTATGGAGATGCCCCCTTTCTGCTCCGCAGGATTACAACACCATACCTCATAGCTTGTGAAAGATAATGGAAGAGTTTCATCCTTCGAGATGGTTGTGAGAAAGTGAGAGATTTGTAAAAATCTATATATTTCCGATGGTGGCATCTTAAGCTTGTCTGAGCAATGTTTGAGGGTAAAAGGGCCCTTTGGGGTGAAGAAGTGACCAATGCGGTAAATCCCTTTATCTAGCCACCATTGGAAAGCCTTGATGTCCATACCGGGTTGGAATGCAGGATTATGGAACAAATGTGCTAGCGGTCTCATGCTAGACGTGAGGGAAGAGGACTGTTTAACAGTATCCCATAAAGCGAAGGAAGACGACAAAACTGGGGACATTATAGGGGGTCTCTGTCGAGAGGGGATCCATAGGAGAAAGTCCAGAGTGTGTGAAGGGACTGCCTGCCTCTCGATTTGTATCCAATCAGGTTTTTCAAATCTAGAGTAGACGACAGAAAGTTGAGCCAACCGCGCTGCCTGGTAATAAAGCCAGAGGTTAGGCACCCCCAACCCCCCCCTCCTTCTATGAGTATACAAAACCTTGCGGGAGAGTCTATGACCATTGCCTCCCCATATAAATTTGATTATCAAGTTTTGGAATTTGCGCAATGGTTCCCTTTGGAGGGGGATCGGCAGAGCCCTAAACAGGTAGAGGAGTCTAGGAAGTAAGTTCATCTTTATAGCATTGATTCTGCCTAGCCACGACAAGCGGTAGAGTGACCAACCCCGTAGATCCCTGCCTAGGGATTGGTAGATAGCTGGGTAATTTACTTTATGTAGATCCTCGATCTTAGCTGTGAGGTTAACCCCCAAGTATCTGATATGGGTATCAGACCAGGAAAAACCAAAGGAGGATTGTAGACGCTTGGCTTCCTCCTTTTTCACCGAGACATTCAAGATAGAAGATTTGGCTAGATTTACTCTAAGCCCGGATACGGTCGCAAAGTTCTCCAATGTCTTGCAAATATTGGGGAGAGAGATGGCGGGGGATGTGACGAAAAGTAGCAGGTCATCTGCGAATAGAGCGCATTTGTGTTCCTGGGGACCGCAATTAACCCCTTTAATGTCAGGATGGGATCTAATTGCGATGGCGAGGGTTTCGATCGCAATCGCAAATATGAGCGGTGACAAAGGACACCCCTGCCTTGTCCCCTTGGAAATTGGGAACGAGTCAGAGTAATAGCCCTGGTACCTAATCCTTGCTTCGGGGGAGGAGTAAAGAGCCTTGACTATACCGAGGAAGTTTGTACCAAATCCCCATCTTTCCAGTATCGAGAATAAGTATGGCCATTCGACTGTGTCGAATGCCTTTTGAAGATCTATGGAAAGGAGTAGGCCTGCCTGCGGGGACCCCCCTACCCAGCCTGACTGTAATATAGAGATAATGTCAATAGCTCGTCTCACTTGGTCGGGGCCCTGTCTGCCAGGGATAAACCCTACCTGGTCTTTATGAATGTATAGTTTGATGAAGGATGCCAACCTATTAGCTAGAAGTTTGGTGAGTATCTTCAAGTCATTGTTAATAAGTGAGATGGGCCTATAGTTGCTGACTTCCCCCGGGTCCTTGTCTGGTTTAGGTATGACCGAGATGAAGGCCTGATTATTTTGCTTGTCAATCGGTGCACCCTTTTTAAGAGTGTTAAAGTACCTGACCATGTACGGGGAGAGCAACCCTGAGAACGTCTTGTAGTAAAGGTTAGGGAAACCATCGGGTCCCGGTGCCGAGCCTAATTTAAGGTCCTTTATCACACCCATAACTTCCGCTTCAGTGAAGTGTGCTTCTAAGATCTCATTATGGTTCTTGGCAATATTGGGGATTGGTAAATTGTCCAGGAAAGATGTCAGGGCTTGTGATTTGTCGGAGCGGGCATCGCGATACAATTCTTTAAAAAAGGCCGCAAACTCCTGTAATATGCGTTGTGGATTCTGGGTCTTGCCTCCCCCCCCGATGGACATTTTGGGCATTGCATGGGATCTCATTCTAGGTCTAAGTTTCAGGGCCAGTAAAGATCCTATTTTGTCCCTTTGGTGGTAGAATTTAGCCCCCTGCCATCTAACGTGTTTTTCAGCTGAGCTGGTCAGAGCCATATTGAGGTCGGCTCTGGTTGCATCGAGAGCCTTCAAGGACGCCCTGGTGGGTTTACGTTTATATTTGGCACTTAAGGCTGCAAATTCTTTTTCTAAGCGAATGACGAGAGCATTCCGTTCCTTTTTGATGTGTGACGAGATTTGTATGAGTTTTCCGCGGATGGTCGTTTTATGGGCCGCCCAGAGAGTTTCAGGAGAGATTTCAGCCAGGTCATTCAGCGAGAAATATTCCGTGATGGCACGTTCTATTTCCGAAACCCTGCAGGGTTCGCTGAGAATGGACTCATTAAGTCTCCAGTGGAAAGGACCTCTGGGGGCACAAGATCTAGCTATCCTGACGATCACCATCGAGTGGTCCGACCAGACCACATCCTTGATAGAGGCCATCAGCAGGGAAGGGATCAAGGCTTGAGAGACTAAAACGTGGTCTATACGGGCAAAAGTCTGATGGGGGTGAGAGAAGTGTGTGTAGTCTTTCGCGGTTGGATTCATTTCCCTCCAGCTATCCACCAAACCCATTTGATTAATTAGTTTAGCAATTTGCGAGCTACGTTTGGGTGGCTTAACTGTTCGGGAGCCCAGTGGCTTGGATTTGTCCAAACCATAGTCAAAAGCTGTATTGGAATCCCCCCCGAAGACCACACGACCCTCTAAATGCGGCAGAAGCCGGCTAAACATATTCTGGAAGAAGTGAGTTTGATTCTGGTTAGGCGCGTAATATGAGATAAATGAGTACAATTGTTCCTCTATGGTCCCCTTAACTAGGATAAATCGACCCTCAGGATCCCGGTGCTCGGAATGGAGGGAGAAGTTGCATGACTTGGCAAAGAGGATCGCTACTCCTCGCTTTTTGTCCTCTGCGCTAGCTAGAAAAAAAGTGGGATACTTTGCATGTAGGAAAGACGGACAGTACGATCGAGGAAAATGAGTCTCCTGGATTAGTAAGACCTCGATTCCCCTGCGATAAAAGTCCTGAAAAGCCTTCCTTCGCTTTATGGGAGAGTTGAGACCCTGGGCATTGTGGGATGCTATTTTAAGGTATGGGGCTGTAGTCTTAGAAAGAGTCATGGAGCAGATTAAGTGGATGCATCTGATAAATCGTATCACTCACCCATCTCCGAAACAAGGTACCTGAGGCGCTCATACGCCACCGCGTGAGGATCTCGGTTGGTTCAGACGTGTTGAGCATTGTTCCCCTGGAGACCGGCTGTGGAAAAAGGAGGGAAGAAAAGAGAAAGAGGAGCAAATGAATAAGTAGTAGTAGAGAGTGCGTAGGAGCTTGTGGACCTGCGTCCAAAAAGGACTTCCAATGTCGGATTGAGGTCCACCGCAATCCGACAGGGTTGAGTACAGGGTTCCAGCCCCCTAACAGGGGGTACTGGAGGTAGTCGCCCGGGAAAATCGAGATCTTCCCGCGTGACTGGTGGAGGCGTCATCCGACCACTCCGGCGGGACTCCCGCCCATAGTATAATGCTGTGACAATAAACAAACAAAAGCAGTCAAGCAAACCGGTAAGTGACCCCCAAACATGCATAGCCCTCCAGAGCTCTGCCATCAGGCAATGACCCGGCCGGGAGAACTCCCGAGGGCAACGCTAAAGAGCACCTCAGTCCATGAGTCCGCAATTAGTCATTGGGTATCTTCAGGGATATACCGGTCAGGGACCCACCATCCGAGGGGGGGCCCGCCCGATTGGCTGAGGCCTAGGTAGCATGCCCCAAGAAATGCTAAAACTTGGAAAAGCAAAATAGAATTTTAAAAAATAAAAAGGGGCAAAAAAGCAAAACGTCATCTTAATACGACTGAAAACCAGTCCAACAGAGGTACGTCCGAAGAATGCCTTGGTGTTCCATAAACATCCGTCAGGGGTAAGGAGAAATAATTCAAGCGGAGTAACTCCAGTCCACAAGTGTGGGATAACTTGCATGAAGTCGCCACGATATTAATCAGGGAGGTTTGCCGTCCTTAGAACGCTTGAACTTGGATCCATGCCAAAGGGGAGCAATGGGGCTTGATGGGTTGGGGCGTTTTGCTGAGTTGGAGCTGGTGGAAGGGGCCATGTGATCTGGGGGTTGTGGTAGTAGCTGCAGATGGGTAAGCAACCTTTCTCCCTCCGAGAAGCTAGAAAAGGCATGAGTCTTATTCCTGTAGGTAAATTTGAGAGCGAAGGGGAATGCCCACCAGTATTTGAGCTCCTTTTGGGACAGTATGGACAGAAGCGGCTTCAAGGATCTCCTGCGTTGTATTGTAGCTGGTGCAAGGTCAGTAAAGATCTGGACCGCATGACCTTGACAGGTGAGATTTTGGATCTTCCTGGCTCTGTTAACAATTTCTTCTTTTACGGAGAAGAAGTGGGGCTTAACCACAATGTCGCGCGGGTTGCCATCCCGCCGTGGGGGTCCCAGTGCCCTGTGAGCCCTGTCAAGTTCAAGTTTATGTGAGGGGATATCAGGAATAAGATCAGTGATGAGCCCCTGTACAGCGGAATGCACATCAGAGACTGATTCAGGCAGGCCCCGCAGCCTAAAATTGTATCTACGGGACCTGTTCTCAAGTTCCTCCACTTTGAGGAGAGCTGAATCCAATTGATCCTGCAGTGACTGTATAAGGGTAGTGTTTTGATTGGTTTTGGACACAGTCAAATCAATCTTATGTTCCATTGCTTCCATCCTGTCTCCGAGGTTCTGAAAGTCCATCTTCAAATTAGTAGTTATCCTGTCAGCAATCTGGGATATCCCCCTCTCCATCATTGCAGACATTTTGAGCAGGAGGTCGTCATGCTCGGAGAGAGGAATCCCCCTAGGTCCCTCTGTGGTAGCTGTGCTAATGGGAGCTAATAGTGTGACACTGGCAGGGGAGAAGTCCCCTATCACCCTGCTCAGGAGGGATTCGGTGGATGCTGGGGAGGGGGTTAGGAGCAGCTGGTCACTCACTGTGCCCTCATGTGTGGAAGTAAGATGCCCCCTTAACATGTAGTCCTTTTGTGGCTGAGGAGATTCCCCCTCCTCCATCGCCTCACGCTGCTGTGCCGGATCCGCCATGTTGAGGGGAGCGGCCTCTGGACAGTCCGGGTCAAATTGCCTCTCAATGTTCCTCCTGACCCGATTCTTGTGCATGGGGCGATTCCCGCGGGTCTAGTGGACGTTCGTGCGCTCGTTCCGGTAAGCCGATGTGCTGCTTAGCGGCGCCGGGCGGGAGAGACTGCCGGGGTGGCGCGGAGCTCCGGTCCTAAGCGGCCATATTGGGAGCTGCCGCGCATGCGCCTCGTCTCCCCTGAATTTTATATTCAAGAGCGTTGTTGCCCCCTGAAGAAGTGTCCTTTATTGCATTTCTGCTAGTTTCCCAAGACTCACCCACACCCCACCCAAGTTAAACCAGCAAATAAACTGCAAAAAGACACGTACAGTCTGTTTTCTGAGTTACCGTGAACTACTGTGTGCCTGGCTGCCTTGTACCTTACAGGGAATGGAGCCTGGGATTATATAGCCCAATCTGGGATGTGTATTACCAGTATAACTAGGGAGGGGGCATTTTGTGTAAAAGTTTACTCTTAATCATTTAAAATGGTTGTAAACCCTTAGCCTGGGCTCACACTAGAGTGTACAGCTGCCGGAGCGTTTTGCTTGCCCGGCAGCTGTCTGCTCCGGACTGCAATAGGGGGCAGGGTGGTACACAATTCAGCACATTACAGAGCTCCCTTTTATTTATTTTTTTCTGGGACAAATGTTATTTGAAGTGTACAAAATGTAAACTTCTGTCATGGAGCTGTACAGCAGTGCAATGAGTTGCGCTGCTGTACAGTGCCATGCGATTCTGTAGTGTCTGCATTTTAGCACAGCACACTGCAGTGTGAACAATTATTTTCTGTCTGTCCTTGTGGTGACAGGCATTGTACAATGCAGTAAAGTGCCAGTCATCGCACAGCGTGTGAATTAGACCTCACATATACCCAGTTAAGCGACTAGCCTTAGTTTTTACCTATTTATTTGCATGCATTTCTCCTGTAGAGCCTTCTAAAATAACACAGATCAAAATATTTTTCTCAGCTCTAGCAAGCAGTGGGTGGTAATCTGACATCATGCATACTACAGAGCTAGAGCACAGAGCTTCATGAAATCTGATTGGAGGGAAGGGGCATCCCCCCCCCCCCATTCATCCACACAGGCTGATGGCAAAAAAAAACAGAACTCATGGTATGAATCACCTGCTGTGTGCTGGGGAGGGGGCAGGATGACATAATAGTCTACTGACTTTGTTTCCACTGTATCCTGCTTATTCCTCAATTACCCACTAAATTAATAATTCAATATATTTGTAACTATATGTGATTTCTGAATATCTGAATATATTTTCATATAATGTATGTCTACAATGTGAAAGGAGGGTAGCTTCTTATATGCTTTTTGTGGGTGCAGGTAAACCTACTTACTCAGGAGGGAGTCAAGGGTAAATGCAAGAATCACATTCTCACATCAGAATGAAGCTGCACATATCTTCTCTAGGTAAGCACAGGGATAATAGAGAAAATGGTCTTAAACTATAAATATACTACTATTTTGTATTGCCCAGCCTTATTACAGTAATGGTGGTCTGTGTTTCTAGAGCTAGGTGCAATTTGAATAAAAGGACACGCTGTCAGGGATCCATTGCTTTCCTCACCCAGGCTGGTTCTTTACCAGTCTTTGTGTCCCCGACACTGGCACATTTACCAAGGGAAGCCGTCTGCAAAAAATACCAATAGCAACTCTCCTGCGCTCAGGTGCTATGTTTAAGGGAAGAGAGTGTGTCTTAGACTTTGTTGACAGCGCCTAGGATCTTGCTGCCCTCTCAGGACCATGGGTATCCACAAGTGCTAGAAAACAACGAAAACAAGAGAAGGGCGCACCGACCTAGTGCAATTTCATTAAAACATTTATTGAAAGATAAAATGTATCTTACATTATACTCACAAACACATGTAGTAAATACACATGTCAAAGCACTACAGTATATAGACAGATAGCATCCAGGACATGGACTATTCCAATGCAGCAGGAAGTCAAGATGGCATCAGTATTGGCTAGACTGATGAATTTCAAGGGAAACAAATGACCCACTACACATATCACCCTCACTAGTGTGTCCCACCCCTCAAACATCATTGGTGGTGTAAATTATTCAAGGATCCAATTGCAGAACAAAAATCACTATCTGTAACAGGATACACTATGCAATATGCCTTCAACATAATAATTTACAGTACAATGTACATGTGACATATTAGTTTACATTCATTAACAAAGCATACATTTGTTTTCTCTAAGGCAGTAGGCTCCCATCAATGTACTCACTGTTTGTAACTCCTTTTGGCTTCACAGCTGGTTTCCTACTGTGTGTGTGCTAGTCCCACTTTGTTGTATGAATGGGCCTGCAGCCTCCTGGGATCTGTGACAGTCTGAGTGGAAGTGGGTACCTGCTAAAAACTAGGTACCAATTTCTTCAACAAAAAGACCTATTTAAGTGGCAGAGGAAGGGGGAAGGAGGTGTTAAAGTGGATTTTCACTTTTAGGGCAATGTTCTGCTTTAAGCAGGTCTAAATGCAGAAGGCCCTCCCTAATACTTACCTGAGCTTGATCTTGATACAGCGATATGCACGAGAGCAGCAGCTCTCCCAGCTCTCTCCCTCCTTATAGGCTCAGAAACAGCAGTAGGAGCCTTGAAGAGGGAGTAGGGGGTGGGGCAGAGCCCAGCTCTTTGTGTCAACACACTGTGGACACACAGAGTGGAGCATGGGGGCAAGCATGCACGAGTGTCCCCACAGCAAGTGGCTTGTTATAGGAGCTTTAAGGAGCGCAGTGATAGAAGGCAGGAAGGGTTCTCCCAGGTTTTTTTTAGCAGCAGTGTATTAAATCAAACTGTTATTTTTGTAAAAATTATATTTTATTAACAATTTATAAAACATTGGTTCCACATAGGATAAAAAGTATATTCTGGTTACAAAAAAAAAGTATCATCCAACAACAAGAAAAATTGTACAAGGTAGCAGCACAGACTACCAAATACTAGAATACCCCAACGTGTTTTGACCCATTTAAAGTCGTGGTCTTCTTCAGGGAATTTACTCTATAGAATATATGCATGTCATTAGTAATATGATATTAAATTGTATTGCATTTATGCATGTGAAAACAAGGTGAGTATGTATAAAATTACCGCTAAAGGATGAAAAGGCAACTTGCAACCAGAAGTGTCAATCAGAAAGTTCCCTAAAAGATCCCCCAGATTCCCACGGTGTCCATGGGGAAAAAAGAGACTTGCGAGGGATCATGATTAAGGCTGGTGGAGGACGGCGAGGAGCATGGCCAGGGAGTACATAAGAAGCGCAGTGATAGACATCTATGGAGGCTTTGGAGATGCGGGGAAGCACCAAGAAAGTGTCATGGGATGTAATTTTGAACCAAAGCAGCGCAAACTCAGCAGTCTATACAGGACTGTAAGGTAACCATTTTATTTAGCTTAGGCTGTATGTAACAGATTTAAACTGGTTTTAACCCTGTGGATATAAAAAAAATATATGTGTGTTGTTCTGCTGTGAAAGTCCGTAGTGTGGTTTTGCTAAATACTTTAGAATTGGGTAACACTTTTAGGAGTTTTACAATTCTCACTTTTACTTGGCCCTGAGAACCGCATGCCAATAAAAACTATCATAGATTATATTGTATGTTTACTTGTGCTTTGATTCAGTCACAAAAACAAACTCAGCAGAAAAGATACATCTCTGATGAAGAATGTACTTTGCTTAAAAGGATTGTAAAGGCAGAAGGTTTTTTCATGTAAATGCATTCTATGCATTAGGATAAAAAAAAAAATATCTGTGTGTAGCAGCCCCCCTCTACCCCCTAATACTTACCTGAGCCCATCTTTATCCAACGATGTTGCAGGAGTGTCTCAGCTGACCGGGACTTCCCTTCTTATTGGCTGAGACAGCAGCGCAGTGCGATTGGCTCCTGCTGCTGTCAATCAAAGTCAATCAGCCAATGAGGAGAGAGAAGGGACAGGGCCGGGCCTGAATGGACAAAGGGAGTTGTGATTCAGCTCGGGGTGCCCCCATAGCAAGCAGCTTTAAAGCATAACTTTACCCCCAAAGGGAAATCCCACTTTATTGCCTTCCCCCGTCTTCTTCAGCTTTTGGACACTTTTTTTCGTTGGGGAGTGGGTACTTGTTTTTGTCAGGTACCCATTCCCACTTACACTTTAATTGCCTAGGAAATCTGAGTGGAAGTTTAGCCCCCACCCCCTCCTCCCTGCCTGCAGCCTCTTTAGAAGTTTTTCTTTTTCTTTTTTTTTTTTAAGCTGGTGAGTGGTGGTGGTGGGGGGGGTATGGATAACTGTACCTGGATGTCAGGAGCCTGTGCAATCCTGCTCCATCACAGCTGCTGGTTCCAGCATCCTGGTTCTGGCGGTGGCATTCTCCTTGTCTGTTTGTCCACCTGCTAGGGGATTGATGTGGCCAAACTCTTGGTGGAGACCAAACCTGATTTAAGCTAGCCAAACCTGCAGTCTTATCTTTTTGATAGTGTGTGTAGTACCTGTTCAAGCTACCTGTTGTCTGCCCTGCTCTGCTAGATTGGATTACCTTGTTGACAACGTCATATTGGATATTGACTATTCTCCTAACTCTGCCTGCCTTTTGACTTTGGTCATTGGCCCTGACTATTCCGAACCTTGCCTGTCTAACCATCCGCAAGTACCTGTTTGCTTTGCTCAGTTCACGCATGCCCTGGTGTGGCAGGCACTAAAGCGTTGCGTATAAGTCCTATGGGCAACCGAGTACCGGTAGGCCTGCTTTCCATATGGGAAGGGGACTTTTATAGGTGAGAAACACAGAAGCTAGCTATAGTGTCTGACCAACTGCATTAGGGGTAGGGGTGACGCTGGATCTTTAAAGCCTTATATGTGCACATAGACTTTGTGTGACCTTTACAGACATACTGTATACTGTATATGTATACAGGCATTTGGCTATAGTACCTTTAAGAAATACTGTATAAAGCCCTTGTAATTTGGCAGCGCTGCTGTTGTAATAAACTGAGGGGATTTTCTTTGTGTCACCAGGGAATGTGGATCAGTTGGATTGAACTGGTAGGTCATTTTGTATTACAGAAATCAAGGATATTTAAGATAAGTTTTCAGGGTTTTTTTTATTGGGCCATAACTTTTTTGAGTAAACACCCATGAAAAGTTGTTTAACTGTAAACTCGTGAGTCCAATATCCTGTATGATAGTAATTGCTCTGATTTCTCCCATTGTGAAGCAATGCTTCTAAAAACTCCACTAACTTATAAAATATCTTCTCCTTTGGCACCTAGCAATAGAACTGCCTAAACAACATAAACAATAACATTATTTTGTCTTCTTATCACTTCCATTTCAAATATGAATATACTTATTACTTTAGCTATAGAGCAGATTAAATGGATTTGAAACCAGATTTCCCCATGGCCTTCAAGAGTCACGTGCAATGCAATAATCACATGCAAAACAATTCATTAAAATAATGCATTTTGGAAGCATTTAATCCATTGAGGCGCTCAAAGTACATTTCATTACATTGTTTCTTTCTCTGTTTGATGCCTGCGCTCCAGCTAACTCTTGTCAGTGGGGACTTTTTGGAGTCTGGGGAAGGTAAGCAGCTGTCTAATACTTTCAGATCACTTCCAATAAGACATCACTTGAAGAGATACATGCCACTGAATAAAATGAATTTAAAATGATGATAAAGTGTGGAGAGGGTTTGTAACATATTATATACAAAAAAAATCACAAAGTTTTTTTTTTACCAGAGCCAGTGATTATAAAGGACCTATTTTAAGAGATTTAGCAGGATTTACACTTTTGCCATGCTACCCTAGCAGCACTAAACAAAAGAGTGATACACCAGTCTCTGGAATTACACTCTCAAGTGAAGCTGACAAAAAAGCATGCAAGCAAGATTTTGTTAATGTTTGGGTTTCAGCCAGTTTGCTTCCCCTTTGTTCATCCTGCCACCAGTTAGTCCATTGGTGCATTGAATGCTGGGACTTGTAGGGGACTGAATAGTACTTCCTGTTTGTAGGCACCATGGGGGAACCGCATTTTTGATGCATTTATATTACTACTCTTGTGGGTTAGTGCCACCTGATGTGCTTTGGCTAAATTACTTTACCAGGCCCCACGCTGAGAAGGATCTTGTCTTATCACCTGCCAGTGACAGCTGTCCTGACACTGGCTACCAAGACAACATTTGTAGTTTGTATATTGGTCTTTATAGCAGAACCAGCTTTAGAAATGCATGTTTAGGGTGTGCCCCCCAACCTTTTGTTTGTTTGTTACATATTGAGTCCTGACAAAACTTCCTGGGGTGGAGCACCCCACTCTCCCACACCAGTACTTCATTATCAGTGGCCACCAGTAAGTAGTTATAGGAGGAGTCCCTTTATAGTGCAATTTAAGCAGTGGAATCTACAGCTAGCACAATTCTCCCAAGTAAGGAGTAAGTATCTCCCATGGTTAAGAGAAGTGGGGGTTATCTTTCATTTTAAAAATAGTGTAGGACCCACTGAAAATGAAGTACTTTGATGCAGTGGTGGGCTTAAGCACGGTATGGCTATATGGTGGGACTAAAACCCCATATTTACTCAAAAAGTAACTTTTTCTGTATGTGTGTGCTATTTTCTATGGTTCCATCTGCCAAGGGATTATTCCCCTGCTACTCTAGCTCACATCTTGACACAGGTTGTCCTCACTATTCCCCTCCAATGTATAGACAGAGAGGAGGTCTGGTCTCTCATAATCACTTCAGAAGCTGGAAGTGAGTCTTACAGGGGAAGACACATCACAGCGCAAAACATTTACCCCCACAACACCAGCCATTAACCCTTTATTATCGCAAGGTATTTAGCTTGGTAAGCATGTGTACTCGTTAAGGAGCCTGAAAGGTCACTTTGTAATGGTGTAACTAGCCAGCATTTTGCTGATTTTAGCAACAGAATTGAGCTAGATGATCTGTGTAGATCTGTGATCAGGTATGATCTGTGTGCAAATAAGTATGGGAACTATACATACATACTCCTTAAATGGAGAATGTCACCTTGCCCATTCAGGGCACAGTAACAGTGTCTTTGCAAAGGGCTTCCCACTTGACCCACTAATACTCACCTTTTCAGGGCTCCTCAAAAGCTCCTTTCAGCTCCTTTCACAGCCATCAATAAAATCCATGCTAGAGTTTAGAATTTATTTGATAGACCCAATCACCTACAGTATGTTAGAAGATAAAATGTTTGCCCATGCCTGGTAGCACTAGGTATCGTCGATCCATAAAAGGTAACAGAGACTCAGGCAATGTGTGCATTAATGGGTTGGAAGGATACTTTGCAAAGACAGTGTTACTTTGACCAGAATGAGCAAATGTAAAAGTGACTCTTCACGACAGTGTTTCCCTCCTATAATTAGAACCAAGCCAAGTATGCACAAAGTACAGGTTTCTTTTTTATTCCTTTGGATAAAAATCTCAATTCATTCTAATGCCAGCTCAGTTTTCTGGTCCCCAGAAACCTTTGCACAAAAGTGTCCATGCAAAAGATGGAGGCCTATGAGTCCTATGAGTCCTTTCTTTGGACTAATATATAAAAATCAAAATGACCTCACTTGGCAGTCATTCAGGATCAGGATGATGCCCTGGAGCTTATGAATTAAAAAAAAAAAAAAAAAGGCAACTTTTGCCTAATCACATGCATCCTACAACAGCCCAGTTCCAGCCTAAAGTGGTTGTATACCCTCACATATAGTGATGGACGAACATTGACCGGGGCGGTTCGCGAACGTCAGACGCAATTTTTCTTAAATGTCTGCAAACCGCAAGTTCACGGCGGGCCCCATTGACTTTAATGGGAGGCGAACTTTAAAAACCTTTAGGTCATATTTGCAACCACAAAAGACTTACTAGCTGTGCACAAATAGTCCCACCACATGGACGATGTCATAACAGAAGTATTGCAATTGGAAAAGTTGCCCTAAATGTATTTTTTTTTTTTTACAGCAAAAAAAAAATTTTTTTATCATAAATCAGCCAGAACTGACAGCAGCCAGTAAATACATGTCAAATACATATAGGGTCCATTCACATATCTGTAAAATGGGTCCGCATCCATTCCACAATTTGGCAGAACTTTTACAGACCCATTGATTTTAAATTCCAGTCTGAAAAATTAGGCATTCACAGGATAAAGAAGTAAGTGTCGGCCAGTATTGGCCCCAAAAATTAGCCCACATGCGTTTACCTGACAGCTATGAACGTTGTATTCTGTGGCTGAAGGTACATTAGGCAATCACAGGATACAGAAGTAAGTGTCGGCCAGTATTGGCCCCAAAAATTAGCCCACATGGGTTTACCTGACAGCTAAGAACGTTGCATTCTGTGGCTGAAGGTACATTAGGCATTCACAGGATAAATAAGTAAGTGTCGGCCATGAAAGGCCCCAAAAATTAGCCCACATGGGTTTACCTGACAACTAAGAATGTTGTATTCTGTGGTTGAAGGTACAGTAGACATTCACAGGAAAAAGAAGTAAGTGTCGGCCAGTATAGGCCCCAAAAATTAGCCCACATGGGTTTACCTGACAGCTAAGAACGTAGTATTTGGTGGCTGGAGGTACATTAGGCATTCACAGTATACAAAAGTAGGTGTCGGCCAGTATAGGCCCCAAAAATTAGCCCACATTGGTTTACCTGACAGCTAAGAATGTAGAATTCTGTGGCTGAAGGTTCATTAGGCATTGACAGAAAAAATAATTGTCAGCCATGAAAGGCCCCAAAAATTAGGCATTCAGTGGACATGAAATGCCTTTTATGCCACTGTATTTAGCGAAGACAAGGACCAGGAATTGTTGTGGGTGGATGGCGGTCTGGCTGATATTTGTGGCCTGTCATGAGGAATTTCAATGAAATATGGTCTACTGGTCACATGTGTTGAATTCCTCAGAGATCCATGCCTCATTCATTTTTATAAATGTGAGGTAGTCTACACTGTCATGAGCTAGGCGAGTGCGCATATGGGTCACGATCCCCCCTGCTGCACTGAACGTCCTTTCGGACAGGACACTGGACGGGGGGCAAGCCAACAGTTCCATTGCAAATTGTGCAAGCTCTGGTCAAGCCTGCCCACCCAGTAGTCCAGGGGTTCATCACTCCTCAGAGCGTCCACATCGGCCATTAACCCGATGTAGTCAGACACCTGTGGGTTTAGGCACTCCCTGATGCTGGATCCGGAGTACAGCTGTCGATGAGTCGGCTGAAAGAAGGATCTCATATCTGAAGTGACCAAGACATCTTCAAACCGCCCTCTCCTTGCAGGCACTGTTGGATTGCTACCCGCAACTTTCTCTCTGTGACTGGAAATTCCTCTGCCAGCGCACGCAAAAGCAGAATGCAGCATTTCTCGCAGCAAGGCCTGGAAGTGCTACATTCTGACCGCTCTCTGTGATGCTGGTAACATTTCCGCCATTTTTTGTTTGTACCAGGGGTCTAAGTATGTTGCCACCCAGTACTGGTCCTTGCCCTTTATGCTTTTTATATGGGGGTCCCCCTTAAAACACTGGAGCATGAAGGCCCCCATTCACACTAAACTGGAAGCAGTGTAGTGGCCTGGCTCCAGCTCATCATCCAGGATAATGTCATCCTCGTTCTTCTCCCCCCACCCACGGATAACACCAGGGATCCCAGAAAGGTTTAAAGCATGCTCTTCTTGCTCCTCCTCATCCGCCCCGACACCATCCTCCTCTGACTCCTCTTCAGACTCCTGTTTTTGACTTGTTTCAGATGGAGTAGCACCCACTGGGAATTCATCCAACATTGCGACTTCCTCATCTTCCTGCTCCTGCTCCTCGATGGCTTGATCAATGACACGACGCAATGCACGCTCCAGAAAGAAGGTGTAAGGGACAATGTCACTGATGGCGCCCGGGCCGTTCGTGACCAGTTTGGTGATCTCATCGAATGGCCGCAGAAGTCTGCATGCGTCCTGCATGAGCAGCCACTGGCGAGTTGAAAAAAACCCAAGCTCCCCAGAACCTGTCCTGCCGCAGAGTTCGTACAGGTAGTCATTAACTACACGTTTCTGCTGGAGCAGCCTATCAAGCATATGCAACCTAGAATTCCATTGCGTCGGGCAGTCACAAATAAGACGCCTGACGGGCAGGTTGTGTCACCGCTGTATGTCAGCAAGGCGAGCCATGGCTGTGTAAGATCTTCTGAAATGGCCCGAGATTTTCCTGGCCTGCTGCAAGACGTCCTGGACCCCATGGTATTTGGCAATGAATCGCTGCACGACCACGTTCAGGACGTGTGCCATGCATGGCACGTGTGTTATTTTGCCCTATTTCAGCGCGCTCAGCAGACTGGCACCGATGTTGCACACCACTTTACCAACTTTCAAATTGAGCGGTGTCAGCCACTGATCTCACCTGGCAACGTCTCACCTGGCATGTGGAATAGGTTCTGGGGATCTTTGGTGGCGCAGCGGAAGAGACGGTAGCAGCGGAAAAGGAGGAGTCAGCCGAGGAGGAGAGGGAGGATGAAGGAGGAGGAGAAGAAGAGGCAGGCCTGCATGCAATCCGTGGCGGTACAACCAAATCTACACGGGTGCCACGGGTAACATGCTTGATGGCCGTCAGAAGGTTCACCCAGTGGGCAGTAAAAGTGATATACCTTCCCTGCCCGTGTTTGCTAGGCCATGGGTCAGATGTATCTTGGCACCTACACTGTGTGCCAAAGGTATATTCACTTGCCGCTGAACATGGCCATACAGCTCTGGAATGCCTTTCTGCTAGAAATATTTCCTGCCTGGGACCTTCCATTGTGGTGTTCCAATGGCCAAAAATTTACGAAAGGCCTCCGAGTCCACCAGTTGGTATGCCAGTAGTTGGCGGGCTATCAGTTCCAAAAAGCCAGCAGTCAAAAGTTGGGCAAAAGGGTTATCCGGCGTCATCATTTTTTTCCGCTCCAACATTTGGGCCACAGAAGCCTGCCTTTTTCCAGAACAACTTGACAACGGCATCATGGAAGGTGGAGTGGAGGACAATTGTGAGGAGAGAGGAGAAGGAGAAGAGGCTGGACGGTGAGAGCCTGGAGTGTGGCTTTGTGGGTTCTGATGGTGTTTCTCCCACTGGGCTTGGTGATGGGAGTTCAGGTGCCTTCTTAAGGCGGTCGTCCCTAGGTGAGTGTTGGGCTTACCGCGACATATGCGTTGACTGCAAAGGCTGCAGATGGCAACACTGTTGTCAGCAACGGACACATTAAAAAAAGCCCACACTGCGGAGCCATGTGTCGGCGTCCTGGGAGCGCCAGATGTGACTGTACATGGTTGATGGCTCGCTCCTGATACATTTGCAGTCTGCTTTGTACCTCTTGTGCAATGCAAGTTCCGCCTGCCTCTCTTCCCTATCTGCTGGTCCGTCTCTCCCTCTGAACTCCCCTCATCTTCCTCTCTTGTGGCTACCCACGTGACGTCCATAGACACGTCATCATCCACGTCACCTTCCCCACCACTAACATTCGAGATCTCGGAGTAGGCAGCAACAGCGGGGACCAACCTCCTTGGGCTGATCTGGGTACTGTCGTCAGACTGCTGAGTGGCGTCTGTTGCTACCTCCTCTTCCTGATCTGATGCCAACAATGGC
The DNA here is from genome assembly GCF_965119305.1 of Pelophylax lessonae. NCBI lineage: Eukaryota > Metazoa > Chordata > Amphibia > Anura > Ranidae > Pelophylax > Pelophylax lessonae. The sequence continues at coordinate 267,472,392 of NC_138773.1, read as the reverse complement.
TGCACATCGCAAATGTCTTGTGATGGATTGGAAAATAATTCCAGTGACTCAAGCAGAGGGAATATGCTGGTGGTGGTGGTGTCTGTGGTGGTGTCTTTGGGGGTGCACACAGCAGAGAGTGAAGAGGGTGCAGATAGACAGGATGAGGAGTGTGCAGAAGCAGAAGGCTGGTAGAGCCACTCAACCGAGTCTGGTGCGTCCTTTCGAATGCACCTTCTGAAACGTCATACTTTGGTTCCGGCCTACTGCTCCTGCCCTACCTCTACATCGGTTCTACAAATAATTGGCCAAATAATTGGCCAGTAACTATTGTTACTGTGTGTAGCACAGTTAACACAGCAAAAGAGGCCAAATTTTTGCAGGACTAAAATAAACTCTTAGAAAAGTATACTGTTAAATAACACCCCACTTCAATATGTGGTATTGGGGGGCCACTGGTTTTTCACACCAGTTGTTCAAAAAATTGGCCAGTGAGTTTGGCACTGTGTGTAGCAGAGTTAACACAGCAAAAGAGTCAATATGGTTGCAGGACACAAATACACTTAAAAAAGTATACTCAGATAACACCCCACTTCAATCCGTGGTATTGGGGGCCACAGTTTTATCACACCAGTTCTACAGATAATTGGCCAGTAACTGTTGTCACTGTGTGTAGCACAGTTAACGCAGCAAAAGAGGCCAATTTTTTGCAGGACTGCAATACACTCTTAGAAAAGTATACTGTTAAATAACACCCCACTTCAATATGTGGTGTTGGGGGGGGGCACTGGTCTATCACACCAGTTATAATACATTAAAAGTGCTTTTGTCACTGTTTGTAGTATTGCTGCAGCAACGCTCACCACACCAGTCACAATGCTGCACAGTGCACAATACAAATCCACTATAATATGCTTTCTATATTACAAAGTATATTATACGTGGATTACACCCCTATATAGTGCACTGCACACCTATACCAAATAGCAGCCCTTAAAATGACTTTTGTGGACCTTAACAGAGTGATTTGTGTCACTGACGATCTGTCCCTGGTGCACACTGCATACCTGTCCCTACACTGACAAAAGACTGCACACCTATACCAAATAGCAGCCCTTAAAATGACTTTTGTGGACCTTAACAGAGCGATTTGTGTCACTGACGATCTGTCCCTGGTGCACACAACATACCTGTCCCTAAACTGAAAAGAGACTGCAGACCTATACCAAATACCAGCCCTTAAAAGGACTTTTGTGGATCTTAACAGAGTGATTTGTGTCACTGATGATCTGTCCCTGATGAACACAGCATACCTGTCCCTACACTGAAAAGAAACTGTAGACCTATAACAACCCTGAAAAGGACTTTTGTGGATCTTAACAGAGCTATTTGTGTCACTGGCAATCTGTCCCTGATGCACTCGCCAACCTCTCCCTACGCTGACAAAAAGCAGAATGTGAAATGGCCGCCAGCTCTGATCTATTTATAAGGTAGGGGGCATGTCCATGTGCTGAAATGTTTCAATTGGCTGTCCCGTTCCACCTAAAGGCTGTGCCATGACTCAAAGTTCTCCCCAATATAAACTAATATGGCCACCGTGAACAACGCCATGTGTTCGCAAAATTGGCGGGCTGTGAACAAGCAAAATTTGCCGCGAACCGACCGCCGGGCGAACCGCAAGGCCATCCCTACTCACATATACGCAGTAAAGTTAACAGCCTCGGATATTACACAGTGATGAGACAAATCCTCCTACATAAGTTTTACTTGTTTAGCTGCTGTCTTCTCCTTTCTACACCAAATATAATGTGCAGATTGTGGTAAAAATCTTTCTTCCTCTTTCAGTTAGCACATAGGGGGTGAGTGGGGAGACTAGGCTTACACTGTGAGAGCTGATTAGAGGAAAGGGACACCCCCTCCACATAGGCAGAGGAACGAAGGAACATGTAATGCTTTTTTCTGAATAGATAATCTCTCTCCATATCTTCCTCTAAGCTCCCTCCCCAACACAAATTTGCAGCTACTGTTATCTCATTTGTTGGAGAACTTGAATCAGAATCAGAAGTGACTCATGCTGATAACAGAGGATAGAAGCACCAGAAAGAAACAACACTTAGAGCTTTGGACAGAGATAATTAAACATTACATATATATGTATATACAAGTCTTTTTTTTAGCTGGAACACACCAGAATGGCATTCCGCCACCTCTGGCAGCCCTATCCTATCCAACCTGTGTTGGCTGCTGCCCTTGGGTTCTTCAGGTACCAGCACGGCAATGTACAGCTGCCTGTGTTATTCAGGAGGCATCTTCCATCTCTGCCTCTACTCACATTGTAGCACGGAGCGGAGGAGCCCTAAAACTCTGCCCCAGCTACAGTTCTGATGTCTTCTCGATCGGCTGCAAAAAAGCCCATGCATACCATATGGACTGGAGCACTGGCATCGGAAGAGGTGAGGGAGCTGTGAAGAAATAACTGGGGGGGGGGGGGAAGCTCTCCAGAGACTGAGAGAGGAGAACTGTGAAAGAAAGGGGGGAATTGTGCAGAGAGCGCTGTGAAAGTAGTACTGGGGGGACTTTGTAGAGAGGAGAACTGGGAAAGTGTATGTGTGTGTGTGTGTGTGTATGTGTATGGGGGGAGGGAGGAATTTATGCATAGAGGAGGGCTGGGAAGTTGGGGGGGATTTGTGCAGAGCGGAGGACTGGGAAAGTGGGGAAATTGGGGGGGATTTGTGCAGAGCGGAGAGCTGGGAAATGGGGGGATTTGTGCAGAGCGGAGAGCTAGGAAATGGGGGGATTTGTGCAGAGCGGAGAGCTGGGAAAGTGGGGGGATTTGTACAGAGAGAAGAACTGGGAAAGTGGTGGAATTTGTTCAGAAAGGAGGGCTTGGAAAGTGGGGGGGATTTGTGTGAAGAGGAGAGCTGGGAAAGTGGGAGGGATTTGTGTGGTGAGGAGGGCTTGGAAAGTGGGGGGGGGGATTTTTGCGGAGAAGAAGGCTGGGAAAGTGATAGGGATTTAGGCGAAGAGGAGAGCTGGAAAAGTGGGGGGATATGTGTGGAGAGGGGGGCTAGGAAAGTGGGGGGATTTGTGCAGAGCGGAGAACTGAGAAAGTGGGGGGGTTTGTGTGGAGAGGAGCACTGGGAGAGTGGGGGGGGGCTTTGTGTAGAGCAGAGAGCTAGAAAAGCGGGGGGGGGGGGATTTGTGTGGAGCGGAGAGCTGGGAAAGTTGGGGGGGGGGGTTTGTGCAGAGAAGAGAGCTGGGAAAGTGGGGGGAATTGTGCAGAGCAGAGACCTGGAAACGTGGGGGAGGGGGATTTGTGCTGAGAGGCGAGCTGGGAGACTGGGGGGGGGGGGATTTGGGGAGAGCTGGGAAGGTGGGGGGATTTGTGCAGAGAGGACAGCTAGGAAATTGGGGGGGGGGATTTTTGCAGAGAGGAGAGCTGGGAAAGTGGGGAGGATTTGTGTGGAGAGGAGGGCTGGGAAAGTGAAGGGGATTTAGGCTGATAGGAGAGCTGGGAAAGTGGGGGGATTTGTGTGGAGAGAAGGGCTGGGAAAGTGGGGGATTTGTGCAGAGCAGAGAGCTGGGAAAGTTGGGGGGGGGGGATTTGTGCGGAATGGAGAGCTGGGAAATCAATGGAGAATTTGTTTGGAGAGGAGAGCTGGGAAAGTGGGGGGATTTGTGTGGGTAGGAGAGCTTGGACAGTGGGGGGATTTGTGCAGAGCAGAGACCTGGGAAAGTAGGGGGGGATTTGTGCAGAGAGGAGAGCTGGGAGAGTGGGGCGGGGGGGATTTTTGAGGTTGTGCAAAGTGAGAGATGTGGAGGGGGGAAGCTGGGGGTGCAGTGGTGAAACATGGGGGTGGCAAAGATGAGGACTGTGGATTGGGGTTAGCTTTAGATGGGGGTGCAGAAGGGGCAGAGATAATACGGATGAGGGTGCGGTGGTGAGTTGTGGACTGGGGTTGTAAGCTGTAGTTAGAGGGGTGCAGAGATGAGATGATTAAGGTGGGCAACTGGGCAATACTGAATTGTGGATAGGAACAGAGTGGAGCTGTGAACAGGGGAAAGAACTGTTTTACTGTTACTGTTTTTTATTGTTAATCATTGTTTGCTTTGCAGGTATGCCCATCAGCTGCAGCACTGATTTGTTTATTCTAACAGCAACAGTGTAAATCAATGATTGCAGCACTTTAGGAGGTGATTTCACCACCACAGTTACAAAAAAGAGCATATATGGTGAAGCATAGGGGATGGGGTGGACACAGAGGGCAGATCTCCCCTATGCTTCACCATATATTTTTTTTAACACTTTTCTTGGCAGAGATTTTCTTCATCCACATCGATCGATGCGAATGAAGGAATCTGCAAAGTTCTCTTTTTTTGGGCTGAACGAAAAAAAGAACATTGCATGTATGCCCATCATTACAAGTGGGTGGATGCTGGGAGGTCTAATAGTGGGCATACCACACACTTTCTGGCAGAGATTTCCTTGTCCACATTGATCGATGTGAATGGAGGAATCTGTTAGGTTCTCTTTTTTTGTTCAAACCCATAGGCTACATGAAAAAAAAAAAGAACCTTACAATATATGCCCAACAAGGACCAGCAATGTACTGGTGCGAATTTGAGTGGTCATACCAAGATGATGACTGCAGATTTAGGCATCCTCTTGGTATCGTTTTTTACAGCCAGTCGAGTTTCATACAAAAGCAATCCTAGTGGCTAATTAGCCGCTAGACTGCTCTTACAAGCAGTGGGAGGGAACTACCCCCCCCTGCCACCTTCCACAGTTTTCTTGGGCTCTCCTGTCCCACCGGGTAACCCGAGACTGCAGCCGGTGGTTCCCCCAGCTGACACTAGAGCTGATTGGAGATCAAAATGGCTGCAATCATCTCTATGGCTTAAGATACCAGAAGCTACGAGCATTTCATGACTTTGGTTTAAGTGACAACTTTGTGTACTTGTGGCAAAATATAAAATATTCCATGGACTCAACATGCCTCTCAGAAAATAGCTTAGGGTGTATTCTTTCTGAAAAGGAGTCATTTAGGGGTTTTTTTTTGCTATCTTGGCATTTCATGGCCCACAAAACTGTCAAATCAACAATTTACGCTCTTAGAAACCCTGAAGACAGTGATTGGTTTTCGGGGTCCTGTAAGCGGGTAGACTGCCAAAAAGTCTCACACATGGGGTATCACCATACTCAGGAGAAGCAGCAGAATGTATTTTGGGGTGTAATTCCACATATACCCATGGCATGTGTGAGCAATTTATCATTTCAATTACAACTTGTGTAAAAAATACATTTTCTTTTTTTTGTCATTTTTCAAACACCTGTGACAAAAAAAACAAACATTCAAAGGGCTCAACATGCCTCTCAGGAAATTCCTTGGTATGTCTACTTTCCAAAAAAGGTGTCATTTGGGGGGTGTTTGTACTGCCCTGCCATTTTAGCACTTCAAGAAATTAAAAGCTGTGTAAATTCCAGTATATACACCATAGTTTGTAGGCGCTATACCTTTTGCGCAAACCAAATAAATATATGCTTATTGAGTTTTTTTTTTTATCAAAGACATGTAGCTAAATATATATTGGCCTAAATGTTTGACAAAAATTGAGTTTATTGGATATTTTATATAAGAAAAAGTAGAAATGTAATTTTTTCTCAAAATGTTCAGTATTTTTTGTTTATATTGCAAAAAATGAAAACCGCAGAGGTAATCAAATACCACCAAAAGAAAGCTCTATTTGTGGGAAAAAAAAGGACATCAATTTCGTTTGGGTACAGCATTGCATGGCTGCGCAATTACCAGTTAAAGTAACGCAGTGCCAAATAGCAAAATGGCCTGGTCATTAGGGGTTAAAACCTTCTGGTCCTTAAGTGGTTAATAAACACTTTCTGTTCTTGTTTCAGATGTCAGAGAATTTTACTGGGCACACAAACAACATTTGAAATGTAACAGAGGTCTCTCTAAAGCCGGCCTTACATGAATCAGTGCTTGCAAGAAATCAGCTGCAGTGCTGATCAGTGTATTCTGGTGGTGGGAAGTCCTGCTGTCAGAATACAATGACACCATGAAGAGGATTCCCTCATCCACTTCAAATGTGTGGCTGGAGCAATCAGTTATTTTTTTGTTCATGTATGGCCAGCTTAAGAGAAATCCTTCTTGCAGAAATAAAAAAAAAAAAAAAAAAGGTTTTAGCTAGAATTTGTTTTGAATTGGATTCTGACTACATTGATTCTGATCTGATAGAAAAAGGAACCCACATAGAGGTAAGGATGCTGCTTGTGACGGGAGTCACTTTGGACATGGGGGTTGTGGACCCCAAATTCCTTTAGAGAGGTTGGGGGGCACCATGCCCAGCCTTATGGGGCTCTCTTATGTTTAAGTCACCCTGCATCTGTTATGAATGCAGGGTGACCAGGAGGGTGGTGAACACTGAGAATATGGTTTTGACTACTACAAATGGGACAGTCATATTCAGGAATAATGTCTCCCTTGTAATATGAAGATTTTATTCCCTGTACAGTATGAGGTCTCTGACCAGGAATTACAACTCCTAATATGGTCATTCCAGGAAGTTCAATGAGGAGACTGACTGTCTGACAATGTTGCTTTTGTCCGAGGTGGCTTTCCATTTACCTATTGTCGGGTGTGCTAATGAACCCACCTGTTGTCTGCTAAGGGATGTATTGACACTCAGAATAATGTGTATTGGGGGCTCGTTATGGAACCATTGTTCTGTGTCTGGCTACTGTGTACATTGATTGTCCCCTGGGGGCTTCTGTCTCATTACACATAACAGTCCTTCTAATCAAGCTATCGGACCAATCCCTGCTGACTCATTTTCATTTGCATTGCTAAGGAGGACCTGAAGGAGAACGGCATGTACTTTGCAATTGACCAATGGGAAAGCGGTTGTTGGGGGCAGGATGTTCCAAATTCTGTATAAAAGTGTGTTGTGTACTTCCAATAAAGGTCTTCCTGTTTGAACTTACATACAGCCTGCCTGGTGTTTGTTCTAATGGATTCCGAATGGCACATAGCTGTAGTTCGGATCCCTGAGCCTTGGTTGACCGAACCGTCAGACGTTGCGATCTGCCAGCTGACTCACTAGAAGCAGAGGAGTGTCGGGAGAGCGGAAGCGAGCGAGCAAGGGTCTCGTCACACTGCTCACCCCAAATAGTATACAAAAAAGATTAGGTTTCACCAGAGGTTTTATTGCAGCAAGAAATGTGACCCATTTTTGGCTGCATTAAAACCCCTGGGGAAACCAAATCTTTTTTTATTCTGATCTGAAAGCCTACACTGAGGCTTTATATGCTCAGTGAAGAGTTCCAGATAAAAGCATAGAATGATATTAGACCCATTCACACTTCTGATTTTATTAGACATATACAGTTTTATAAGGGTGCTCATGTGAATGGATGTCATTTTTTTTTTTTTTTTTTTTACATTATTTAATGGTTTTTGCTGTGGAATGCATGAGCATGTAGGAAAAGGCTCAGCATTGCTGATTCATTATTCTTTCAAAGTGGCATGAATGCACATTAACCAATGAATTCAAAACGTAATGGTATTTTATTAGCTTTATCCTACGAATGGGTTGGTCAGCCTAGATGTAGAACTTCCTGTTACTGCTATTTATTTATTTTTTTTCATTTGTGATGTGCTGTCATGGACTTTGATGTGATATGTCTGTGATTTTTTTTTTTATACCTCCTGTAAGAAGGTATGCTACTGTTATTTGTTGTTATTTCTTGTAAACTTTATTTGTTTAAAAAATTAATTAACCTATGCTTTCGTTTTTTTGAAGTCAAATGATATAAAGTTACTAATTTGAAAGTTCAGATCTTTGGTTTTATGAGGCTCTTTAGGAATCTCACATTTTTCAACTGGAAATCATAGTTATGTGTCAGCCATTCCTGTATAACAAATTCTTAAAATGTATAATCCCAGATATCAAGCGGCGTTTCTGGGCATACATTCAATTAGGCCATGTTGACAATGGTCTGGGCCTTTGGTTGAGGTGGAAAGATAGGATGATGATGTCATTCCTATGTTGAAGACACTTCCTGGCACTAATGGACGGGACAAGAAGGCTGGCCTAGGCTGTGGCCAATCAGATGTGTATATATACATAATCAGCATGCTTACAAAAAATTGTGGCCTCCTTTCTTCCCTTCTCCTGGCAAGCTATCCATCAGAGACCATGAAAGGAGAACTAAGCTGCTGTGTAAGTACATAAATACCCTGGGTTGTGTGGCTCTCTCCCATCTGAAAGGGAATGTCAGCCACGGCTGTACACTCCCCCTATCAAATGTAATGTTAATTACAAATTACCACTTACAGGGGTTGGACAAAAATATGGGCACCCTACATGATTTGTAGGTGTGATATTGAGGACATGTCTTGCGTTGAAATCAGAAGTGATGTAACATGGGGCGGTAGTCGGTATAAACTCCAAACATACAAAGAACACAAGACACACCAAACTGGATTACTAATGGCTGCGGCCTTGTTTATTGTTTTTCATAAATATAAACAATTAACACTTCCCTATGAGCTGGTTCACACTAATCCGACTCAAAGTCGCCCGACTTTGGGCGACTTTGAAGTCGCCCGTGCAGCGCAACTTCATCGCGGCTTGCAAACGACTTCTCATAATAGAAGTCAATGCAAGTCGCTCCGACTTCACCAAAAAATAGTGCAGGAATCTTTTTCTAAATCGGAGCGACTTGAGTCGCTCTGATTAGAACGGTTCCATTGCACAGCATTGGGAGCTACTTGTCAGGCGACCAAGTTGCCTGACAAGTCGGAGTAGTGTGAACCGGCTCTATAACTCCTTTAATCAATAAATACTTTAAAACTGTAAACACAATCAGTCATAATCAGTGGGGCGCTATTTAAATATCCCACTGGCAACTGGAAAAGACACCCCTCAGCCTCCTGCTTAAATAGGGGTCCTAGGAATTTTTATAATGTTCTGTGGGGTCAGGTGACCTGAAATAACCTATACTAGAGGACTCCCCAGAACTCCCAGAACATTCCCAATCAACTGACCTTTTTTGACCTATCACAAAACCCCCGCTACAAATTTTGGCTGACCATGTGCACCCCATGGTGCAAACACTGTTTCTCGAAGAAAGAGCCATTTACAGAGACGTTAATGCTCCAATTTAAACAACTGGTGTTGTCAAATTGTGGTTTGACAAGCATACAGAGGAAGTCTCACACCTTTTTTCAGCACTGCAGTTGCCAGACCTCAACATCATAGAGCCAGTATGGTCAATTTTACTGTACAAGGTTCTGACTTGTTTTTCCGCCATCTTCCGGCATCTGTGCGAGAACTGGAATCATTTTTTCATGAAGAGAGGTATCAGATTTCATTATCCACCATTCAAGACTTATATTTGCCAATTCACAGGAGAATTCAGGTCATCTTGGTTGCCAAAGGCGGTACCCTATTAGGTAATGATTTCATTCTTTTACCTGGTGTTCCATATTTTTGTCCAACCCCTATATTTCGTGACAAATTCTGGGTAGGCGCTGACAATTCTTCACTGCTTTACTGTCCTCAGGTATTAAATATTAAAGCAGTCTGAGTTTTCTGATGGGCTAGGTATTTATATATACTGTATAGTCGCTCAAAATAACCATTGTATTGTCAGCCAAAATCCCATCAACAGAGATACCAAAAGCCAAAACAACCGGCAAATGTGGTCCTCTCCCAAGCATAAATATGTAAGGGGAATACTCTGTTATATTGTGCTAGGTACTATTTTAGGCATGGGTCACTACTAATATTTACCTACTCCAGTTTTGTTTCTTTTCATATGTGAGCATCCCCAGCTTGTTCAGTGGTTCAATCATTTAGGCTTGAGTGATAATGAGTATTTTGTGACTTCTTCACCCCCAGCATGTTCAATAGCTCTTTAATGAGCAGTGTGTTCAATAGCTCTTTTACTCTTAAAGTCTGTATCTTGGTCTGAGTGAATGACGGCATAATCCAGATGCGGCCGGACCAGAGTCTTGTAGAGTGGGAGAATTATTATTTTATCTCTGAAGTGAATCCCCTTTTTAATACATGTCAGTATTCTGTTGGCTTTGCTTGCAGCAGCTTGACATTGCATGCCATTGCTGAGCTTGTCATCTACTAGGACCCCCAGATCATTTTCCATCTTTGATTTTCCCAAAGGCTCTCCCCTTAGTGAGTAACTTGCGTTTGTATTTCTGGCACCCGAATGCATTACCTTACATTTTTCAACATTAAACCTCGTCCTATTATTTTGTTTAATTTAATAAAGGATGTGCACCTTGCCTATCTTATTATCACAATGTTGTTTCTTTATTGACAGAAAATGTATGAACAGATGCATCTTCTTTAAAAACACCCCAGAAGAAAGGCTGTTGACCTGAAACGCATCAGTAAAGTGGAGACGGCAGAAATCTAGAATTATGCAATGAATATGATGTTTGTATATTGAAGCTATGTATTTTATCATCTGTGTATTGTTGTGATTCCTTTATTTGTGGAATCCTTTTAATATGTTACAATAAATTAATATTTTTTAACACATGAATGTGGTGTACTGGTTGCCCTTTAAAGTTCCAAGTCCTATGGGGGTTTTCCTTCTTTTTATGTTACAATAGGATGTTAGCAACTGGCATCTGGTCTTGCAATAGTGGAAAACATATTTGTTACCTTGTGGATGTTGCTATATTATGTAAAACTAAGTTTTTTACATGTGCAGTATTTTAAAGGGTGCCTTGACTGATAAAAGGTTGAGAGACACTGGTCTAGGTGGTGGTTCCATTGCTGGAAGCAAGAAGAAAATGACCGCACTCCGATGTAAATCAAAAATTGGAGTAAAATTTATTCCACATCAAAACAAATGGGCAAACTGGAACAACACACTGTGGATGCAGGACACAAAGGCAGACGCGTTTCACGACTTAGAGATGTCGCTTACTCATTGCCTTGTGGATGTTGCTATATTATGTAAAACTAAGTTTTTTACATGTGCAATATTTTAAAGGGTGCCTTGACTGATAAAAGGTTGAGAGACACTGGTCTAGGTGGTGGTTCCATTGCTGAACAGCTTGAAGACTTTTTTGGCATTCACAATGATCCATTTCTCTTAATATACACAGTGAGGACTTTTCAATCACTTTTTGGCTCTCCAGTGGAACTTTTTTCTCAACGTATATGTATACACTTATATGTGAATATTTTTGATTTCTCATGTTGAACACTTATATGTAATGTTTATGTGATTTTTTTTATGCACTGCAGTAAATTTTTCCAATTTATGCATACCATGTATAAGGGTATTGTGCTAGCTGCTTTGTTATATCATACATTTGGGGTCCTAGCGCAGTTTTTCTTCTTTGATTACAGTTTATTCTGATGAAGTCCTGCCATTAGAATACAATATGACACAGCGAGGAGGATTCTCTCATTCACCTTGATTGTGTGGATGGGGGAATCGGTTCAGTTGTTTTTGTTTAGCCGTCTGGCTGAATGAAAAAACGGAACCATGTATGGGCAGCTTATGTGTAATCTTTTGTCAATGAGTACCTATATCTTACACAACTGATGTTGCCGTAATGATTTATTAGGTCCTAAAATTTGAATCAGGTTTTCAGTGGAGCAACAAAGGAATCCTTAAAAAAAGATAATATATGAAAGCTGTATGTATATGGTTAGTGTTTAGGTTCTGGTTCTCTAATTGTATATTAAACCTATTCCTCTTAAATCTCCATGCTCGTTTTGTCCAGAGAGGATAAACCCTTATACTCACCTGGTCCTCTGCTTCACCAGCAAATGGCACTCCTCCAGGATCCAACAGTGGACTCTTCCTGGTGTTCTCAAGTCCAGAGCAGGTGTATGAAAATTGCTCTGGGCTTGATAATGTCAGGACTCTAGACCACTAGAGCACAGGGGTGCAGGAACTGCAGAGGCCAGTCTTGTGCGTAGAGGATCAAATAATTAGTAAGTTTACCTCCTTTCATCTCTCCCCTAGACAAAAATGAGCAATTAACCTTTGCAGTGTGAAAACAGCCCCTCTGCAATGGAAAAAGTCTTCTTTTTTCTTCTTCAGCTTTAGGGGAGAAAAATAAGATATGTTGCATAGAAATATTTATATATGTGAATATCCTGAGCAGCCTATGTCATGAATAAATCCAATTAACAGGATATCAAGTTAAACATATACAGCTTTTTTAACCACTTAATCTCTAGAAGATTACCCCCCCCCCCCCTCTTCATGACTAGGCCATTTTATGCAATATGGTACTCTAACTCAGCTTTATTCAACCAGGGTGATGTGGTACCCTTGGAGTGCCTTCTGGAATCTTCAAGGATGCCTAGGTAAAATGCAAAAAATTGCCTCATACACTTTTTGTAGCTGCTGACTTTTAATAAACACAGAAAAGGCTGGAACTCCGCTTTAAGCATCTAGAGCTATTAAAGGGTTAAATGCGTGCCTAGCCAGTGTTTTAGTGTACTGTATGTTGTGCTTTTACTAGGTGAAGTAATCGATTTCGTTCCCCGCTTTGCTGGAAAATAAAATCTATTGCTTCCACGCTGACTTGACAAGACATAGGCAGAGTCATGTCCTATGTGTGTTCTGAACGATCAGCTGATCGACATCTGCTGTGTATAATCACAGCAGTTCCTGGTTGCCGGTGGTGCCAAGAGTGCCATATCATGTACTAGGTACATGACCAGGTGCAGGAGAGCCGCCTTGCCTCCGTATATATCTAGGTTATACCAGGGCTCGACAAATTTGCTATGAATCTAGGAGCCAGCTAAAAAAGTTAGGAGCCAGTTTTTTTTTTGGTAGCGTGGGTTGTCAGGGCAAGTAATTTGCGCCCCCTAACTCACTTACAGCAGAGTGGTCAGTCAATAACTCCAATGTAACGCATTACGTCAAGGTTATGGGCTGGCCAGAAAGAATGACATTAAAAACCTGTTATAGGGGAAACTCCTTTTTATGCTAATGCATCATGACTGCGGCATGTAAAATACCCTCATCTGCTGCCTATTGTAGCTTAAAGTGGAGTTCCACCCTATTTTTATACTTACCTCCATCTTCTCGCTCCGGGTCACCTGAAAAAGAAATGGATAATCGCATATTTTTTTTTTTTTTTTACTTACCTCGTAGCGAAGAAAAAATACTTACCTTACTTCCTTCTTCCTCGGCCGCGGCCCGTCGTCACTTCCTGGCTCTGCAATGATTCCTGGGAGCTGGACGTCATAGCTCCCAGGAATCATTGCGCCTGCACCGGCCCCGACGTCAGTTCCGGGTCGCGCGCGTCATCCCCTTCTAAACAGCTTCTGGGCATGCCCAGAAGCTGTAGAGGGATGACGCGCGCGACCCGGAAGTGACGTCGGGGCCGGCGCAGAGCATCGTGGGACCAAAGAAGGCGGAAGAGGACGCAGAAGAGGATCTCGCTGGCTTCAAGCTGCCCACATCTGAGATGGCAGCGCTGGACAAGACGTTTGCAAGGTAAGTATTTGTCCTAACAGGTAAGTGCAACCCGGGACAGATCAGAGGCTAGCCATTGTGGAATGCACTAGCCCTGACTGTCCCGGGGGTATTAAAAAAAAAAAAAAAAAAAATCCAGGGTGGAACTCCGCTTTAAGGGTGGCTGTTGGTGGGTGGCAAAAACATGTCTTTACAGCACCCAACTGCACATCTAAATAAAGCCTTTGTGACATTTTAAATAAAACAAACACAGAAAAGGATGAAAGAAGTATTCCAGCGCTGCTGATCTTCTGTTGCCTCTTTGCAGCTACTTCCTGCCTGTGGTGATTGTTGATCATACACAGGGCTTTATCAGAGGACATAAAAAGATCATTTTAAAGCATGCCAGCCTCATCTCCCCTCCTCCACCTCACAGCACACCTTAAACAACTTTGCACTATTAGAACAGCGGCTCAGTGTGTCACAGCATGGAAACATGAACACACACACAGGCAGCCCCCGTGCTCTATCCTCCACCAGAACTCTCCCCCCCTCCCTCATAGTAGTTACTGTGACAGTCTGCCTGCTAGGTCAGGTAAAGGGCACACAGGCTGCCGGGTCCCCCTCCTCCTCCTCACTCTTCTCCAAGGTCTGAACTCCCGCTGTGGTCCCTGGGGGGAGGAAGACCAGCCTGATAAGGACGCTACGGGCAGCAGAAGAGAGCTCAGAGAGCAGCCATTCCGGACCGTGCTCTGGCAGAGGAGAAGAGGCCCGCCCCCTCCCCTCTCATGTTACACACAGCCGGACTTCATATTACTGCACGGCTCCAGGGAAAACACGGAGACCAGGGAGGGGGGGAGAGCGAAGCATCGGCTGCCTGACACTCTGAGCTGCGTGTCCGGGCAGTCAGTCAGGAGTTGCAGAGAGTGGGCTGGCCGCAAATCAGGAGCCAGGACGCGGTTTCTGGTCGCCATGGCGACCTGGCGACCGGGGTTTGTCGAACCCTGGGTTATACAGTCAGCAAGCAGTTAATGAGAAACCCTAGAATTTTGAGGAAGCATTTTACTAAAACTGGAGAGTGCAAAATCTGGTGCAGCTGTGCTTGGTAGCCAATCAGCTTCTTCTAACTTCAACCTGTTAATTATGCGCTGACAAAAAAAAATCTGGAAGCTAAGGGCTCTTTCACACAGGGTGCGGAGAGGGAGGTGTAACAGCTCCCGCTGCTCTCTATGGGGGGATCGGATGAGAGCGGACCGTCTGTCCGCTTTCATCCGATCCGATCCGATCCCTGAACGGATGGAAAAATATGGTTTCCATCCGTCCAGATTTCACGGACAGGATCGGATACGGGTGTCAGCGGAGGTGTCTCCGCTGACATCCGCTGCCCCATAGAGCTGCTTGGAGGATCCGATCAGATCCGCCTAAAAAACTGACAGGCGGATCTGATCGTATCGCCTGTGTGAAAGAGCCCTAATTGGTTTCTATGCAGAGCAGCATCAGATTTTGCACTCACCAGTTTTAGTAAATCAACCCCAAAGTGTCCTGAAATCACCATGTATTAAATATAAAATAAGGTTTTTTTCCAAATAATTATAAAATATCATATACATTCACCAGCCACTTTTTTAGGTACACATTGCTAGTACAAAGCTGGGCCGCCCTTTTTGTCTTCAGATTTGCCTTAATTCTTCATGCTATAGATTCAACGAGGTGTTGGAAACATTCCTCAGAGATTTTGGTCCATATTGATATGATAGCATCACGCAGTTGCTGCAGATTTGTCGGCTGCACATCCCTGAAGCAAATCTGCCATTTCACCAAAGGTGCTCTATTGGATTGAGATCTGGTGACTGTGGAGGCCATTGGAGTACAGTGACCTCATTGTCATGTTCAAGAAACCAGTGGTGAGATGATTTGAGTTTTGTGACATGGTGCATTATTCTGCTGGAAGGAGCTATCAGAAGATGGGTACACTGTAGTCATAAAGGGGTGGACATGGTCCTCAACAATACTCAGGTAGGCCGTGGCGTTTAAACGATGCTCAGTTGGTACTACAGGCCCAAAGTGTGCCAAGAAAATATCCCCCACACCATTACAACACCAGCGTGAACTGTTGATACAAGGTAGGTTGGATCCATCATCCATGCTTTCATGTGAGTTACACCACATTCTGACCCTACCATCTGAATGTTGTAGCTGAAATTGAGACTCATCGGACCAGGCAATGTTTTTCCAATCTTCTATTGTCCAATGTTGGTGACCCTGTGTGAATTGTAGCCTCAGTTTGCTGTATATGAGATTAGTTTATAACCTTAGAAGACAGACAGACAGACATTTTATTGTACCACATCAGATGCACAATCTTTCATTTCATTCTGGCATGTCATGTGGGACACATTAAAATATTATGGATAAAATTAAATTTTAACATATAAAAGCTTTCATTAATGATAAAGCATTTAACAACTGCTTATAGAACTGGTATGGTTACATTCAGCAGCAAAATGATATTTATACCGAAGAAAGAAGTGAATACACACACACACACAATATTACGCAGAATATTTGAATATATGTGAAATCCCAGACTCCTCTATTCCATCTATAATACAGAATGTTCAATGTTCCTTCTAGCTGACATTTTCAAAGGAATTATGCTACTCCTTTTGTCTTCCCCTCCCCCGGCTTGCAGGGCTTATTTTTTCCGCAATAGCATCACAGAAACCTTTTTATTTTGAAGGTGACTGTCGTCCGTTGTGTTTATATGGCAGTAACCTTCACAGGAGTCACATTGTCTTCCTAAGCTGAATGTTACAGACCGTCTTGTTCCTTTAAAACAATTAGTGGAAATGCAGGAATAACATTGCTATATTTTTTTTATTTAATTATTGCTATTGTAAATGTTTTTTATGAAATTGACAGACACAAATAAAAATAAATAGCATTGGAAAATTATGTCGCATTTTTCTGAATTGTACTGTGCTTGAAAAATTAAAAATAAAATATCAAATTCGTCTTTTTCAAAATTATACATTTCTTTGTAAATGTTCAAGCAGATGAAAATTTGAGCCTAGTGATTACTCTAGATGGGTATAAAAATGCATAATAATGTAATCATGTATTTATTAAAAGATATTGGTCTTTTTATTTTTAATGAGACAATGACAATTTGCCCATTTAGAACATAATTTTTCTTTTTTTTTTATTGTCCCCCCAACCCTAAGAAAGGTGACCTCACTCATCTACACTCCCTTGCTGCCTCCCTGTTGCAGGGGATCACCCTGGGTAAGTTCCTGCCTTGGATAGTGCTGGAGCTTATTTAGGTGGATGATATCACAGCACCTTCCATATGACCGCTTTTTGGACTAGCCATTGGCCTTTCAGGCCCCAGCATAGTCACATGGGTAAGTGCTCTTCAATATCCAGAAGTTTCGAGAGTCAGCGAAGGAGGGTGGATTGGTTAGTATACTTTGCTGGGGTGTGGACTATTAGGAGACATTGGGGTTTATTAACCACTTTACCACCGGAGGATTTTGCTGTCTTACGTCCAGGCCACTTTTTGCGATTCAGCACTGTGCGACTTTAACTGACAATTGCGCGGTCGTGCGACGCTGTACCCAAACGAAATTTACGTCCTTTTTTTCCCAGAAACAGAGCTTTCTTTTGGTGGTATTTGATCACCTGTGCGATTTTTACTTTTTGCGCTATAAACAAAAAAAGAGCGTAAATTTTGAAAAAATAACAATATTTTTCACGTTATTTTATATGAAATTCCCCCCCCCCAAAAAATTTAAAAATCTAAATTTTTTTAAATTTTTGGCCAATTTGTTTTCCGCTACATATTTTTGGGAAAAAAAATCGCAATAAGTGTATTTTGATTGGTTTGCGCAAAAGTTATTTCGTTTACTAACTAAGGGAAAGATTTCTGTCATTTTTGGTGTTTTTTTTTGTAACGAGTAATGGCGGCGATCTGCGATTTTTTTTGCGGGACTGCGACATTGTGGGGGACAGATCGGACCCTTGACTGACATTTTTGACACTTTTGGGGGTACCAGTGACATTACTACAGTAATCAGTGCTATAAATATGCACTGTTACTGTAAAAATGACACTGGCAGGGAAGGGGTTAATTTTATTGGAGAGGGAGGGGTTAATGTATGCCTGGTGCTTACTGACGAGTGTGGGGGGAGGTGACTGAGTGACACAGGGACAGATCGCATGTTCAGCTATGCTGAACCCTGCAATCTGACCCTGCCTGTCACTTAGGAGAGCCGCCCGCTTTGTTTACACAAGCGGGCGGATCTCCACACTCGATTCCCCGACGATCGGGGAAGAGCAGCGGCGATCGCCGCCGCTCCTCCCCTGGCCCGACTCCCGCTGTGACTGAACACAGCGGGAGCGAGCCTCTGGCGGCGTGCTCGCGCCGCCCACAAGGGGAGGAGTCCAGCGAAGTAGTACTACGTCGCTGGACCATAACGAGCCACATTGCTGCAGTAGCAGCAATGTGAGCAGAGCTAAAGTGGTTAACTAAAATCAAACAGTTCACTTTTCAGGGGAAGTTGAACTTTTCACAGGAATTTTCCCCAGAGCTTAGTCAATGAGATGTTCTGCTGATTTCCAACATCCAATCATATGCAAGCAAAAATGCTGTTTTTTTATTTTCCTTGAACATGATTGAACAGTAAAATGTTACCACATTCACTAAGCTTTTGGGAAAATTTCCTTGCAAAGTGCAACTTCCCTAGCAAAGTGAACAACCTATTTGGATTTAGTAAATCAACCCCATTGTCTCTTTTAAAGCAGCTAGCTGAAAGTATACCTGAACTTTCAGTGCAGTTCCACTAATTTTTTTAACTCACCACTCTTATACATCCCGCTTCCAATCCAGCAAAATTGCAGTTGAACAATCTCCTGGGCTCCACATAGCCTACTGTCAAAATCTTCTCCCCCAGGCTTCCCATGCGCACCACAATCTCCATTGATTCCTATGGCATATGGAGAAATTTAGCATACTACAACTTGCAAGCCCTTAAATGCAGTCACTGCATTAGCTTCGTTGTTAAAGCTAAGAACATTTTCAGCAACTGCAGAAAATACTTTTTGGTCTTGCTGTGAATGCAGTGTCATGAGAAGAAAACTGAAATCATGAATAATGACATAATGTTAACTTTCTTCCAAGCTATTTTTTGTAAACTGCAAATTCTTCTTCCCTAGAGATGAAGAAAGGAGGACATGTTTGAAGTCAGGAAAGCAGCCTTGGTGTCAACCATGACTGCCACCAAAGATACAGTGAAGGGAGTGAGTGAGTGTAGCCACCCGGAGACATGAAGTATGTTATTTGCAGCACTACCAGGTACAAATAATTGAAAAAAAGATGAAAAAATATAATACGAGGATTTTCTACATTTTGTCATGTTACAACCAAAAGACGCAAATGTATTTCATTGGGATTTTATGCACATAATTGTGAAGTGAAAGGAAAATGATAAATGATTTTCAAAATCTTTTACAAATAAATATCTGAACAGTGTGGTGTGCATTTGTATTCTTTACTCTGATATCCCTGAAATCTAGTGGAACCAATTGCCTTCAGAAGTCACCTAATTAGTAAATAGAGTCCACCTGTGTGTAATTTAATCTTAGTATAAATGCAGCTGTTCTGTGAAGCCCTCAGAGGTTTGTTGAGAACCTTAGTGAACAAACAGCATCATGAAGGCCAAAGAACACACCAGACAGGTCAGGGATAAAGTTGTGGAGAAGTTTAAAGCAGGGTTAGGTTATAAAAAAATATCCCAAGCTTTGAACATCTCTGGGAGCACTGTTCAATCCATCATCCGAAAATAGAAAGAGTATGGCACAACTGCAAACCTACCAAGACATGACCGTCCACCTAAACTGACAGACAAGGAGAGCATTGATCAGAGAAGTAGCCAAGAGACCCATGGTAACTCTGGAGAAGCTGCAGAGAGTCACAGCTCAAGTGGGAGAATCTGTCCACAGGACAACTATAAGTCGTGCACTCCACAAATCTGGCCTTTATGGAAGAGAGGCAAGAAGAAAGCCATCGTTGAAAGAAAGCCATAAGAGGTTTCAAGTTTGTGAGAAGCCATGTTGGGGACACAGCAAACATGTGGAAGAAGGTGCTTTGGTCAGATAAGATAAAAATTGAACTTTTGGTGGTGGAAAACTAACACTGAACATCACCCTGAACACACCACCCCCACCGTAAAACATGGTGGTGGCAGCATCATGTTGTGGGGATGCTTTTCTTCAGCAGGGACAGGGAAGCTGGTCAGAGTTAATGGGAAGATGGATGGAGCCAAATACAGGGCAATCTTAGAAGAAAACCTGATAGAGTCTGCAAAAGACTTGAGGCTGAGGAGAAGGCTCCCCTTCCAGCAGGACAAGGACCCTAAACATACAGTCAGAGCTACAATGGAATGATTTAGATCAAAGCATTTTTATGTGTTGGAATGGCCCAAGTCCAGACCTAAATCCAATTGAGAATCTGTGGTAAGACCTGAAAATTGCTGTTCATAGACGCTCTCCATCCAATCTGACAGAGCTTGAGCTATTTTGCAGAGAAGAATGGGCAAAACTTTAACTCTCTAGATGTGCAAAGCTGGTAGAGACAGACTGGTAATTGCAGTAAAAGGTAGTTCTACAAAGTATTGACACAGGGGGGCTGAATATAAATGCATGCCACAATTTCCACATGTTTATTTGTAAAAAAAATGTATAATTTATAATTTTCCTTCCACTTCACAATTATGTGCCACTTTGTGTTGGTCTATCACATAAAATCCCAATAAAATACATTTACGTTTTTGGCTGTAACATGACAAAATGTGGAAAATGTTAAGGGGTATGAATACTTTTTCAAGGCACTGTATGCTAAAGGACCTAATAAAAACCTGTACTAAATATGTTGACCTGGTTCTCAATGTCCACAATACTTACAGAAGGAGAAATCTGCAATAGCATACAGGTTTTCTTTAATTGTGAATGCGTCAACTGCAAAAATAAAGCCTAACAAGTGAAAAAAAAATAAATGAATGCTGGTTTAATTCTGTCCCACTGTGAAACAAATAATTCAAATACACCATAATAATGTGCTAAGACCACAGCATTGTTCACCAAGGTAACCAGTATTAAGAAATCAGAGAAACAAATTATATACATGCTTAGCATAAGGAAAAACTAATGACTACATTATTATCTTTAGATTGAGCAGTTAAAGGGTCTGTATTAAACTGCTTATCCCATTTTAATTATACTTGAAGTCTCACATGTCCGTACAGATTTTCTGTCCTGTAAGGGGAGAGACTGAGGGGGTCCTGAAGGTTTATATTATTGATTAAAACTTGAATAGCAAGCTGAATGTACCACTTATATTTGCTGTATGCTCATTTTCTCATATATTTACCCCCCCTCCCCCCAATTTGAAACAGTTCTTTTCTTTGCTGTGTCCTTCTCCTCTATAGGGATGATCGAACTTTTCAAAAGTTTGGTTCGGCCAGAACATCCGAACTTCCCGAAAGTTCGGCCCGGATTTCAGAACCCCATTGAAATAATTTTTCAGTAGAGCAGGGATGGTGGTACCCTCCTTTTACACCTATATGATCTTTTTTTTTCTGGTTCTGGACATGCTACAGAGCTGAAACTTCACAGGTACACCTTTTAGACCCCCCAGACACAAAATCACACAAAAAAAGTTCTTAAAAATTGTCATTTTTGATAGAGAGCCAATTATTGAAAAAAAAAAATTCTTTGAATTTAGTATCTGGGGGGGGGGGGGGGGGTCTAAAAACTGTACCTGTGAAGTTTCAGCTCTGTAGCATGTCCAGAACCATAAAAAAAAAAGATAGTTTGTATTAGAACACTTATAGAACAGGTTAGTGGCTTCTCGCTTTTCACACCTTGCCGGTTTAGTAGCAAGCGTTTTTTTGGCATGTTTTGGGTTCTTTGGAGTCAGGAAAAAATCTGAACTTGTGTATAGTGGTATATATACCACTATACACAAGTTCAGATGTTTTGCCTGCCTCCAAAGAACCCAAAAAAATGCCCAAAAAAACGCTAGCGTCAAAAAAAAAAACACCCAGGTGTGTTGTTGCAGGCATTTTTTTGGGGTTTTTGGAGGCAGGCAAAACATCTGAACTTGTGTATACGGGTATATATACACACATACTTATATGTATATATACACCTAGACATATTTAGGTGTGATAGTAGCAGAAATATATGCTTGCGCTAATGAAATCATTTACATTAATATGGTTACGCTCCTATACCACCTATATATGTCTAAGTGTAAAATACATATAAGTATGTGTGTGTACACAAGTTCAGATGTTTTGCCTGCCTCCAAAAACCCCAAAAAAATGCCTGCAACAACACACCTGGGTGTTTTTTTTTTTTTTTGACGCTAGCGTTTTTTGGGGCATTTTTTTGGGTTCTTTGGAGGCAGGCAAAACATATGAACTTGTGTATACGGGTGTATATACACACATACTTATATGTATATACACACCTAGACATATATAGGTGTGATAGGCGCGTAACTATATTGATGTTAATTATTTCATTAGCGCAAGTAGTTTTTTCTGCTCCTTTCACACCTATATATGTGCAGGTGTATATATACATACATGGGTGTGTATATATACCCCCTATACACATGTTCAGATGTCATGCCTGACTCCAAACATGTGCTCAAAAAATCACTATAGACGCCTGCAGCCAAAAAGCAAGCTGACAGGGGCGAAGCCATATTACTGCAGCGAAAGTGACTTGAGAGAAACTAGCTTTTCTCTATAGCGGTCACCCTGATATGGAAGGGTTTGGTCACCCTGCCATAGCAGTCACTGTCAGTTCACCCTACACTACATTATGGTCACCCTGGTATGGAAGGGTTTGGTCACCCTGCCATAGCAGTCAGTTAACCCTACACTACATTACGGTCACCCTGACACTTCACACTTTCCCTACAGAAACTAAATTTTTGAAGCTAACTAAAGTGTAAAAGAGCACTCTAACTACACTAGATATCCCTTTCCTCACACTAATAAATGCTAAATGACACTTTTAAAGTAAAATTAACAGAACTGCTTCCACTCTCTTCCATGTCCTGTATAACAATGCTAGGAATTTGGCGGGGGCTATCTTATATACTGGGGGGCGTATTCACTAATGATTGGCCTAGGGACCCCCTAGTCACTCCAATCACATTCCTAGCATTCTCCTGCCCCCTCGATTGGCTTTTGCTAATGGTTCTGGTCCAATCACAAGCTTTTAAAGCCCATTTCCTGAACCATTGCATTTTGGTCAGTTCTGGTTGCCGAATTCCGAACTTTTTGGGCAAAAAGTTCTAAATTCGGCCGAACCTCGAACACCTAATGTTCGGGCCGAACCGATGGTCGACCCGAACCGTTCGATCATCCCTACTCCTCTTCACATACACACACACTTCATGAAAAGTCCAGGTTGTGATGTCTGATCTATTGACACATGAAGCCATGTATAAGCAGACATGGCTGCTGAAATCATCCTATAGCTGCCTTTCCTTGACAGTCTATCAATTTTCAATAGAAAAAAAAGTGATCATGTACATTGCCCATTGTGAGATGACATGGGCACTTCCAAAAATGTAAACAAAGCCCTGCTTGTAAAAGAACACAGTTATTGCTACCTGGCCCACTACATGTGCTACCAACCTTGCCTCTCATGCAGCCAAGAGCAGTGATTTGTTTGCACTTATTGTTACATAGGAAAAACTATTTAAAATTGCGGGCAAACTACCTTGAAATCTGTGATCGCTGAAAACAGCACACAGAGCCCCCCCCCCCCCCCCCAAGAGCCTTCCATATATTTTTGGGGACCTTTGTAGGGGTTTGTGTGCTGTTTTTTTTTTTGTAAAAAAAAAAAAAAAAAAGGAATCTGTAAATTCATTTTACTGGGATTTTTAATTTACTGGAAATTGAGATGGCTTCCTATTTTATCATTTTTAATGTTAGTTCCCCAAAATATATACCAGCAAAAACAAAAGTGTGAGATCCCCCTTGCAAAGCACCGTGTCCCCATGTTTTCAGCACCAAAGTATTTTTTTTCTAAATAAACATTCCCAAAAAATGTCCCTCGTTAATTTATTGTCAGTCACGATGACCGCAGATCCCTGATGATGACGACACTAGCCAAATGACAGCTTTTTGAGCTGTTATTGGCTATAAAAGTAAGGAGCAGGTATAGCGGTGGCGTCTTTGCCCAAATATGGGGATGTGAGAACATTTAGACAATGATGTAAGGCTCCTTTACCTATCCATTTGCTTACTTGGCTGGGGATTCTCAGCCATGTCACTGAATGGGCTGGATGAAGTCAGTTGATGACAAGAATGCGGTATATCTGCAAAAAATATGCATATGTGGATCATACCGGTAAAGGGGAATCCCATAATAGATGTGACCTTTAATGCTGCTTTCTGCCATTAGAGCTGAACAACCGAGCAATCCCAAAAAGTGTGAAGGTGTGTCCCTTTATCAGGGCAGCCCCTAAAACAGGTGTCCAGTTCCCCAGGGAGTATCTTATGCAGCTGTACTGGGGTGAGGTGCCATCAAGTATGTAATTTGACCACTGTTTCCTTAATCATAATGGATTAGGTGCATTTATGCATATTAGTTACCATTTCTTGCCATTCATCAGCTGAAAATTCTTGGCCCACCTCCGCCTCCCATTGTACCATAGCCACCGGCCTATCAGGGAGATCCTGCTCATTAAGTTGTTTATAGAGTGTGGATATAGAGGATTGTTTCCAATATCTAGGTATGAGTGATTTGACGGCATTTAGAAGATGTGAAGCAATACCGGTCCGCCTGAACAATGAAACAATACAACCCATGGGTCATTTGGAACAGGAGTTCCCTATACTATTTGAATCCAATATAGAATAGATGACCAGTATGGGCGGATTAGCGGGCAGTACCACCAGATGTGTGCATGTGATTCTAATTCTCCGCAACCTCGCCAACATAGGCCTGATGAGTCTGGGAAAACTTTGTGGAGGAACTTAGGTGTGTAATGCCATCTGGTCAGGATTTTATAGTTCGTTTCGCAAATTTTTGAGGAGATGGACGAAGTATGAGTCAATTGTAAAATAGTTGAACGTTGGCTATCGGATAAGGGAAGATGTAGGTCTTTTTCCCAAGTTGTAACAAAGGGAGGCCAGGAGTTTGCTTTCAGTGACATTAAGGCTTTATAAAATTTCGAGACTGTTTGCAGGGGGGTAATGAATTAACCAAAACGCTTTCCACTGGAGTGAGGTCCTTAGGCGTTCAAGGGCTTAGACAGAGTTTTAACGACGGCCGCCAACTGGTTATAACGCCATTGATCTAAAGCTGTAGCTTTTTAATTCTTTAGGAGGGAGGACAGTGGGAGAAGTCCAGTAGAAGAGGTGATCTGGTGTAGAATTGTCAGTTCTTGAGCAAGCCAGTTGTTGTACTGTTGGTCCAGTGCACCCGGTGGAAAGGACAAATGACCAGTAAGGAGCATCAGGGGTGAGTTGTAACACCAATTATTGGACTTGTGAAGAGAGTCCCATATTGTGAGAGTGGATTTAATCAAGGGGGAAGTGGAGTCCGCTAGAGAGCGAAAATGATTGGGAATCCAAATCTGTTTGAAGAGATCAGTTTTGCTAAGGTCATGTTCCAGTTGTACCCACAATTTGGTTTGTTTGTGATGCTTCCAGTCTGAAATCCTGTTCAAGACAATTGCTGTAAAGTACTTTTTAGGATCTGGGAGTGCTAATCCTCCATTAATCTTAGGTTTAACCAGTTGAGACCGTGAGATACGGGGGGCGTTTACCATGCCAGATGTATTTGCATATCAGGGTGGAGATCATAGAGAAGAACCCCGGTGGGTCCTTGTAGGGCATCATTTGGAATAGGAACAGTAGTCTGGGTAGGATGTTCATTTTCACAACACTGATTCCAATTATGAAGATCTTGGCGGATAGAGTTTAATAAAGGGATATAGTTTTCACGAAATAGTGCGGATGAGTTGGGCGTAAGAAAAATTCCCAAATATTTCATTTTACAGGGTTGCCAAGAAAAAGGAAAAGAGGGTTTTAGAAGGGCTACTGTTTTAGGGGGAATTGATATGTTCACAATTTCTGATTTGGAGAGATTTATTTTAAAATTGGATATAAAACCAAAGGTCTTCAAATCTGTCATAAGATTAGTCAAGATAATGTTAGGGTGGGCTGGGAGGACCCACAAACATGTGATAAGAGGGACAAAGTGAGCAAGGAATTATCCCTAGCCTCTCTGCCTGTTTGATCTTGGGAGACCCATTTTGGTATTAGGGGAAGTAATCTTGACGCTAAAATCTTGGCATATAGTTTCCTATCTATGTTTAAAAGGGAGACTGGTCTGTCTGTAGCAGCCGCACAGACTAGGGTTCTTCCCTGGTTTGGAGGGGACTGTTATGTGTGCATGTAAAGTTTCAGGTCTCAGGTAGCAGTCCTATGAGATAGAATTTGCATATATTGTCAAATGTGGTAATAACATATCTTGGAAAGTGCGAAAGTACTTTACCGTTAGGCCGTCTAGACCTGAAGCCTTACCGTTGGCCATGGAGCTAAGAGCCGAGCTGAGCTCTGAAGTCATGATCTCACCTTCCAGGGCCTGGAGCGAGGAAGGGAGTAGTTTAGGTAAGTGAGCCTGTGATAGGTACTCCTGAATCATGTCGTGCTGTGCTCGGGAGTCGATAGTTGCTTTGTGTACATGATAAAGTTGTTGGTAGAATTAACAGAATTCTCTAGCAATAGCTTTCGTTTCATATTCAAGAGAGTCAGATGGCGTTTTAATTTTCGCTATAAATGTTGCCGTTTTTTTCTGTTGGAGCGACCATGCTAGGAAATGACTAGGTTTGTAACCCCATTCATATATGCGTTGGGATACTAATCTAAATTGTTTCTTTTGTTTTTCCGAGTGGAAAAGGGACTTCAACTCCTCTCGCTTTTGGGTTAGGGAATGCAATAAAGAAGGAGATTGAAAGGTTTTATGACTTTTTTCTAAAGCAGCGATTTCCCAGATAAGCACAGATCAAAGTCAAGATCACTCCCTTTTTTTCCTTGCCCCTAATTCGATTAATTTACCAAGGATGTTAGCTTTATGAGCCTCCCAGAGAACTCCCGGGGAAATCTCAGGGTTCTCATTTTCCAAGAAATAGGTGGTAAGGTCGCTCTCGATCTGTGCTCTATCTGTGGGATCTGATAGGAGAGAGTCATTTAGCTTCCAGTTAGTGAATTTAAGTGGGAGTGATAGGATATTTAACTGGAGGCATATGGGGGCATGACCTGAGAGGGTCGCAGGTTTGAATTTAGACTGTAAAATAAGTTCTAGATGGTGGTGATCAATAAAAATGTAGTCTATTCTAGAGTAGGACTTGTGGAGATGGGAATAGTGTGAGTAGTCTCTGTCCCTCGGGTGCATCACTCGCCACCTATCCATAAGCTGCGCATTGAGGAGACATTTGCGAATAAATGTTAGGCGTTTATGTGTGGGAAGGATGATTTACTTTGTGATGTATCTATTTTTGTGTCCAAAGGGGTATTTAAGTCTCCTGCTAGGACAATGCAGTCCTGCAGTTTGGTTAGAATTAAGGATATGAAGCTTGCGTGGTCATGGCTAGGAGCATAAATGTTGGCCAATGTACTAGGAAAATTACCAAGAGATCCTTTCAAAAACACATGTCTTCTGCATGCATCAACCATAGAAGATTCGAGCTTGAAAGATATATTTCTTCAGAATCCAATGGCGACTCCTTTCACTTTATTCACATCTGAGGGGCTGTAATGCCATGTCAGATAGTTAGGGGAAGCGAGTTTTACAGAAGTAGTGTGGGTAAGATGAGTTTCTTGTTAAAAAATGATGTCCCCCTTTAGAGCCTTTAGTTCTCTGTACAATTCATGTCTCTTACCAGGTGCATGTAGACCACTAACATTGAGAGAAATTAAGTTGATAGTCGCAATTGGAAACACATGAAAGGCACCTCAAGCTACGTCAATTCTAAACATGTGTCCATGGGGCAGCAGCGGGGGGGGGGGGGGGGGAGAGACCAGAGAGTAAGTACAGAGACCAGAATGGAGAAAGAGAGAAGGAAGACAGACATAGAGAATAATAAGAAGAGTATACCTTAAACATGAATCACCAAGATATGCACGCTAAGCCTTGCAGTGCAGGTACAGGATATCAGCACAACCCAGGGCACTGTAGTCTAGGGCCTCAAAATAGAAGGCATCCTGAGTGGACCGGGCTGAGCCATAACCTGTGATTGGCGGAGTGGGGCCCCGGGATGCAGGGAGGACATTCATAGGAGTGATGTCAGTCATCCAGGAGCCCCATGTGAGGTACATGTTAAATAAAAACTTTTAACCATGAAAAACATTAAGTCAAAAGCCAACCTTTCCAAAATATTCTATAATAGTCACATAGTGTAACAGGTGAAAAAGCAGTAATTCAACACTCAAAGTACTTATGTAATTCAGGACTCACTCATAAAGGCCACCACAGAAGACATACACGTGGAATGAATCTACAGGCCTGACCAATGGGCAGTGAGACCATTGCAAGGTTGCAAAAAGGACCTAAGAACTAAGAAACATTATATGCATTAACAGGGGGTAAGAGAATAACTGAATTGCGGTGTTGAATCAGAATCAGGGTGAGCAAACCTGCCGTTGGGACAAGGAGGCCACCAAGGATTTATCCCAGCTTGAAAGAGGAGCCCGGGGTGGCAGATCGACGTTTCCCAGGGACCCTCTGCCACTGCAATTCCGGTAGGGTGATGTTGAGATCCAAGCAGAACTTCTCCAAATCCTCTGGAAAGCGAAGAATAGCGGCCCTGCCATCCATGTGAGTTATGAGGGAGGCAAGAAATCCCCATATGTAGTTGATAGCTTTGTGGTGTAATTTGTCAGTAATCAAGTGTAGTCGCTTCCCTGGCCCTGCGCATGATCGTTTCCTTTTCCTCATAGTAGTGCACCCTGCAAATAACATCTCTCGGGGTGTCGGATGCTAAGTTGCATGGGCAGAGGGTGCGATGAACTCGATCTAGTTTCAAAGGAAGGTCTGCTTGATTTTCCAGTAAGCTGTTAAAAATACCTCTGATGGTAGCAGGAAGGTCTTCATCCCTGGTAGCCTCCGGCAGGCCCCGTATTCTAATATTGTTTTCTTGGTCCTCTATTTTATAGAGGGCCATCCTGTGTGCGATGACTAAGCTATGTGTGCGGGTTTGAGGATCTTTTATGGCCACCGTGTGGTGATCAAGCCGCTGTTCAGTCTCCTCTACTCTGACGAGAACAAGAGAGAGATATGAACGAACTGCGGACACTTCCTTCTTTATTGATCCATCTAAGCCAAAAAGCATAGATGCAAGCTCCGTTTTCATCGGGAGTCCGCTTACCAGGGCTGCCACATCAGACTTGCGTGGGGAAAGCACGTCTCTGCCTGAGCAGAGACATGCTTTCCCCACTCAGTTAGAAGATACCGGGGAGCTGTGTCTAGACTCAGGCCTATGGTGGGAGGTGGAGCCAGAGCCATGCTGCGAGAATCCTGTGACCTCTGGGTCGAGAAGTTCGTCAGATTCGATGGCATGGAATCTCTTGATCAACCTCGAGGAGGCATTTTTAGCAGGCAGGGAGGTTGGCTGATGGTGTCACAATATCTATCTTGTTCAATTAGAAAACATTTTGCATTCATTGAAAAAATAGAAAGCGTTCTCAGAATGGCACCTTTGCTGAGTGGGTGACCTTCTGTGTTCACAATGCAGCAGGGCAGCCGCTCGGCATAGGACCCAGAAGCTAGTGGAGGTCACTGGCATAGTGATGCCTACTACAATGATTTCCAACTTCTACGGGGATTCCACAAGTATGGCACATACTCAAAGTTTGACCTGTAACTACACTGAACAAAATTTATAAACGCAACACTTTTGTTTTTGCCCACCTTTTTCATGAGCTGAACTCAAAGATCTAAGACTTTTTCTATGTACACAAAAGGTCTATTTCTCTCGAATATTTTTCACAAATCTGTGTTAGTGAGTACTTCTCCTTTGCCGAGTTAATCCATCCACCTCACAGGTGTGGCATATCAAGAAGCTGATTAGACAGCATGATGATTGCACAGGCCACAATAAAGGCCACAATAAAGGCCACTCTAAAATGTGCAGCTTTACTGTATTGGGGGGTCCAAAAACCAGTCAGTATCTGGTGTGGCCACCATTTGCCTCATGCAGTGCAACACATCTCCTTCGCATAGAGTTGATCAGGTTGTTGATTGTGGCCTGTGGAATGTTGGTCCACTCCTCTTAAATGGCTGTGCGAGGTTGCTGAATATTGGCAGGACCTGGAATACGCTGTTGTATACGCCAAACCAGAGCATCCCAAACATGCTCAATGGGTGACATGTCCGGAGAGTATGCTGGCCATGCATTAACTGGAATGTTTTCAGCTTCCAGGAATTGTGTACAGATCCTTGCAGCATGGGGCCATGCATTATCATGCTGCAACATGAGGTGATGGTCGTGGATGAATGGCACAACAATGGGCCTCAGGATCTTATCATGGTATCTCTGTGCATTCAAAATGCCATCAATAAAATGCACCTGTGTCCATTGTCCATAACATATGCCTGCCCATACCATAACCCCACTGCCACCATGGGCCACTCGATTCACAACGTTGACATCAGCAAACCGCTCACCTACACGACGCCATACAGGCTGTCTGCTATCTGCCCTGTACAGTAAATCTGGGAATCATCCATGAAGAGAACACCTCTCCAAAGTGCCACACACCACAGAATGTGAGCATTTGCCCACTAAAGTCGGTTACGATGATGAACTGCAGTCAGGTCGAGACCCCGATAAGGATGACAAGCATGCAGATGAGCTTCCCTGAGATGGTTTTTGACAGTCTGTGCAGAAATTGTTTGGTTATGCAAACCGATTGTTGCAGCAGCTGTCCGGGTGGCTGGTCTCAGACGATCTTGGAGGTGAAGATGCTGGATCTGGAGGTCCTGGGCTGGTGTGGTTACACGTGGTCTGTGGTTGCAAAGCCGGTTGGATGTACTGCCAAATTCTCTGAAACATCTTTGGAGACGGCTTATGGTAGAGAAATGAACATTCAATTCATGGGCAACAGCTCTGGTGGACATTCCTGCAGTCAGCATGCCAATTGCATGCTCCCTCAAAAATTGCAACATCTGTTGCATTGTGCTGTGTGATAAAACTGCACATTTTAGAGTGGCCTTTTATTGTGGTCAGCCTGAGGCACACCTGTGCAATAATCATGCTGTCTAATCAGCATCTTGAAATGTCACACTTGTGAGGTGGATGGATTATCTCGGCAAACGAGAAGTGATCACTAACACATATTTAGACAGATTTGGGAACAATATTTGAAAGAAATAGGCATTTTGTGTACATAGAAAAAGTCTTAGATCTTTGAGTTTAGCTCATGAAAAATGGAGGCAATTACAAAAATGTTGCGTTTATAATTTTGTTCAGTGTATTTATATATTGCCATACTTCATTAAAGTTCATCTTTAACTCTTGCAGTGTGGTTGCAGGGTTGGACAGGGCAGCCCAGCCACCCAGCACAAGCCCCAGAAACTAGTAGTAATCACTGAAGTAGCAATGCCTCCTACATGCTGCTACACTGGTCCCTGCAACCTCTTCTCCCCTATGCCCTGGTCCTGCATTGAGCATGAGGGTGTTAAGGGATAGTCTGCTGCCAGAGTGTAAGAGGATCAGGTAAGTAAAAGTGCTTTTCCTGTCTACTAAGCAGTAACGACCAGTTAACCCTTGCAGTGTGGGGCACATTCCCATACAAGGGAGGACTTTGACCTTTTCTGGAGTTGGGCTTTAAAGTGATTGTAAACTTTTGTTTTTCTTTTCTTTTTTTTTTCAATTAAAACAACAAACATGTTATACTGGTGTAGCACCTTACAGGTAGGTGCTAGGTAAATGCATAGTGGGCCTTGTCTGCCTAACAGCAGGGCCATGATTGCTTTTTGGTTAGGGTGTCATGGCTTCCAGGTATGCCTGCTGAGAGGGGAGTCTACCCACTGGCTCTGTGAGAGGCTTCTCATAGTGCATTGGAGGAAAGCCAATCAGGGACACATTCAGGCTTGTAACTACCCCAGAAGGCAGATCCTGCCACAAAGGATTTTGGGAGTGGGTA
Organism: Pelophylax lessonae; assembly: GCF_965119305.1. Lineage (NCBI taxonomy): Eukaryota > Metazoa > Chordata > Amphibia > Anura > Ranidae > Pelophylax > Pelophylax lessonae. The sequence continues at coordinate 267,440,706 of NC_138773.1, read as the reverse complement.
TAAGTTTGAGTGAGGTGCGTGACTAGGCGTCTTTGGCGGAAAGCAAAGTCTCGGGAGGTAGAGGATGGCTGTCTCTCCTTCTGTCAGAAGAAGCGGATGTCTCGGGTGCTTCCTGAGAATCCAGAGAGTGCTGAGTTGAGCTGAGGGGGATCCGATGTGCCAAAAACCAGCGGAGAGTGAGAGGGGTCCAGTCTCAGGAAAGCCTACACAGATGGTGAGTACTGAGGATTGCCCCTGAGGGTCTGCCTAGCCTCAGTGGGGACCACTCCGGAGAAGGTTCTAGGATCCAAGTATCCGCTAGCTGTAAAGGGGGTACCTGGTCAGAGGACCCTGAAGTGATAGAGAGGGTACCTAGGTTGAGGATCCTGAAGTGTGCAAGGGGGCGCCTGCAGTTTGGGCCCTGAAGAGTCAGTGCACATTGTGTAGTGCATCAGTTAAGAGTTGCAGCAATACAGGAATTCACTCAAGATACCTCAAGCCAGCGCAAGGCAGGAGGGAGTTGTCAGTGACTTTTGAGTGCAAGTATTGTTAGAAGTCCAGTATTCTACAGTCCTGGATCTTTTGGACTTAAGTCGGAGTTCCAGCACAGCTTTCAGAGATACAGTGTGTTCAAAGCGCCAGTAAGCGTTGGCTAGCGTCGGCTGGCATCAAGACAACGCTAATGGCCATTTTTGCTATAGAGTGCCGGAATTGTACATAGTTGAGCCAAAGGAGTATCCCACTCATTCCCTTCTCCCATCCCCTAAAAATACAATAAAACAACCAAACAAAGATGCCAGAGTTGGCAATGTCTCAGTTCTCATACCCAGGGTCGCAGCTCACATGGGCTGGAGAGGTAACCGGTAACAATGGCAGACCCACAACAGGCACAATGCCTGGAAAACCTGCTACATTTGGGGGCTCGTCCAGGATTTTGCCATTAGTTACTGGGCCAGTTGCCCTTGGCAACGGCAAAAAGAAACGTCCAAAAAATAAATTTTTGTGTCCAGAACTGTTATTCAAACACCAGGCTGGGTGTGAGACTGCAGCTGCGGGAGGGAGAGTGGGTTGACGTTGGAAGCCCACGTGGAAGGGTGCTTGTGGCAACGCAAATGTTCTAAGAAAAATTGTAATGTAATGAAGACTTTTCATATGGACTATGGAATGTACTCTGCTATCAAAAAATGGAGAGCAGGAGGCAAAAGTGACAAAATTTATGAATGCTGCAACTGCTTAACAGTAAGAAGTCCCAGGGTGGGCAGTGAAGATGGCGCCAGGGGTCCCGGGGGGGACAGAGAAGAGGACGCCGGTGAGGACAGCGAAGATGGAGGCTGGGGGCATGGGAAGAAAGGTGCCAGGGGCCTGGTAGTTGTGCATGCTATATGGAAGGATGTTGACCATGCATCTGACAAGGGGACATTTATTCTCTATAGTTGCTGCACTGATACTGTGGGGATCGAAGTTGGCCATGTGGAGAGGGGCAGTGGGGCTAATCCCGGAGCCAGTATGGAAGATGAGGATTGCACGTGTGTGGCAAGGAAGAGAAGTATCGGCTGTGCGACCGACAGCAGGATGCTACTCTTGCCGAGCAAGGAGGGACAGCTGGCTTCAGTAAAGGAAGAGGCAGTTGTGGCCCTAGTGCAATTGAGATGGGCGGACGCATGTCTAGCAAGTGACATGGTCCGCTTAGCAGCTATTTCCCAGAGGCTTGCAGTGAAGAAGCATGGCAGGGGAAGAGTTACAGTACCGCGCAGGAAAGCGCGCCACATGTAGATCTGCCTAGCAGGAGGAGTCATCGCCCAATAAGGCGACAGGGTGGAAACAGCGGGAACATCCGGCCAATCAGGAGTGACTCAGGGGACCTTATTAATATCCCCTCCTTCGGGTGTGGCCGTGCGGGAGACACGTGTAAGAGAGGGAGACGTGTAGTTTGTGAGAGAAGCGAAGAGTGTTCCGGCTATTACTGCCGCTAATGGTCAAAGATCCAGCGAAGCTGAGCCAGTAACAGATCCACCAGCCCAATCCCGCTCTAGTCTGGGATACCGGTATCCAGATGGTACCGGGTGGCGGACTCATGCTGTGCACCGGAGGCAGCCGAGAGTTCATGGGAGTGGTATGTCCTAAGTGTGCCACTTTTACTTTGCGGGTGCAGGCGTGGGTTCAATGTGGGCAATGCGGTGATCTGCTGCTCAGGGCAGAGAAGAGTGAGGGCTGCCCTAGGAAGCTCACCGTTATGTGGGAGACAGGCCTCACTCAGGAGGTGACTGGGAGCGAGTCACAGTTCCTCCGCGGAGTCTGGAGGGGCATGTTCAGACTCATGATGCAGCTGGAGGCCCTGCCAGTGGTTGGTGGGCCTGTAGTCTGCGGGGAGGGGGCTCGGTTGCAGAGCTCCATAGGGAGGGGATCCGTGTCTACCCAGATAGTTGGAGAGTGGCCAGAGAAATCTACACCAACAGCCATAGTTGGATCCGCTCCCATTAATGTCCCGCAGTCTGTTAAGCCAGCAGCCATCCAGGCGTCACCGTCTAGCACAAGCAGCGAAGGTGAGAGATGTCCAGTAAGAGTTGATTCCCCATTCTTTTACATGCGGTATGGACCACTGGATGAAGAAATGGATGATTGGGGATCTATTGATGAAACTGAATGGGAATGAGGGTCAGAAGCTGGGAGCAGCTCCCCCAGGTCCCGAAGTTACATAGTTACATAGTTACATAGTTAGTGAGGTTGAAAAAAGACATCCGTCCATCCAGTTCAACCTATGATGTGTGTGTTTGCTGTTAACCGTACATTGTATACCCCTCTATGTTGTGGTCTTTAAGGTGCCCATCTAATAGTTTTTTGAAACTATCGATGCTCCCTGCTGATACGACTGCTTGTGGAAGAGAATTCCACATCCTTACTGCTCTTACAGTGAAAAACCCCCTACGTATTTTAAGGTTAAACCGCCTTTCCTCTAGTTTTAGTGAGTGGCCACATGTCTTATTGTATTCCCTTTCTCTGAATAGTTTGTTCCTTATGAAGTGACTGTGCCTTTAGACCAGGAAGCCAAGGAAGCTATAGAAAGGGGGAAACTTGCCAAAAAGTTGGGATTCTGCGATGTCTCTGTCGCCAGGGTCCCAGATTTCACCCCTCCAGGGAACATTGCTTGGGCCAGAGACCAAAATACGGCCTTTAAGGGAAATGATACAGAGGGTACATACTCCATTTTCTCTACCAGGGAGAGGTAACAGGAGAACTCTTTCCCGGTTGTCCAGGATGCAACGGTGGATGCAGAAGAAGGTTACCCTGGAGTATGGCTATGATTACCCTTACGCACCAAGGGAGGTCATGATAATGGTGGAGAAGTCCAGGGATTACTGGTATGACTAACTCATTTGGGATTTCTTGTTTGTCCCAAAGCCCTACAGAGACTCTCCGGGAGAGGGGCTTAAGGAGAAATTCCACAAAGTAAAGACTCAATGGTATTATGGGCGCTCCATCTATATAGACAGGGTGGCGGTTCGCCGCCCTGATGGGTCAAGACATGCTTGGTCCATCCGGGTCAAGAATGAGCAGGGGGAATATGTTCAAGTGCCTCACCCTGAGTATTATATGCAGATATTCCTTTCCAAGAAGCTTTCAGAGCAAAAGGGCAAACCAACAAACTGTGTGGCCGGCTGGCTACCACAACTGACCAAGGAGACTTGAAAATATTACAATGCTGAAGTAAAGTTGCAAGTGTTTAAAGTTTAAAACCAGACCCCTTGGGCCATCGGGCCAGGGTCTTTTGGAAGTCAAGTGTTGCAGTTGCAGACCTTTTAGGGCTATCGGACCCGGGTCTTTTTGGGAAATTGTTTGTTGTGCCAGATCCCTTGGGCCATTGGGCCAGGATCTTTTGTGGATTACAAATAGCTGTGTGGGACGTCATCCACAGTCTTGACAGATGAAGATTGTGCTACAAAGTTCAAGTGTGTCCAGGAACTTTGGTGGGGGTGCCCTGCTGGACCCCTGTGATGTTTCTCTGACTCAACAGGACTGTAGGTCATGAGAGTGTGTGACCCGCCCTGTTTCCTTACTGAAGTGCTTGGAAGGACAGCAGAGGGAGCTGTGCTTCACTTCTACAAAAGGGACTCTGCCTAGACAGCTGGTGTTAGGGGACAAGCTCTTTAAGGGAGGAGAAGACCCCGGCGTGTCAAGACACTGGCTAGTAGAGATAGTCAGGGAGTGAGTGGAAAGGTCGCCCTTGCAGTTAGGAAGGAGGATCTTTCCATTCAACTGTTCAGATAGTTAGGCTTGCATTTCATATGTGTGTGCAGTTGATTAACTTTTGCTTCCTTTTCTCTTTCCATGTGGGATCACCTTAGAGATAGACAGTCAGGATGATTGCATTGTCTTTTTCTTTATTGTTCTCCACCAAGTGAGTTTATTTGGTGGGGGGTGCATCAGTTTTCATGCTCCTTAAACTGTTTGTAAAATTTGTACAGCAGAGTGTAAAGATCTATTTTTTTCACTGTAATTTATTTGTAAATTCATTTTTTTCCTTTTCCCCCTTTCCAGGTTTGTGGGATACTCCTGTTTTTTGGCAACGTTTTTGGCAGGAGGCAGCTGCCTCAGAGTCAGAGGGACTTGACTCATTTTGGTGTGGGGTAGGTGCTAGGTAAATGCATAGTGGGCCTTGTCTGCCTAACAGCAGGGCCATGATTGCTTTTTGGTTAGGGTGTCATGGCTTCCAGGTGTGCCTGCTGAGAGGGGAGTCTCCCCACTGGCTCTGTGAGAGGATTCTCATTGGAGCATTGGAGGAAACCCAAACAGGGACACATTCAGGCTTGTAACTACCCCAGAAGGCAGATTATGGTGCAAGGGATTCTGGGAATGGATATACGTTTGGGGGAAGTGCATGTCTTTGGCGGGAGCAGAGTCCCAGGAGGGAGAGAACAGCTGTCTCTCCTCCTGTCTGAGGAAGTGGATGTCTCGGGGTGTCGCCTGGGAATCCAGAGAGTGCTGAGTTGAGCTGAGGGGATCCGGTGTGCCGAGAGCCTGTGGAGAGCGAGAGGGGTCCAGTCCCAGGAAAGCCTACACAGGTCGTGAGTACTGAGGATTGCCCCTGGGGGGGGGTCTGCCTACTGTCAGTGGGGACCACTCCGGAGAAGGTTCTAGGATCCAAGTATCAGCTAGCTGTAAAGGGGGTACCTGGTCAGAGGACCCTGCAGTGATAGAGAGGGTACCTAGGTTGAGGACCCTGAAGTGTGAAAGGTGGAGCCTGCAGTTTGGGCCCTGAAGAGTCAGTGCACAGTGTGTAGTGCATCAGTTAAGAGTTGCAGCCATACAGGAATTCACTCAAGATACCTCAAGCCAGTGCAAGGCAGGAGGGAGTTGTCAGTGACTTTTGAGTGCAAGTATTGTTAGAAGTCCAGTATTCTACAGTCCTGGATCTTTTGGACTTACGTCGGAGTTCCAGCACAGCTTTCAGAGATACAGTGTGTTCAAAGCGCCAGTAAGCGTTGGCTAGCGTCGGCTGGCGTCAAGACAGCGCTAATGGCCATTTTTGCTATAGAGTCCTGGAATTGTACATAGTCAAGCCAAAGGAGTATCCCACTCATTCCCTTCTCCTATCCCCTAAAAAATACAATAAAACAACCAAACAAAGATGCCACAGTTGTCAATGTCTCAGTTCTCACACCCAGGGTCGCAGCTCACATGGGCTGGAGAGGTAACCGGTAACAATGGCAGACCCACATCAGGCACAATGCCTGGAAAACCTGCTACACTTACCTGCCCTGTGCAGTTGGTTTTGCACAGAGCAGCCCAGATCCCCCTCTTCTCAGGCTCCTGGCTGGAGCTCCTGGCCCCTCCATCCTGTTAAGTGTCCCCACAGCAAGCAGCTTGCTATGGGGGCACCTGAGCCAAGCTACAGCTCTGTGTATCCATTTAAACACAGAGCTTGTGTTCGGCCCCGTCCCCTCTCTCTCCTAAATGGCTGAGTTTGATTGACAGCAGCAGAAGCCAATGGCGCTGCTGTATTTCACCCAATCAGGAGAGAGAGTCCTGGATGGCTGAAGCACTTGTGGACATTGCTGGATAGAGAGGGGGCTCAGGTAAGTAATAGGGGGGCTGCTGCACACAGAGGGCTTTTTATCTTAATACATAGAATGCATTAAGATATAAAAAAATAAAAAAATTCTGACTTTAGAACCACTTTAATTTTTCACCTGGTGTGCAGCACAATGAAATGCGCTTCAAAAAATGCAATATGTCCTTTTTTTTTTTTTTTAATGCATACCAACATACTGCAATAGGGCATAAGGCTAAGGGGTTGGTTTACTAAAGGGAAATAGACTGTGCACTTTGCAAAGTGCAGTTGCTCCAGAGTTTAGTAAATGAGCAGAAGCTTTGCTGACCATCATCATCCAATCATCTGCAAGCTAATTTTTTTTTTTTTTTTTTAATTATCCTTGCATGTGATTGTTTATTCTTTTCAAAGTAAAGCTTTACCTCATTAACTAAGCTCTAGAGCAACTGCACTTGCAAAGTGCACAGTCTATTTGCCTTTTTTAAATCAACCCCAAACTGCCTTTTCTATGTGCTGGGACTGAGCTGGGTAATGCTTCTCAATTATATGAAGGATCCCTAGAAATAAAACTCCCCTATGGTGTTGATGGTTCCTATAAATGATGGTCATGGTCAGTAGCAGCCTTCCCCTGTACAGGATTCTATAATAGCAGCTATTAGATGTGGGTAGGATACAAACACAGAGCTCTTCCTAGCATTAGAGTCCAGGTGGAATCCATGGGGCAGGCTGGCATCCAGCTGTGGGCAGGTCCTGTGCCTAGGCACCACTGAGCACCCCCGACACTCCATGCTCAGCCTCTACACAGAGTAGAAGCCATGTGACTCGCTATGACTTGGAGTGTGTAATTTCCTCCAGCTCCACAGCTACCTGACACGAATACTAAGCAGCAGAGCTGACACTGAGCACTGCGGAGAGCACAGCACCGGGACAGCACCGGACACCGACAAACCATGGAGATCAAAGAGCAGGGAGCGCAAATGGAACCGCTGCTACCCACGGTAAGGAGCCCCGATCCCCGGTATATAGATGGAGGGCACCGATCCCCGGACAGCCGCTCATCAATGGAAGGGATGTGTGCGACACCGGCCGATCACCCCCATCCATGGACCGGGCTCCGCGATCCCTCCATCATATGCCATCTACATTTATTGTATTGCCATCACATTGCTGTCTGCATGGAAAGATATCTATATATAATGAATGGTGCCCATATATAAAGATGTCTATATATAATGAATGGTGCACATATATAAAGATGTTTATATATAATGAATAGTGCCCATTTATAAAGATGTTGTTATATAATGAATGGTGCCCGTACCTAAAGATGTTGTTATATAATGAATGGTGCCCGTACCTAAAGATGTTGTTATATAATGAATGGTGCCCATATATAAAGATGTCTATAATGAATGGTGCCCGTATCTAAAGATGTTTATATATAATGAATGGTGCCCATATATAAAGATGTTTTTATATATATAATGAATGGTGCCCATATATAAAGATGTCAATATATAATTAATGGTGCCCATATCTAACGATGTTTATATATAATGAATGGTGGCCAATATATAAAGATGTATATATATAATGAATGGTTCCCATATCTAAAAGGTGTCTATATATTATGAATGGTGCACAAATATAAAGATGTCTATATGTAGCAGTGTCTAGATATTATGGTGTCTATAGGTAATGATAGTCCAATGATTTCATGTCGGGAACCTTAGTAGCTGTCACAGTCACAGGCTGCCAATGCTTGATATACCATTTTGCAGGGGAGTGCAGTACATGGCTCTCCAGGCTGTGTATATACTATGTGACAGAGAAGCAGGCATTGTAACAACAGGCCCTCAATGTGTACAAGTTATATATTTAATAATGATCTATCTATCTATCTATCTATCTATCTATCTATCTATCTATCTATCTATCTATCTATCTATCTATCTATCTATCTATCTATCTATCTATCTATCTCTTTACTCATTTCTTGGTTTCCTGACTGCATCCCTGCTGCCTGTATCTATCATCAATATATCTGTTATCTATCTACACATTTATTGCCTGTCTGCATCCCTATTTTCATCTATCTATCTATCTATCTATCTATCTATCTATCTATCTATCTATCTATCTATCTATCTATCTATCTATCTATCTATCTATCTATCTATCTATCTATCTATCTATCTATCTATCTATCTATCTATCTATCTATCATTTAGTTGTGTCTTTGGCGGTCTCTCTCTCTCTCTCTCTCATGATGGATGTTATCAATTCAGTTGTGTCCAACTCTCAGGCTACGTTCACATGTTGGCGTAGCGATCGTGGCCAGAATCACCGCGATTCTGCCCGCGATCCGGAAATCATTGCAAATCGCGGGACGCCTGTGCGTTGCCCTTGATTTGCAATAGCACTCCAAACGCTGTGCGTTGTTGCCGCAATTTTCACCTGCCGAATCGCGGTAACATCACGCTAAAATAATCACGGGACGCATGACGCCCAATAAAGGTACAAGAGCTTCTTTGGGGCGTCATGCGTCCCGCAATTTTTTTTTCCGCGATGTTACCGCGATTCGGCAGGCGGAAATCGCGGCAACATCGTACAGTGTTTGGGGTGCTATTGCAAATCACGGGCAACGCACAGGCGTCCCGCGATTTGCAATGATTTCTGGATCGCGGGCATAATCGGGGTGATTGATTTGCTACGCCGACATGTGAACATAGCCTCAGTGATTCTATGGGCCAGCTCTACATTCTTTGACCTTGTATCACTTTTTTTTAGCTGTTTCATGTTATGATGATTGGTGTCATCTATCTATCTATCTATCTATCTATCTATCTATCTATCTATCTATCTATCTATCTATCTATCTATCTATCTATCTATCTATCTATCTATTATCTATCTATCTATCTATCTATCTATCTATCTATCTATCTATCTATCTATCTATCTATCTATTTATTATCTATCTATCTATCTATCTATCTATCTATCTATCTATCTATCTACCTATTTATCATCTATCTATCTATCTATCTATCTATCTATCTATCTATCTATCCATCCATCCATCCATCCATCCATCCATCCATCCATCCATCCATCCATCCATCCATCTATCCATCCATCCATCCATCCATCCATCCATCCATCCATCCATCCATCCATCCATCTATCTATCTATCTATCTATCTATCTATCTATCTATCTATCTATCTATCTATCTATCTACTTCTCAGTCTGTCTATCAGCCTACTTGCAATCTCTTGCTCAGTCTTTCTAAATTCTTATATAGCTGTCTATCTGTCTATCTCTCTGTCAATCATCTATCTACCTACCTGCCTGTCAGTCTGTCTGTCTATCTGTCTTTAATCTTTCTGTCTATCAAAGAAAATGATACCCATCCTTTATACATAAAGTATTTTTATATACTAATGGAGTAAATATGCCCTTTCTTTGAATGGTGGAATTATACATAGAAAGGAGGGCAATGCATGTGTTCTTCAGTGACATGCACACATATACTTTTATACACCTGTATAAATCACTTCAAGATTAATTTCCAATTAAATGTACATTTGAGATCATTGTAGATTATCTGTTCACATTGATGGCTACTTTTGGATGTAATATTTTTTTATCATATTCCATGCATATCCAGTCCTACGTCTTTACCGCATGCATTCATGGTAGCAAGTAAAGACCAGGCCATTTTCTTGCCATGTTTCAGAAAAGCTTTCTGTACATTTTTCTTCTTTCTGAAGGTAAGTTAATGGTTGATTCGGAATGGCTTTGAATCGGCATCTTCTGTGAGACAGGTACTCTGAGTGGGTGTAAAATGTAGTGAATTATCGTGTACTTTCTGCAGGGACAAAAAGCCCCATGCTGTTGAAATCAGTCAATTAATCAGCATTGGCACTGATGATTATTCCAGAGTAACAGCCTCAGAAAAGCCCTGCTTCCTGACTCATAGATGTCTATAATTATTGTCAAGTGTTCAGGAGTACAGCACATTGGAAAAAGAACATTGCATGTAAAGGTTGCCTCTGCAATCCCATTTTATGCTGTTCATTTACTAAACTGTCAATTTCTACATTTTAACTCTCAAGACAATAAATACAGCTTTTCACAAATTATATTATTTTCGTTGGAAATTACAGTAGAATCTTTTTTGTGTGGCTAATCTGCTTGATGTTGAAGTTGATGGGTAAAATGGAATTATAGCGGCAGGATATACAGTATGTATTTAAAAATGTAATAGATTTGAATACAGTAAACCCCCCTCCATTGCGGGGGTTACGTTCCGGACCCAGCCGCGAAAAGTGAAATTCCGCGAAATAGAAAAATCCTATTAAAATTCACTGTAGGCATGTTTTTTTTACTGTCACTGTACGTGTAAAAGCATTTTAAGGTCTTTAAACACACTTTTAAAACAATAGAAACTCATTTAAACACATAAAAGATACTGAGAGACATAGCAAGAACTATGGAAAACACAAAAATATTTCATTTTTAATGATTTATATAGTAAAATAACATTACAAAAAAAAACGCAATATACCGGGACCGCAAAAACTGAACCGCGATGGAGCGGGGGTTTACTGTATATTCATTGTGTACAGGTTACCCAGATTTGCTAAGTGGCAGTCCACCAAACGCTGATATTTTTTGATAGGTGCCTGTGGGTGATATATGCTATCTTTCTGGTTCTTTGGTGGTGACTGGTGAGATATCTGCCCAGGTCTGCCCCCATGGCCACAGCTGTGATGTTGTTTGTCATTAGGGTGCAAATGATGCTCAAAATCTAATTCATTGACTAAGGCTCTTCAAGAAGGAGCTTTCCTACTGCATTTGATAGACTTGAACCAATATTTATCTGTGAGGGCCTTCAAAGGTGTTTTGGCAAATGAGTTATATTTCTGTCCATCCAGTACTGAGATTTACACAGCTCTGCTCCACAGCACAGCCAAACCAACTAAGTGAGGGACCAGATCTTTCTCTGCTACAGATTTCATTTCACTTAAGGCTCATTTACACTTGTGGCCCGGGGGACAGTAAATTAGGTGGTTGCTCCACAGTTGTACCACCTCCCTCGACCACCCACCTTGACCTAACACAGCACGCAGACATGATGGTACACATGTCTCTGCTGCAATTCTATGCTATGTGTTAAAAATTATACCCCATGTTGCTTTGGTGCACAGTACTGTCTCCAAACTTGACCAATTCAAGTGAAAAGAGACCACATGACAATTACCCTGCAACTCCATTTAATGCACATGAGTGCTGCTGTCTTTCAAGGGTTAAAACAGGCGGTGGAAAGGCGACATATTGGAGTTAGGGCTCGGTTCACACTTGTGCGATGGGGGAATCAGCGCCATTCCAGTGCAGGTTCCCACATTGCATCTCAATCACAGGCAGTTCACATTGCGCTCTGCGGCACCCCCAAATCGGTTCGCAGATCGCAGTTCAATCTGTGAAACCAGACAGGAATCAAATTGTATGGGTGTGAACAACCATGCGATCCGCATCCAGTGTGGACCAAAAAAAGGGTCTTGCTCCATTTTGGTCCGAATGGGATGCCAATTCAGCTATACAAACTGTATGGTTGAATTGGCCTCGCAAAAACATTGCATGCGATCTGCACAGCAATGCGGTGCGAATCACTTGTGATGTCTGACATCGAACAAGTGTGAACCCAGCCTGATTTACTAAAGACAAATAGATTGTGCGCTTTGCAAGTGCAGTTGCTCCAGAGCTTAGTAAATGAAGGGGAGCTCTGCTGACTTCCATCATCCAGTCATGAGCAAGCAAAAAATGCTGTTTTCTTTATTTTCCATGCATGTGATTGGGTATTCTTTATAGAGTGAACTTTACCCCATTTACTAAGCTCTGGAGCAACAGCACTTGTAAAGTGCACAGTCTATTTGCCTTTAGTAAATCAACCCCATTGTCTCCGACCACTCATCACTTTTCAGAGGGGCAGTAAACATCACTGCAAGTAAAAGGAGGCCTTCAAGGTTCCCTCCGTGCCTCTGCCCTACACCTGGACAGTGAAGTCTTCAGTAAATCAACCCCATTATGTCACTATTGAGTTCATATATCTGCCCTTCTGCTCTCTCCATCTATTAGTACACTCCCTGCATTGCAACACACCTTATTGGCTACTTGTGCTGCTTCTTCCTCCTCCTCTACAAGCACTGCTGTCCAGACTGTACAGTAGACAGAAAAAGACTGACATCAACTCAAATCCGGTCAAATCAACACTGCTTGCCTTAAAACAATACAATTAATGGTGCATGTAATGATGTATTAATGAATACAGGGTTGTTTTAATTTGTGTGCCTTATGTTTGGCTATAATGAATGAAACAAACATAAAAGATAAAAATCCATATAAAAATAGCTGAAGTCCTTCCCCAAAGTAGTATACTTTTTAATCATTTATGTGGTTGTTTATTAATGGTTCATCTCTGAAAAGTTGGTTGTCATCAAAGAATCAGTCAGGTTTAAGGCCCAATGCACACAGGGCATCAGAAAAAACGAACTGCAATGCTATTTCTTACGCCAGGAAAAAGCAGCGTCAAAAACGCGCCTTTAGCAGCATTTCGCATTGGCATCAATGGGCATTTAGGCGCGTCGGTGCTTAGCAGCGTTTTTAAATAAACACAACCCTCTTCTATTTGTGACCAATCACATTTTTCATTTTTCACATTTTTCACATTTTAAAAAACGCCTGATGCTGCTAAAAGCCGATATACAGCATTAAGCTGCGTTTAGCAGCGTTGGGCGTTTTTTACAGGTTAACGCTGCTGCTCCTGAACGCACTGGCCCTGGTTTTTTTTTGCAGCTTAAAAACGCATATGCCTCTTGGAGCTCCTAAAAGTCTGTGTGTACATGAGGCCATAGAATAACATAGAGGGGCGTTTTTAAGCTGCAAAAAAACGTCTGACGCTCCTAACAGCAGCTGCAAAACGTCCTGTGTGCATGGGGCCTAAAGAGAAGGTTGGGAATCTGAAAAAAATAAACAATCATACTTATCTAGATGTTTATAAATATGGAATATAAAGTATATATCCACTACTTGTGCAACCTAATGATAAATGGCTAAACTATAACAAAATATTATATAAGTGTATAAATGTAATTAAAGTTTCTTTAGGTCTGGATAGATGAAAATTCAAAGGAACCGATCAATTATACTTAATTAATCAATCTTTTAAAAAAACGCGCTTACTATATCAAAATGAATGAAACCACAGTTAGTTCATATATATATATATCAAACATTAAAGTGCATTCCGTGCATATGTGCCAATGAGGTATGAGTAACCCTTACATAAACTATAATTCATAAAGTGCTATGAATACAATTGATAAAAAACAATGTATAAAATAAAGTGCATTTCGTGCAAAAAAGGTCACGCTGGTGATCAAGGACATTTTTTCATGTAGTTTTCTATTTACAGCACTTTATGTATTTATTGTCATTGCAAATGTTCACATTTTGGTACCATTAGTCCCCGTTCACACTAAGGCGACCTGTGAGGCGACCTGGTCGCCTCACAGGTCGCCGTAGGTCGCCTCCCATAGGGAAGCTGCGGACTCGTTCTAATAGGAGCGACACAAGTCGCTCCGACTTAGAAAAAGGGTCCGGAGCTTCTTTGGGGCGACCAGGAGGCGACCGCCATAGACTTCAATGTTATGAAGTCCGTGGCGGCCGCTCCGAGGTCGCGGCGCGAAGTAGCGTCGCTTGTATGTGAACGGGGCCTTAAGTGACACCTTTTTGCACGAAATGCACTTTATTTTATACATTATTTTTTATCAATTGTATTCATAGCACTTTATGAATTATAGTTTATGTAATGGTTACTCATACCTCATTGGCACATGTGAACGGAATGCACTTTGTTGTTTGCTTGCTATATATGCAACTGTGGTTTCATTAATTTTGATATAGTAAGCACAATTTTTTTTAAAGATCGATTAATTAAGTATAGTTGATCGGTTCCTTTGAATTTTTATACTCATCTAGATGGCTGCAGCACCACCATCCCATTGGCAGCTGTCCCCCGCCGGCTCTACACAAAATTCCCAACTCAAAAAACCCATAAAAATGGCTAGTAATACACTCCAAATTCCTTGGATGTAGCTGAGTGTTTGAAGTGAACACAGGTTCTCTTCAAAAGAGTAAATGTAACACCTTTAGTAAATGAAGCCCTATGCACTGTATCCAGTACTGCATGTTCTTTCTATTTGTAATAAGTTGGAAAAGAGAACTGTAAGAAGCTATTGGTTTAAAGAGATTTACTTTTTAATTAAGGACTGTGATTTTTATAGGCTATAAACTATTCTGAGAATTCTAAATATTCGTACTTCTATGGCTAGAACTCTATAGAGCTATTCTACTCTACTGTTTTGGGGTTTGCAGTGTGTTCCTCTAAGCACACATTTATACAAAGCTGAACTACATAGGCATCTGAGCAGAAAACTGTACACAGTCTGCTTACTGCTCTCAGTACTTCCTCTGCTAAATTTGGAAGGCTTCAAGGTTGGATTGACATTGGTTTGATAAGCTAGGAGCAAGATGACTTGTTTTTTTAATCATTCTAAAAACAAATGTTTTTACATTGCTGATTTTATATGAGTTAGATATATGATTGAGGGATGATTCACTTTCATGGCAGTGCTGAAATAAGTGACATCCTTAACTTCTAATTGTAGTTTATAAAAACTTAGACTGGACATACACAGTAAAACTGGTTGCTGACATTGGTGAACAGTTGGATGTTTATGCCGGACCTGACTGTCTTTTGGGGTCTCCAAACTTTCTAAACAAAGGGCCAGTTTACTGTTCTTCAGACTTAAGATGGGGGGGTGGACTGTGACCATTGGGGGTAGAAATTGCCCTGGCGTCAGAGTGGGGGAGTAAACAATGCAACTCTGGTGTCAGTTGGTGTCAGTAGGAAAACTAGTGTCCCAGCATTGGTGTCAGTTGGGAGAATAATGTCTTATTTTTGGTTTTAGTGGGAGGAATACTGCCCCATCATTGGTATCAGTGGGAGAAATATCGCCCCATTGGTAGTATCAATGGAAGGAATAATGTCCTATCATTGGTGTCAGTGAGAGGAACCATGTCCCATCATTGGTATCAGTGGGAGAAATAGTGCCCCATTATTGGTGTCAGTGGGAGGAATAGTGTCCCATCATTGGTGTCAGTGGGAGGAATAGTGTCCCATCATTGGTGTCAGTGGGAGGAATATTTTATTTATTTATTTCAGGTACCTATATAGCGCTGTCAATTTACGCAGCTCTTTACATATACATTGCACATTCACATCAGTCCCTGCACTCAAGGAGCGTACAATCTAAGGTCCCTAACTCACATTCATACATACATAGTAGGGCCAATTTTATACAGGATCCAATTAACCTACCAGCATGTCTTTGGAGTGTGGGAGGAAACCGGAGTACCCAGAGGAAACCCACGCAGGCACAGGGAGAACATGCAAACTCCAGGCAGGTAGTATCGTGGTTGGGATTTGAACCAGCGACCCTCATAGTGTCCCATCATTGGTCTCAGTAGGAGAACTAATGTCCAATCACTGGTTTCAGTGGGAGGAATAGTGTCCCATCATTGGTATCTGTGGGAGGAATATTCCCCCATCATTGGTATCAGTGGAAGGAATAGTGCCCCTATCATTGGTTTCAGTGGAAGGAATAATGCCCCATTGTTGGTGTCAGTGGGCAGAATAGATGCCCATCATTGGGGTCAGTTTAGAAAATAGTGCCCCATTGTTTGTATCAATGGGAGAAATAGTACTGTACCCCGTTGTTGATGCCAGTAGCAGGAATTGTGCCCCATTGTTGGTGTCTTTCGGAGGAATAGTGCCCTGCTGTTAGTGTCAGTAAAAGGAATGGTGCCTCATCGTTGGTGTCAGTGGGAGGAATAGTGCCATAAGGGCTGGATGAAGGCAAACAAAGGGTTCCATGCGGCCCCCGGGCCGCAGTTTGGAGACCACCTCTCTAAACGAGAACTTTCTGGTCTCCTGAACACTCCTGATTAAAATAACAGATCAGAAAATGGGAGGCACATGTGAAACGATTATGGGAGTCAAAAAACAATGAGGAGTCTGAAGTGCAATGGATTTATTTTTTATCAAGGAGTAAGTAAAACTTTTCTCAAATGCAGTATTAAACTCAAGCACAGACTCTCCCAAAATGGCCACCAGAAACAACCTGCACTTGAGTGTGGTACTTAGGGACTTAATATCCTGTATGTTTCCCTGGCTTCCAGGTATAACGCTGGTGTGCCTTGCTGCCCCCTTCAGGACTTGTGGGTGTCTTTTTATACAACACTACACAACAGCAAATAGAGGGTGCACCAGCCTTGCTCATTACTACTAAACTATTTTATTCCATAAATAAAACAAGTGATATACTCAAAAACACATAACAATGACAAGCATATCGTAAAATGCAGAGGAGACTGCCTCCAGATCCATGCCGTTCAATAGATAGCATGGGAGGACCTTTCAGCTTCCAATGTGGCTTACGTGTTTAAAGAAGGGACGAACCCTCTTCTTTAGAGCCACTGTCATTTGTGAGTATAAATAAATACATTTTGCTGTGATTCTTGCGCTATCAGGGTATATTGGTATAATCAAATTAAAATACATTTATTTCCTGGGTGCTGTACGTAGTGAACTGGTACCTGAACAGTATAGATAGTGGATAAAGAGGGGTGTATGAGTACTGCGCTCCTGGGTTATGGCAGGTAAAGAAGTTCTCCAAATGTAAGAGACGAGTACATAAAATAAATATAGCTAAAATTTTCAAAATAAATACCATATAGATCCAATATCAAAATAAATACCATATAGATCCAATACAATATTCTAAATAATCAAACATGCTACAATGTATAAATATCACTAAATCCAAAGTGCATATGTGCCATAACCAGGTTCTTGCGCCTTCAATATATCCAAAGTGCATATGTGTAAAAGAGGATCATGTGCCATCAATTACAAATTAAAGTGCATTAGTAATATATAATCAAGGAACAATGTGTACAAAATATAGCAAAAGGTGCACAAAATATTCCGAATAAATTTTCCATTAAGTGAAGAGGATGAGTGCTGAGTGTCCCAAAATTTATATCTAATTAATTGGTATAAAATAAAAACATACAGTGTAAATAATTGTGCTTAATGTCCAAATATTATGGTGGTAATTCTTCAAAAAAAACTTTCTTAAAAGGTGAAGTCCATTGAATATTTGTGTTAAAGTCCAACACCTCCAATTTGGTGATCTAGGGTGCTCTTCGGTGACAACACCTAAGTATGTGCTAACTGCTCACCTCCAACTACATGTGACAAAGCATGTGGATATTACAGGTAGGGTGGCTTCTAATCTTCTTGTGTGTGTTTCTTCAACTATGTTTCTCCCAGTGTATTGCAGGTGGGCTGGCTTCTTCTCTATGTACTCCGTTCACACAAATAGGGAACCTTTTGGCACTCAGTATTCACTAAATACGCGGTCCTTATGGCTCAGGATTATAGAATAGAAAGGGCCATCATGGTGTAGTAATTCCCAACTTTATTATAAAAATAAATATCTCCACTTACTTACAGTACTCGAAATTCAGCAAACAAACACTCCTAGGGATACTCGGTCCGTGTCCCGGTACGTCACTTCCGGTTTCCAAGTAACACGCCCTACGTGTTACGTCGTGAGTCACGTGACTTCTTCAGGGGTTCTCTTGTCATATGTAGTTGGAGCACGTTTGATTTGATGAATATTGTATTGGATCTATATGGTATTTATTTTGATATTGGATCTATATGGTATTTATTTTGAAAATTTTAGCTATATTTATTTTATATACTCGTCTCATTTGGAGAACTTCTTTACACCCCTCTTTATCCATTTGTGGATAAAATTGTTTAGCGAAAATGCGCTAGGCCAGTGCACCCTCTTTTTTTTATTTTGTGGTGTGGCTAGCTGGCTTATCCCAAGTGCAACAAGAAAGGTGTGCCCCCCACAAGACACTTCAAGAGAAGGAAAATGCACAGACACAGCGGTTTATCCTGCTACATGTGGATTCAAATTGAGTAATAGCCAGTAGCTGAGTCCTTTGAGGATAGAACTGTGGGACTGGCTGTAGGTGCTACCTAGACATTAGACCCTGATATAGCTGAAGGTGACAGGTCACGTGTGATCTACTGTTTATAGGTACCTTAGGATATGACCTTAAGATGAGACTTGACTTGGGGGCGGATCAAAACAATTCAAATCTGTAAAGAAAAGCGCACGCAACCTCGGGCAATAACGCTTTAATAAAGGACAATAACACAGTACATTGGAATTGCACTCACACTTTTCCTTTAAGACAATCGCTTTACAGCATTCCAACAGGAGCTACTCGCTCCTCCCGTCCCTCCAGATGGTGACTCTGCGGTCTCCTCATCCGCGGCTGCCACCGCTGTATCCCCGCTCTCCTTCACTTCCTGTGTTGCCTGGTCACCGGATGCCGGTTCTAGTGCGCCTGCACACTATACCAACGTGATCTACGGCGCCTCAGGAGAGCCTCAGCCAAAGCCGGAGCCACAAGTTGTACGGAGCTGCGAGGTGGGGGATTCAAGACACGGGTGCACTGCCTCTGCTGTTACTACGGACAACGCGTTTCGGAGGCTGAGCCTCCTTCCTCAGGTCCCACCTGGGACCTGAGGAAGGAGGCTCAGCCTCCGAAACGCGTTGTCCGTAGTAACAGCAGAGGCAGTGCACCCGTGTCTTGAATCCCCCACCTCGCAGCTCCGTACAACTTGTGGCTCCGGCTTTGGCTGAGGCTCTCCTGAGGCGCCGTAGATCACGTTGGTATAGTGTGCAGGCGCACTAGAACCGGCATCCGGTGACCAGGCAACACAGGAAGTGAAGGAGAGCGGGGATACAGCGGTGGCAGCCGCGGATGAGGAGACCGCAGAGTCACCATCTGGAGGGACGGGAGGAGCGAGTAGCTCCTGTTGGAATGCTGTAAAGCGATTGTCTTAAAGGAAAAGTGTGAGTGCAATTCCAATGTACTGTGTTATTGTCCTTTATTAAAGCGTTATTGCCCGAGGTTGCGTGCGCTTTTCTTTACAGATTTGAATTGTTTTGATCCGCCCCCCCCAGTGGAGTGAGAGAGGAGCAGCAGCAACCAGGACATTTCAGCCAAAAAAACATACAAACAAAGGAGGTGAACACATGGACAGCGCCATGGGCTGGTGAAGTACTCCTCTTTGTACTTGTTGCATATCAGCATGTGCAGGATCTGTCCTTTTTGCTTGACTTGGGGGGACTCTATATTGTATAGATTTGACAGTATATGCAATTTTAATGTTTGACATCTGAGCTAAAGGTCTAGATCAGGGGTCTCCAAACTATGGCCCTCCATTTGTTCAGGAACTACAATTCCCATCAAAGTCCATTTCCATGAATGTTACATAAGGCATACCTTGTTACTGTCAGATCTCCTTAAAGAGGTAATTAGTTCCCATTATCCTTATGAATTTTATATTAAATATATGGACAAGTATTTACCAATCTTGTCCTATAGGTATTTTGGGTACACTCCATAAGGTCCCTTGTCTTACTGCATCCTCTATGTCCGCCCGGGAGGCATTTGCTACACTATTTGTGCAGGTTCGTTCCCTTTTTCAAGCACAGACACATCTATATGTATAAAAAATTACTTCTAGTGAATTCATGTATTTCTTTACTAATCTATGTTTTGTTTTACTTAAAGAAATATTCTGATACAAACTGGTCCAGAAGAAGCACGCTGCGAAACGCGTAGACCCGTAGATCAGACATAACTTTGTAACGACTCGTTGATCAGATATGTCTCTGTTACAAGTCAAGTATTCCCTTACAGTCCGAACCATCTGTTCTTTTGAACTAATTGGGTTCAGAGACTGTTTGGGTCACTATTTTTAGAATCTGTTTTCTTTTTCCTTTATGTTTATGTATTTTGAGTGAGGATTGTCTGTTTTCTCCCCACTCTTTTTAATTATTTCTTTTGTAATAAAATTATATTTTATCAATTGTGAGTCACTTTGGTTCATTCTATGAGGTGCCCCAGAAAGTCCACGTTTTTTGTGAAATTATGGTTGGGTTTTCCCAATCACATATTTTTTCCCATCATGCCTAGTCATATCTGTGAATGTCAGAGTTTTACAATGCCTCATGGGACATGTAGTTCCGCAAACGCTGGAGGGCCATAGTTTGGACATCCCTGATCTGGATTATGCAATGTTCATGTGGGGGTCATCAGAAAATTTAGAGGGTATTTACTGAATCAGTTTTAAAGGGGTAAAAGAGGCATTTACTCTGGGCCCATAAACATTGGGTACCCCCATCTAATTTATTAGCAATAAGGCATTTAAGAACTGCTGTAAAATAGTTCATATCTGAGTCGACAATTTGGGGAATTAGCACTGAATCACAAAATGTGTTTACTGGACTCTTACAGTTTTGCAAACAACCAGCAGCAAATGATGGGCTTTGTTGTGTGTGCCTGCTGTTCATTTAATAAAAAGTTCCAGCTCTGTAGACTCATTTCTCTGACAATGTTCATCTACAAAATAACTTTCTATAGTCTCAGATGAATAATCACCCATAGGCATGAAATTATATTTGTAAAATTTGGCCAGAGCAGTTAACAATTTAGCAATGCTCACAGGCAAGATAGAGCATTTTTTTCCCCTAAAGCAAGCATCTGCTTTTGCTAATTACTTTTTTCTTCCTTCCCTCACTCCTGTGCTTACATAAACTTGATAGGTCAGCAGAACTTACCATGCAAGTTTATGAAGCACTCTCCAGAGCTTTGCTGCCCTGAGTACAACCTGTAGCCACATACCCAACTGTCCTGTAACGCCTATGTGCATGGCTTTTTTTTTTCTCAGAGATAGGTGCCTGAACTCCCCCCTACTGTGGCACCCCTTGTCTTCGCCCCCTACCCACCTCAGATCACTGTCCCTTGGTTCCACCCCCTACCCACCTCCCAGGACCGCCCCTTCTAGAGAATACAGAACCAAGTACCATTTTGTAGTGCAAAGAATTTTTTTTGTAATTTGTTAATTGTAACAAGAGAGGCATTAAGATAGATCCCCTGCTGCCAGCAATAATAGACCCCCCAGCAATAACAGACATCCCCACTAGCAACAATAGATCATCCTTAGCAACAATAGACTCCCCCACCCCAACAACAATAGTCTTCTCCTCAACCAACAGCTCCTCCTCACAACAATAGCCCCCTCCCCAGCAACAAAATACCACTGCAGCAATAATAGACCCCCAGCAGCAACAACAGATCTCCCAGCAGCCAGCATCAATAGACCCTCCAGCAGTCAGCATCAATAGACCTCTCCCTTAACAGTAGATTCTTCCCAGCAACATAGGACCCCCCACCCCCCTCCCCAGCAATAGTTGACTTCTGTGCAAAAATAGGTCCCCTCCAGTGGCAAGAGAACCCCCAGCAGCAGCCATCATCAATAGACCCTCCAGCACCCCCCAGAACCCCTTGTTATTATATACATTCGGTGCTAAAGGTGCCAAAACTGCATTTCCCCACGTTCCCACTGAAAAAAAGCCCTGCCTATGTGCAGTCTTACTCTTACCACAAGACCTCATTAAAGTCTGTTCTTACTCTGACTGCAGAGCTTCATGAATGGCTGTCCTTACCCTGACTGAGGGATCTCATGAATGGCTGTCCTTACCCTGACTGCAGGACTTCATGAATGGCTGTCCTTACCCTGACTGCAGGACTTAATGAATGGCTGTCCTGAGTCTGACTACACAACATCATTAATTGCCTTATTTTAGTCTATCTACAGGACGTTAATGAATGTCTGCCCTATGTCTGACTGCAGGACTTCATGAATGGTTGTCCTGACTGAGTCTGATTACACAACCTCATTAATTGCCATTTTTTAGTCCAACTACAGGATGTTAATGAATGGCTGCCCTATGTCTGACTGCAGGACCACATGAATGGCTGTCATATGTTTGTCTGTAGCAATGTTAATTTCATAGACGAAAATATTTTTGTCATAGTTTGCATAAGCTGGATGTTTTTAGTGATCAAAAACTAAAAAAAAATAAAATTTGAATTAAGTCAATTGATGAAAACTATGATTAAAATCAATTCCAATCTTAGTCAACAAATGAAAACGGAAGGAAAATATGAGGGAGGGACTTTTACCCACCTGAACTTCTGCTTTCCTCTGAGCTCCGCCTGTCTGTTAACCCCTGACTCTATCAGCAAGCAGGTTCCCATCAATCCTTTCCCTTTCCTATGCAGTTCCACACATTACACTCATTCACACTATCTCTTTGGTGCCCTCTGCTGGCCTTTTCTAAATTCGCACCACAATTCCATCCCCAGCCTATAATAATAGCACATTAACGTTTAAACATGTATTTGCGCTATTGCACTACCACATATGAATAGGTAGGGGGAATCTACTAAGCTGTTAAAAAAAAAAAAAAAAAATTAAGAATCTTTTTTTGTTTTGTTTCTTAGCCCCGGTTCACATTAGTGTGATCACGGAGATCGCATGTAATCCGGAGCGCACTGCTCCTAAATTACATGCAATCTCATGTGCGGTTCAAATTTCAGCCATACACTTTGTGTGGCTGAATTCGCACCGCATTCGCACTAAACACGCACCTGACCCTTTTTTTTATGTGCAGCAGAATCGGATCGCAGATATGCGATCGCAACTGGGGGTATCGTTAACTTTTAATTGACACTCCCAGCGTATCGCATATGGCAGTGTGAACTGCCAGGGGTGCGGATGCGATGCGGGATCACGCTGCATATTTTTTTTTTTTTCACGGACATGGATGACACTTGTGTCATCCGCTCCGTATGTCCGCATATCATCCCATCCATACGGACCTAATGTATGTCTATGGGGATTGCGGATGTCAGCGGATGACACCGCTGACATCCGATTTTGCATCCGTTCCGTTTTTTAAACGGAAGAAAAATAGGGTTCTGTTCCAAAAAATGGAACAGAACTGAAAGGACACAAATCGGATGTCAGCAGATGGTCATCCACTGACATCCGCAATCCCATTGACATGCATTATGTCCGTATATCACCCGCAAACGGATGGGGTGATATACGGACATACGGAACACCCGTGTGAAAGAGGCCTTAGAGTTGCACTTCTGTTTGTCATAAAGCAATATTTTTGTTTGTTTATGAAACTTGGTTTTATTTATAAAGATGTTATATATCACAACAGCTAAGGCTCCGTTCACATCTAGGCGTTTTGGGGCGTTTTTGGGGCGTTTTTCTGCTCTAGGATCAGCTCTCAAAACGCCCAACAAGACAAATCCTATTCATTTCAATGGCCCCTGTTCACATCTGAGCGTTTTGACGCTGTATACAAAACGCCCAACGCTCAAAAAAGTACATGAGCTTCTTTTTGGGCAGATTACAGGCGTTTTCCATTGATCTCTATTCAATCTAAAAACGCCTGCACAAAAATCGCGGTAAAAATCGCGGTAAAATCGCGGTAAAAAACGCGCGAAAAACGCTACGCTCAGGTGTGAATGTAGCCTAAATCTGTGTCTGCAGTGCATGTTCAAATCCTAATACCATAAATAATACCATGTTATTAGATTTTGACTCCAGGAGTTTAGAATGAGTTTGGCAATTCTAGAGAAATGCTTAAAGCGTAACTCCACTTTTGTTGGAAATAAACATTCTCTCTCAGTGATCTCTGTACATTACAAGGGTTGTAACAAACTTTGCTGCAGATTCCTATCTTTTGTTGTCTGAAGAAATCATTGTTTCTTCCTCTGTGCCTCTGTGCTGAGTGGGTCTAATGGGAGTGGTTTCATAATTATCTATCGGCTGTGGCAGCTGCAGGGCTGTAATGAGGAAAGCTGCTGGGCCTGCATCCCTTTAAACGTGTTCCTATTGGGTGTATCTCAACAAAAATGAAATGTTTGTTGCAGGGGATGCCAGAAATCTGACTTGTATCTTAAGCAGACTTCTGGGAAAATTGGTGAGCCAATCAAACAAGCAGGAAATTATGTTTATGGGGTGTGGTCAGTACACATTCTGTGTACAGAACAGCTCCAGGTAGCCATATTGCATTTTCAGAAAATTACAACAGCTGCAGCTTGAAAAGGAAAGGTAATTTTTAATAACATTCAATTACAATAGGATTTGTGTCACAATTGTATACTCTATATTGTTTTTCTTTATTTGCTATTTTTTTCCCAATGAAAGTGAAGTTACCCTTTAAAGAGGATCTGCACCCACCAGCCCTGTTTTTAAAAAATTTCTTTCACCCCCCCTTACCTTAAGGTGGTTATCTGCAGATTTCAGATACTCACTCATTCAGCTGATCCGGTGATGTCACGCTAAGATCCTCTCCTGCCTGGCAACAGCTCTGTCCTTCCTTGCCATGTTCTTTCTGAGGTATTCGACAGGCCTGTTGGCTCTTCCTGGTTCTACCAGTGGGCCGCCCAATAATGAGCCGATAGGCCCGCCCCCTCCTCCTTTTCTGAATGGAAGGCTATGCCTCCTGGGATATATAACGCGCATATTCCAGGACGCACAGCGGGTAGTGTGCACGTCATTCGTCTAAGGCAACTTACGTGCATGGGGAGGCAAGGCCAGACATTTCTGCAAAAAATAAGGGTAAAGAAAAACAAGCAAAAAAAAAAAAATACAGAGCATGGAAGGAGGGGTGGAGTAGAGGGAAGTGGCAGAAGAGGGTGAAGGTCTGCTTTAAATAATGCATTACAGTTTAACTAAACCCTTTAGATTTTAGTCGATTAAAATGTACTAGAGATTTTAGTAGACTAAAATACGACTTTATCTAAAACAATTCAGATGACTAAAATGTGACTAAAACTAAATTGAAAATTTACATCAAAATTACCACTGGTCTGTAGGACCTTATGAATGGTTGTCTTTTTTCTAGCAGCCAGATCTTCTAAATGGTTGTCCTTACTGTAACTTCAGGGCCTCAGAAATGGCTGTCCTTAGGCTGCCTGCAGGACCATAAAAAATAGATGTCCTTTGTAAGTCCTCATGAACGGTTATTCTTCCTTTGACTGCAGGACCTCATGAATGGCCACCCTTAATCTGACTGCAGGACCTTATGAATGGCCGCCCTTAATCTGACTGCAGGACCTCATGAATGGCCGCCCTTAATCTGACTGCAGGACCTTATGAATGGCCGCCCTTAATCTGACTGCAGGATCTTATGAATGGATGTCTTTAGTCCAAACACAGAACTTTATCATTTATCTGATTGCAAGACCTCTGATTAGCATAATGAATGATTTAACAATTTCTAGTTTGGCTAATTATGTCACTGTATTGTGTGATGTCATTGCCCTTGCAGCTTGGCCCCATCAGCATTCCTATATCACTGCTCTGGCAGCTAAATTAATAATAGATCCGATAAGAAGACCAGCCCTGTGAAATCAATTATATTTTCCAAAAAAAGAAAAACATGCAAAGTGTTTTCGCAATGACTGTATATTCATAGCTTGGTTACACATTAAAATCACCCATACAGAGTTTTATTTTTAAATCCTGTTAAGAAAACACTTTGCATGTTCTGCTAGTGTGATTTTCTGATGCCAAACTCTACTACAGTTTGCAGAAAATGTGGCCCCTTAAACAGAAATACTTTCTAGCAATTTTGTTGGTTTTTACAAATTTATATTTGTAGAGCTCAATAACAATTTACTACTTTGACCATCTTTGTTTTATAGGGATTAGGGAGCAGTTATATATTAAATGAAATTTCCAGTGATCTTTTTGAAAGATATTTCCCCAATAAGAAAATATATATCAACATCGAAGAAATGGGAAATTGCTCTGACAAGCACCATTTTACTCCCTGACAAAGGTACCTTACAACCCCCAAAACACATTGGCTTGTTTTTAAATAAATAAATATGTCTGGACTCTAAGGCTCCATTCACATCTACGTGAGTTGGGTGATTTTCTGCTCTAAGACTCGGCTCTAAAAAACGGCCAACAAGAAAAATACCATTTATTTTAATGTTCACATCTGAGTGTTCTGTCACCTTAAGCAAAATGGCAGTCGCTCAAAAAAGTACATGAGCTTCTTTTTTGGCAGATTACAGGCGTTTTGATTTTTTTTCATCGGTCACTTTTGAACCTAAAAATGCCTGCACAAAAACACTGCAAAAACACCTCTAAAATGCCTGTAAAATCCCAGAAAAAACATCAGAAAAAGCGCCTGTAGAACAATCTGCACAGGCCTCTAATTATATATCACCTCATCAGCCACCCCCCCCTTCCTTCCCCAGGGATTGGCTGAGGTTTAAAAACTATTTATAATCAGTGGCTGATCCTCCTATTCTATTTTCTGGAAGTATCCTCTAGAAGAAGACAGGACCAATCAACCACTGACCTTAGGGGAACCCTTACCAGATCAAGAAAATCTGATCATTTCTCCACTGAGTACAGTAAACTTAGTGACTTATTTTACAACTAATAAAACATATACCTTTAAACAATATATTAATTGTAGCGCTCTAAATCAGTTGTTTATGTAATTGAATGCAGTGCCTGTAATTGGCAATATGTTGGTTGTATTATACACCCGCTGAGAGCTAGAATCTCGGAACATGTGAATGACACTACTAATATTAATGCCACAAATATTTCAAACGTGTCAAATCATTTCCGAGAAGTACACCGTGGCAATCTTGACGCTTTTTCTTTTCTTGGTGCTGAACAGGTTAAACACCCCCCAAGAGGAGGGTTTGCTACATTAGTTGGAATAATTAAAAAAAAAGGTGCTCTAAATGTCCATGATATGTCTTTCATATGTCTGCTGTGTCTCTTCCCTTTTTCTCTCCATGTGTTTTTAATTGATTTGATTGTTTCTTATTAGGATAGACCCACCCCTATTCCGAGGACTTGTTTTGCTATAAATATCAGTTTTTGGATCAAATATGTGTGCTTTGATGAAGACTCCATAGCCTAAACACGTCAGCATATTGCCTGTACCTGTGTACCTATGTAACAAATAAAGTACTTTTATTTAAGAACATCCAAGTTGCCAGCCTTTCTGATTCAAGAATTTAGCCTAACTTTTACCAGGGTGCTACACCTGCATATCTGCAGAGTAAGTCAATTGTTTCCTGCATGGGCCATTAGCTGTCCGCATAATGCCATCATTGTCTGTATATTATCACAGGAGTCTGTTTGTTGTCTGCATATAATCGCACTTGCCTATTTGTTGCCTGTATTTTGTCACAACTGGTTCTTTTCTGCTCTCATATATATTGCCTATTTGCTTTCTGCATATTGTACCTGTTGACTGTTTGTTGCCTGCGTATTGTCCACAATTGCCCATTTTTAGCCCATGTATTGTCAGGATTTTAATTTTTTGCCTTGATATTGTCAAGTCACTGCTTTCAAGGGGAACATAATGCTATAATTTAGTTTCTCTTTCGTTCATTGATTGGACACAACTCCTGATTCTTTTTAACCATTGGGTTATGCTGCCCCCTAAAGGAGTAGGGCACTAGGCAGGAAAAAGCTTGACTAAGCCTATGGGCAGTCCAAGGGTGTATACACCCACACTCAGTTATAGACGCTCAGTTTTGTTGCAAGCAGTGTCAGAAAAAAGCCAACTCCAAAGAGGGGAGGGTGCTGTGTCCGTCAATGAACATCAGAGAAATGGATTTTACGGTAAGTCAAAAAATCCCATTTTCATTGAAATGGATTTTTTCCTATCTTTGTTATTTTGTTCCTGTGAGAATCTACTATCAACTGCCGGACTGGGCGACGGACTGGATAATCAAGATCCAGAGGGTCCCCCCAGTCTGGCCAGGGAGCGCGCGCAGACCTCAGCTCTGCGCTAGGTTGGCCGCAACATAGCCCCACTGAAGGGGGGCTGGTCTGTGAGTTAAACATCTTGCGAGGGTACATATGACCTGGCCTCGGCCTGAATTACAGCGTTCCTCCAGGCTGACAGCCACCCACATCCCGATGGAGCAGTGGTCTGTCAGGAGCAGTGCCCACCCTGTTCCTGGTATGGTAAGCCTTCCTCTCTCTACCCCTGGAGGGTTTTTGGGGTGGACCTGGGCCTCTCCCTGGGACAGTGGGACCCCCAAGTTCCTCCCCCCAGCTCTTCAAAAATTTGGTGGTCACTGTAGGTCTTCAAGCCCCCCCCCTTCCCTGGGTAAGGTTATGAGCTGGCTGTTGCCACATGCTCTTAAGGGGGACTTGTTCAGGTTTTTCCTGGTGCACAATGGTGGGTTAAGCAGGGTTCCTCTGCTAACCTGGGGGTTGGTGACTAGGGCAGGGATGTCCTCTGGGCTCCCTGCTGCAGTTGTTTGACTGGGGGAGCGGATGGTTTGGCATGCGCAGGTCCACGCCTCATGTGGCTGTATCTGGCCCCAAATTTAGGCCGTGTCCTACTGGTCGGATGTATGTGGGGCGGCCCCCAGTGAGGGTGGCTGAAGCCACTACCCTCCGTTTGGGCATCCGCCCTCTGCTCTGTTGCCCCTTGGTGGTCGGCTCAGCTGTGGCTTGCGCCCAGGCAGCTGGTCATCCACAAAAATTTAGGCAGTCGGCCTCTGTTGGGTGGGGGGGGGCGGCCCCAGTGAGCCTGGCTGGGATGAGTGTACTTGCAGCTGGGCCTCCATAAAAATTGAGGTTGCGGCTTGCAGCCTACTAGGCCATGCGGCCACCTTGGCACCTCCCTTGGAAGGGGTAGCACTGTGGGGGCGGTTTAATTTTTGATGGCAACCATGCTGCCATTATTGTGGAGGCGGGCGGCCCCCTTTTAACGGGGCTATTTCCTATTGTGCAGGCCTCTATGGAGGGGCTGGGAGGGCAACCCATTTGTTTTTTGCGGGGTCCAGTAGGTGGTCTATTTGTGGACCCTGGTTCATTGTACCCCTTGCGGGATCGCAGTGGGTGGCCCTCCCCTGATGTTTTGTTTTTCCGGGTGACCTTAGTATAAAAGTGGACGATCCCACCTGTAGTTTCCAGGTTAAATAAAGCTACCTTAATTCTGGTTGAGGAGTCCTTGGCCTTTAAAGATCCAGTTGATAGGAGAGCGGAGGCTCTTTTATCAACTGGATCTTGGCTGTTGAAAGCCGGGTGCTGAAGGATAGAGGTTTGTCTGAATCAGTGATTTCTACGCTGTTAAATATTAGAAAATCTACCTCTAGGAAGATCTACCATCGTATTTGGAAGATGTACGGTGTAAGTCTTTTGGTGTTCTCCCTTGCTACTTTTTGGTGGCTTGGATCTTGGCTTTCCTCCAATGGGGGGTTGAGCAGAGCCTTGCCTTGAGTACCATCAAAGGCCAGGTTTCGGCCTTGGCAGTTTTCTTTCAACGTCCATTGGCCACACTTTCCTTGGTGCGTACCTCTATCCAGGGAGCTCGTCACTTGGTTCCTCCAGTGCGGTCTGCATTACCGCCATGGGTCCTCAAATCGGTGTTGTCAGTTATCCAGGAATCCCTTCGAAAATATCGGGAGGTTCCCCTGCTTACGTTGTCCCAGAAGATGGCTTTTTTGGTGGCTATTACTTCTGCGTGCCGATTGTCGGAGCTGGCGGCGTTGTCTTGCCGTTCACCTTACCTGTTGGTTTATAGAGCTAAGGTGGTTCTTCATCCCTGTTCATTGTTCCTTCCAAAGCACATCTCTGATTTCCATTTGCATGAAGACATTGTGTTGCCTTCCCTATGTCCCAGGCCTAAACATTCCCTGGATGTGGTTTGGGCGATCAAGGTGTACCTGGCAGCTACAGAGTCAGACCACTACTGTACTCATGGTTGGGCTTCGAAAAGGGTTGGCCATTTTCTGCTGTGACCATTTCCAGATGGATCAGACAGACAGTGATTCAGGCCTAGGTTCCTCCTCTCCCTGTTAAGACACACTCTACTCGGGCGCTTAATGCCTCCTGGGCCTTCTATCACGAGGCATTAGTGATGCAGGTTTGCAAGGCGGCCATCTGGTCACCTGTGCACACTTTTACAAAGTTTTATAAAGTGGATGTGTTTTCATCTGCGGATGCTTCTTTTGGCTGAAAGTTTTTGCAGGCTGCTGTTTAGAGGACCTGGTCCTCTTTGAGGGTGTGTTATTTTTTTCGGGTGAGTTCCAATTGTTTTAGTTGAGCTTCATGTTACCTGGTTGGCTATGGTTAGCCTTGGGAATTTTTTTCTACTGTTTTCCCACCCCTCAGGTTCAACACTGCTTTGGGATGTCCCAATGGTTAAGAAGAATCAGGAGCTGTGTCCGTCAATGAACGAAAAAGAAAATGGGATTTTTGACTTACCATAAAATCCATTTCTCTGATGTTCATTGACGGACACAGCACTTTCCCCTCTGTGGAGTTGGCTTTTTTCTGACACTGCTTGCAACAAAACTGAGTGCCTATAGCTGAGTGTGGGTGTATACCCCCTGGGACTGCCCTTAGGCTTAGTCAATCTTTTTCCTGCCTAGTGTCCTACTCCTGTAGGGAGCAGTATAACCCAATGGGTAAGAATCAAAAATCCCATCTTCCTGTAGGCCTTTCACTTTCAAACTATTCTCATGTTTCAACACAGCATCCTATATGTGCCCCTGTTGAAGCCTCAAAATGGATTTTTTATTTTTTACCAGCATAATTATATACTGTATACACAAAATTCAGATACAGAAAATATCAATTTTTGCCTATTATTGGGCTTTTTGTCAGCGGGAACGTGGGGGAACGCAGTTCCTGCACCTCCAGCGCTGAATGTATTTTTTGGCAAGGAGTAGTGGGGTGTGCTGAAGGGTCTATTGATGCTGCCTGATGGGGGATTTTTTGTCGCTGGTGGGGATCTTTTTTTTTGTGTGTGGGTCTATTGTTGCTGGAGTGACTCTAATGTTCAGGGAGAGGTCTATTGCTGCTGGCTGCTGGAGAGTCTATTAATGCTGGCTATTGGGAGATCTGTTGTTGCTGCTGGGGGTCTATTGTAGCTGGGGTTGTATTTTGTTGCGGGGGTTCCATTTGTTGGTGGGGGGATCTATTGATGTGTTGGGGGACTATTGTTGCTGGAGTGGGGTCTATCAAATTCCATACAAGTTACTTAGTAGCACAAAATGATACTTGGTTCTGTATTCTCAAAAAGGTGCATTACAGGGAGGTGGGTAGGGGGTGGAACCAAGGGATGGTGCTCAGAGGTGGGTGGGGGGCAGAGAAGAAGGGTGACTCAGTAGGGAGGAGTACCTGCACATTTTCTCAGAGAAAAAAACCCTGATTATTAATATTCATTTAATTATAGGGGAGCGTGGGGAGCAGGGTGTGTAATAAAATAATCTGCCCCAGGTCTCAGATAAGCTAGTTGCTGACTTTATGATATACAGTTAATCACAGTGTATTAAGCAGTAGCAACCACATGGTTATAAGCGCACTATTAGTTTGGCTGTGACCTGGAAGCCAGACATTTCATTTAGCTTTGTCTTATGGCTCACTGAGCTGTAAAGAATGACTGGCGACAAACTTGGCTTTAACTTCAGCAGTCTGGTTGTTATCACAGAAGAATCCAAGCGTTGTCTTTGGTATGGCACACATTCTTCATGTGTTCTAGAAATAGTACATTCTGATGGATACATTAAAAGTGTAACTATGGGCAAAATCAAAAATGACTAGATTAAAAAAAAGATTAAGTCTAGATTTAGAAATAACAGTTTTTTGTTTTTCTGAATTCCTCATAACATATTTTTATTACCATTTGATCCTGCCAGTAGATATATTATTTTTTTTCACTTTCTTTAAGAGGAAAAGGTGTCCAGCAAAAGTGTCTGCCAGTTGGGACAAACCATACTGACAGGGGTGCTTGCTAATGTCAGCCTTTAGGTTCCATTCACACTAGTGCGACTCCAAAGTCACACAATTTTCAGTGCGACTTTAAAGGCGACTTTGATCTGACTTTACACTCTCTGAATTAAAGTCACATCAAAGGTTATATTGCTTCCTTTGTTTTGACTTTCATTTCAATTTTAAACGGAATGGGTTGTTTTACAAGGTGATCGTTTACAATCACTTTAACTGCAGTAAAGAAAAGTCAGGTCTCTTGTTCTGCCACATGAGGCTGTGCCATGTGACAGAGCTGTGTAAATACCAGAACTGGATGTACAGAAACACGAATTTATAGCAGTCCATGGAGCATCAATCTATTATAGCAATCAATCAGATATAATTTTCCTGATGTTTATGCTTGAAAGGCCAGCTAAAGTCAATCGCTGTTTGGGTTGTTAGAGTTGCAAAAGGTTGATATTGCCTGTTTTTTGGTAGTGATGAGCGGATTTACCTAGCTTCATTTTACCAAGAATTCGGTGAACCTTGTTCAGGATTTGGCAAACCTAAACTTGGAGGCAAATCCCATTGAAGTCTAAAGTGCCTGCTTACATCAGCATGTGTCCTAGAACAGGATGTAGGATGACATCAATGCTGATTCCAGGTGCCAATTCCAGGACATTTCACTGTTTATTTTTTTTCATTTGAGCAAATTTTATTGAAAAGTGTGCACGTTGGTGAAATACTGTATGCCGTACTACATGCCATACTTTTTTTTTTGCAAACTCTGGCTCAACAGGGTGGTGTGAACTTTGGACATTCCTAGGCCCAATAGGCAAACAGTTGTAGAAAGAATGCATTGGAATCTGGTGCTGCCATGGGGAAAAAGTACTAATGCAAAACAAATTATTAAAAAATACTGTTCGTCAGAGGGAGGGTCTTTTCAGGTAGCTTTGAGGACAGCATTAAAAATACACAAATTCTTGAAACAACATACTTGGTGGATGAATTAAAGCTGTAAGGGGTATTACAGAACAGTATGATTTTCATCAACAGTCTCAGCGATAGCCTACACTGGCAGCCCCTATTTGACTGTGGAATTTATTTTACTCTTTTACAATTATTTATTATGTGTATATATATATATATATATATATATATATATATATATATATATATATATATATATATATATATATGTGTGTGTGTGTGTGTAATATGCAATATACAATTTACATAGCACTTTACATATACTATATTGTACATTCACATCAATTCTTACCTTTAAGGCCGGGTTCCCATATGTGCAGCTGCGGGTTCTTGCCCGGGGTCTGGTTCTAGTTTGTTCATCGGTTCAGGTGTGATTAAGGTCTGAATTATTACCTGAATTTGCACCTGAACCAGACCCAAAGACGCACAGGACCCTTCTGCAATCCGGACCGGACCTGTGTGAACCAGCTCCATTGAGAGCCGGTCACACTCGCCTGTCATGCGAATTCGATGCGTGGAAACAAGTGAATGCTCTGCTTTAGGAACCCCAAACATAAAAAAGGCTTCATAAACTTTACATAAATAACCCCTCCCCCCCATAAAAAAATCAAAACCCCAGAAAGCAGCCCCTGAAACAAAAGCCCACTTTGAAAAAAAAGGAGTTGAATCTCAAAAAAGACTCTATAAACCAATAAAAAAACCAAAACAAAACAATATACCCCACAATAAATAAAAAAAAAAAAAAAAAAAGACCCTAAATCTCAACCCTGAAACAAAAGCTATTTTTTTAACCACTTCAATACAGGACACTTTCACCCCCTTCCTGCCCAGGCCCAAGTCGCACTTTAAATGACAATTTCGCGGTCATACAACACTGTACTTATATGGAATTTTTATGATTTTTTCCAAAAAACAAATAGAGCTTTGTTTTGGTGGTATTTAATCACCACTGTGTTTTTTTTATTTTTTGCCAAATAAACAAAGACAGAATTTTTTGAAATCTGTTATAAAATTTTGCAAAAAAAAATCTTTAGGGCCAGAATGTATTCTGCTACATTTCTTTGATGAAAAACCCAAATCAGTGTTTAATATTTAGTCTGTAGGAAAGTTATAGAGTGCACAAACTATGGTATATACAGTATATCTGAAAATTGATCAATCCTGATGTACTGACTGCCTAATTGAGGCCTGAAAATACTGAGATAGTACAAATATCCCCCAAATTACCCCTTTTTGGAAAGTAGACAGTCCAAAGTATTCAGTAAGAGGCATGGCAAGTTTTTTTAAGTTGTATTTTTTTGTCACAATTCTGTGCAAAATGAAGAAATGAAAGAACAGAGTTATCATATAATAGGTATGGCTGTGATCGGGGACACTGACTGGTGTAGAAAAAGAAATAAATACACTTTTTTTTCCTTTTTTATTACATTGTTTTTCTTATTTTACATTTTTTTTTTTAACACACTGCGACCAGAGCAATATAGTGTTACCACAGTAGCTCTGTACTACTCAAGGGAAGTGTTCAGGATTTTTTTTTCACATATTATGATTGCTTATACCAGTGAATTTCACTGATATAAGCAACCATTTTTTACTGAATGAAACTGATTAATTCAGTGTGTTTTGCTGTGATTTGCTATAATTGGCCATAGCTAATCACATGGTACAGATGTGATTGGCCCTGTCTGTACCATGTGATCACTGTGACCAATCACAGTTAGCAACACAATTGTACACAGTGAATGGCATGAAAGGAAGCCATCCATTGTCTACAATTGTGATTGGTCACAGTGATCACATGGTACCAGCAGCGGCTAGCAACACAATTGTACACAACGAATGGCATGAAAGGAAGCCAGCCATCACATGGTACTGGCAGCAGGCTGGTACACTGATCGGTCATAATATGACATCCACCCAGAACGGCCAATGTTCCGCCCAGCCTATTGTCAAATGAAGTTGTTAAAATGGAAGCATTTAAAAAAAAATTGAATCTAAAAAATCAACATAAAATAAAAAACAATATACCCCAAAATAAATAAAAACCCTGAGATATGAACCCCAAAACAAAAGCCATTATTTAAAGACAAAGAAACATCTCAAATCAAACACACAAAAAAGCAACAACAGAAAATGCCCTCAATAATAAGAACAATGAAAGGCAGCAGAGGAGCTGATAACCCAAAGAACTAGCAATCAGAATTAAAGTAGTTTCCTATCTGACCCTAATATTTCTCTTTGCAGTTAGTCAGCTAACCCTATGCTTTCCTTGCAAGAGCTTCCAATTCACTGACCCTAAGGTTACTCTGTACCCTACTTGTATATTGAGGTGGCTGGCTTAAACAAAAGCCACCTTATTGGGGTTCAAAGGCCATGCAGTACATTACGGTACAAAACTGTTCTCCTGAGCATATCTGCATTCACCTCAAACCCGTGGTAGTAGCAAACCTGAAACTTCTCCCTATTCATTGGTTGTTTGGATACTCCTAGAGATGAATAGCTATGTGTAAATCAATCATTAGTACTTTGAACTGTCAATCAACACAGCAAGGTAGTGCAAGGAATGGGCACAAACACAGTTTTAAAATAAATAAGGTTCGACATTGAAAATGAGCTGGTAATACCTAATATTCAATAAGTACGGCATATGTTAAATGTTTTATTTTCCGAAGGATTTGCAATTTTGACAAGCCATCCTCTCTAGGGTTCTCCTAGGAAATCTTTACTTTTTGCTTTTGTTTCTTTGGAGAACATTTAGCCTTTCCTCAAATGGTATGCTGGAAGTCCTGATGTGCCTTTCCTAAATCATGCTTCAAATGTAATAAAACTGTGTTCGTTGTATTTGATAGAATCCACATATTCCATTTGTAATCACTAAGCTGCCCTTTTAAATTCTGAATGAAATATTAAAGAATGTAATTCTCAAAGCTCTAAACAAAACATTTGGAAGCAGCCTAAGTGATCATTAAATATCAGATGATTTTTG
Source organism: Pelophylax lessonae (assembly GCF_965119305.1). Lineage (NCBI taxonomy): Eukaryota > Metazoa > Chordata > Amphibia > Anura > Ranidae > Pelophylax > Pelophylax lessonae. Next base: position 267,404,853 of record NC_138773.1, on the reverse strand, counting down.
GCCGGCATCCCCCATTAGATGTAGATTCAATCTGTTGATGAGAAAATTAAAGCTTGTAATTTTCCAAGCCCAGGACTCTAAAATGCATGAAATCTCTGGTACTATCGCTTGTGTTTTTGATAGTTATTATGAGCTAGAAAAATATGTGCTTAAATAGTATGCAAAAGTATACAAAAGTGAGTACACGCCTCACATTTTTGTAAATATTTTATTATATCTTTTCATGTGACAACACTGAAGAAATGACACTTTGCTACAATGTAAAGTAGTGAGTGCACAGCTTGTATAACAGTGTAAATTTGCTGCCCCCTCAAAATAACTCAACAAACAACTATTATTGTCTAAACCGCTAGCAACAAAAGTGAGTACACCCCTAAGTGAAAAAGTCCACATTGGGCCCAATTAGCCATTTCCCCTCCCCGGTGTCATGTGACTCATTAGTTTTACAAGGTCTCAGGTGTGAATGGAGAGCAGGTGTGTTCAATTTGGTGTTATTGCTCTCTCTCTCATACTGGTCGCTGGAAGTTCAACATGACACCTCATGGCAAAGTACTCTATGAGGATCTGAAAAAAAAAAGAATTGTTGCTATACATAAAGAGGACCTAGGCTATAAGAAGATTGCCAAGACCCTGAAACCGAGCTGCAGCACGGTGGCCAAGACCATACAGTGGTTTAACAGGAGAGATTCCACTCAGAACAGGCCTCGCCATGGTCGAACAAAGAAGTTGAATGCACGTGCTCAGCGTCATATCCAGAGGTTGTCTTTGGGAAATAGACATATAAGTGCTGCCAGCATTGCTGCAGAGGTTGAAGTGGTGGGGGGTCAGCCTGTCAGTGCTCAGACCATATGTCGCACACTACATCAAATTGGTCTGCATGGCTGTCGTCCCAGAAGGAAGCCTCTTCCAAAGATGATGCACAAGAAAGCCTGCAAACAGTTTAAGGAATAAGGACATGAATTACTGGAACCATGTCCTGTGGTCTGATGAAACCAAGAGAAACTTATTTGGTTCAGATGTTGTCAAGCGTGTGTGGTAGCAACCAGGTGAGGAGCACAAAGACACATGTGTGTTGCCTACATCAAGCATGGTGGTGGTGGGAGTGTCCTGGTCTGGGGCTGCATTAGTGCTGCCGGCACTGGGGAGCTACAGTTCATTGAGGGAACCTTGAATGCCAAAATGTAGTGTGACAAACAGAAGCAGAGCATGATCCCCTCCCTTCAGAGACTGGGCCCCAGGGCAGTATTTCAACATAATAACGACCTCAAACACACCTCCAAGATGACCACTGCCCTGCTAAAGAAGCTGAGGGTAAAGTTGATGGACTGGCCAAGCATGTCTCCAGACCTAAACCCTATTGAGCATCTGTGGGGCATCTTCAAACGGAAGGTGGAGGAGCGCAAGGTATCTACCATACACCAGCTCCAGTGGCAACCTGTGAAGCTCTGGTGAACTCCATGCCCGGGAGTGCTGGAAAATAATGGTGGCCACACAAAATATTGACACTTTGGGCCCAATGTGGACATTTCCACTTAGGGGTGTACTCACTTTTGTTGCCAGCTGTTTAGACATTAATGGCTGTTTGTTGAGTTATTTTGAGGGGACAGCAAATTTACACTGTTATACAAGCTGTTCACTCACTACTTTACATTGTAGCTAAGTGTCATTTCTGCAGTGTTGTCACATGAAAAGCTATAATACAATATTTACAAAAATGTGGGGGGTGTACTCACTTTTGTGAGATACTGTAGTTGTATATTCACACAACTTGCAGAGTAACTGGCAGCTTGGTTCTTTTTGTTATAAGTTGTTATGGTTATTTTTGTCTTTTTCTTTTCATTATATCTTTATTAATTTCCATAATATCAAATACAAAACATAAAAATTGTTAGCTCAAGCATTTCATTTTAAATCCAATCTATCCCTCCCCCCTCCACTTCTCCTATCCTCCTCTTCCCCCTCTCTCATTCAGTCCTTCACCTCAGTATCAGATCTCCTTTTTCCTCCCTCACCTCATCTCCTTCAGTCCCACCATCTCCACGTACTTCCATGTTTTTTATACTCTATACAACTTTTCCATATTTCAGTAAATCTTTCGACCTCCTCTTCTTCATCGCATCGCAAGTATTCCATTTTATTTATAAATATTTCAAATTTTTAAGCCATTCTCCTATCTTAGGACTCTCTGGGTCTTGCCAATGGCTTGGTATCAACATCTTTGCTGCGTTCAATAAATGTGGTATAACTGTACTCCTGTATTGTTTATAAGGGTCCTCTATTAGTTCTACGTTTGTAACCTTTTTTATATGTTGTAACACCTCTCTCCAGTATTTTTTTATTTTTGGGCATTCCCACCATTTATGGGCCATATTTCCTACTACTCCACATCCTCTCCAACAGTGTGGTGATTTCCTTGGTTGGTATTTATAGGCTTTATTTGGTGTCATGTACCATCTCGTCAGTCATTTATAATTAATCTCTGTAGTGTTTGTATTTACTGCAGAGTGGTGTACCATTTTCATAATTTTCCTCAACTGTTGCTGGCTCACCTGTGCTCCTACTTCGTTTTCCCATTTTTCTATCTATGGTGGTATTTTAGGTTCAGACATCTCTACCAGTACCTTATAGATGTGGGCGATATCACGTTCTGTATTTGTAGATGTACACAGATGTTTAAAAGGTAATTGACCCTCACTGGTTGTTATTGGCTGTGGCAGGGATGTGAAAAAAGGCCTCAGCTAAAAATATCGCCATTCATCCATCATTAATATCTTTTTTGTGTGCTTCGATTCCTGTAGTGTGCAAATCTTTCCTTTTTTCATTATCTTTCAATTGTGTATTTTCATCTTTAATCCATTCACCAAAATGACACCCTTTCCCCGGTTGTTGTTGTTACGGTTTTGTCCATGTCCCCCCTTGTGGGATCGCCCACTCCATGCAAATAAATGGGTGGATGTGTGATTTGTGTACACTGCCTCCTCTACTGGTGCACTAGCCAGTCATATAAAAAAGTTTTGCTCACACTGTATATCCATAGTTTGGTCCCGGGCGCCATTGTTTTCAGAGCTTTACAGATGCGCAGGTTGCCAGGAGTGAGTTAGGAGTTTAGCTTTAACCAAAACTTTTTTTGTTTTATTGGTGAATGTAGTTTGTGTGCACTAAAATTAATTTCAATGTATTTTTTACTGAAAATATAGATTCGGTAAACAGTTCCCAATATTGTGTACTATACAAAACTGCAACTACCATGTCTTTATTCAATGGATCATTTGCGTTCAGAAAATATATAATATTTAGGGGTTTTAGGTTCATTTTCAGACAAAAAAAGGCTTTGGCAGCAAAAGGATTAAGATAAAAGGTTACTGCCATGTGTAGCCAGGTGCTTTGCTAAGAATGGAGAGTGAGAGAAACTCTGGCTGCAGCCACTCTCTATAGCTGTTGCCCTGCGATGCTGAACGGGTTTACAGCTATATAAGCAAGGGGAGGGAGCTGCTGAGGAGGAAAAATTCAATAGGGTCAGGCAGCACTGCACTGTGGGAACTGTAGTTCAGAGGAGAGAGACTATACTGTAATCAAGAGCTTTTGATCTGCATTTCCCAGAGGAAGATTACAAGGAGGAGGGAAAAGAGCTGTGCTTTCTCAAGGTTTACAGTTCACAGCTTCCTCTTGCCATAAGGGAGCCTGAAGAGTGCACGTTGCTGTCCATTGTGCACCATTACTGCTGCATAACTGTTGCCTGAACCTTATCCGGAGTGCTGAGTTTGGGGTGCAGACAGACAGAGTTACCTGGGCACAGAGTGGAGATCACTGTGCGTACCTGAATCATTAGCACATAATTCATAGCTCCCAACTCTCTCTGATTTTAAGGGACTGTCCCTGATTCGGAACAAAGTCCCTCTGTCCCTCTTTCCTCTTCATTTGTGCCTCGGTTTAGTCTGATCCATATGCTTGTATATAAAATGCACTATTTATCTATCAAAAAGTGTTTACCAGTGCTAAACCTTTCATCTAATTTCTAAATTGCTACATTTGTCAATTCCAAAAGCCAGTATAAAGGAATAGTAATGATAAAAAAGTACTTGTGGGTATAAGCTATAATTTTTTGTACAATTCTTCTTTAAGGGGGTGTGGCAGGGTGTGTGTCATATGACTACATACTTTTGCTAATAGGTGTCCCTCATTCCCATCTCAGAAAGTTGGGAGGTATGCATAATTCTTGATATAATAGAAGTATAGATACCCGAATATGAGTAGACATCAGTCTCTTGCATTCGTAGGGTCCTTTCACACAGGCACAAACGCCAACCGAGTCCGTTCTGCTTAGCGGGGGATCGATCCGCCGATCCCCGCTGAGCAGGCAGATGACAGCTCCGTCTCCGCTCTGTGTGCAGAGATGGAGCTGTCAGATCCCCACTGTCTTCTATGGGGAGATCGGATGAAAACGGACCACCTGTCCGTTCTCATCCGATTCCATCCAAACCGATCTGCCAGACAGATGGAAAATAGGGTTTCCATCCGTCCGGATTTCACGGACAGGATCGGATCGGAGAGCAGCGGGTGTCAGCAGACATGTCACCACTGACATCCGCTGCCCCATAGGGATGCATGGAGCATCCGATCAGATCCGCCTAAAAAACTGACAGGTGGATCGGATCGCCCGTGTGAAAGGACCCTTGCAATGTGTACAGCAGAACTCAGAGAGAAGGAGGGAGAAGCAGTAAAAGAAATCAGGCTGATATACTGCAGTGCAAAGAGCCATGCTCATAGGAAAATAGAGCAAAGTGATAGAAAGATGAGCTCTTCAGCCTGCTGCTTATCAGGGTTGCTGTTAAAAATCACAGGGCCCCGTACAGCCTACCTGGCAGGGCCCCCCTGAATATATCAAAACAATATTTTCATTAAAAATACACTAAAATCATTATTAACGGACACAAACATAACAGAGTATATATATTGTTTTAAAAATGTTACAATTTTTTACTGTTGTTTTATTGTACAATTTTTTCAAATGATTCATTACAACAATGTTTAAATTTGTTATTTTTTCTACAGGACAGGGAAGCCTGCAGCACTGCAGGGGGGGGGGGGGGGGGAGATTGGCACAGTGAAAGTGAGGCACACGGGGGGGATCAGAAGCAGGCAGAACAGGGAGGGTGATCCGAGTCTGAGAAGTAATTACAGGAACGATGCCCTGTGTCTCACCCTGCAGCAGCTAAAAGCTGGCAGGAGGGGGAGAAACTGTCTTTCAGCTGCTGCAGAGAGCCGCACAGGGCTTCCTTGTGTAATTGCCCCTCTGCCCGACCGCACCGATTCCCCGTGCTGTTGGGTCCCCCTTGTGTGCCCGGGCCCCCTTGTGTGCCCCGGCTTATGCATTCACTGTCCAGTCAAAGGGTGAGGGTGGGTAGGGGACCTGTAAGTGAAAGTGAAATTGAAGCAGAGAAAGATCCTCTGCTAGACAGGGCACTGCTGTGGGACAGAGCTGTGCAAATATTAGGATGGGATGGACAGAAATAATAATGCTTTGGCAGGTAAAGCTGCTCCAATATATGTATGTAATCTGTTTACATAGTTGTTAACCGGGAGATCATCTTGCTATACTGTAGTAGTAATTATTTTAGCAAAACACTATTCTTTATCTAGGATGCAAAAAGAGAAATGCAGCTTTGTTTTTTTACTTGGTGATACCTGTCGGAAAATAGTGGTTTGGGCTAGAAAATTAATGACTTAAAGCGGAGTTCCACCCTAGTTATACATTTTTTTATAAAAATACCCCCGGGACAGTCAGGGCTAGCACATTCCACAATGGCTAGCCTCTGATCTGTCCCGGGTTGCACTTACCTTTCAGGAGAAATACTTACCTTGAAATTGTCTTCTCCAGCGCTGCCATCTCAGGTGTGGGCAGCTTGAAGCCAGCGCGATCCTCTTCCGCGTCCTCTTCCTCCTTCTTCGGTCCCACGATGCACTGCACCGGCCCCGACGTCACTTCCGGGTCGCGCGCGTCATCCCTCCACAGCTTCTGGGCATGCCCAGAAGCTGTTTAGAAGGGAATGACGCGCGCGCCCCGGAACTGACGTCGGGGCCGGTGCAGGCGCAATGATTCCTGGGAGCGATGACGTTCAGCTCCCAGGAATCATTGCAAAAGCCAGGAAGTGACGAATCGCCGTGGCCGCCGAGGGGAGGAAGAAGGAAGTAAGGTGAGTATATTTTCTCTAAAAGGTAAGTGAAAAAAAAAAAAATTGCGATTATCCATTTGTTTTTCAGGTGACCGGGAGCGAGAAGATGGAGGTAAGTATAAATTTCGGGTGGAACTCCGCTTTAACGACTGACTTAATGACAATGGAGATGAATGTCTGATTTCATTATGTAAACAATTCCGTACTAGGCTGTTTTTTTTTTTTTTTAATTCAGGAATGAATGCAATAATAATAGAATGCATGAATTTACTGTTATTATAAGTACTGCTAATTACAATGATTATTTAAATGAAATCTCTTACCTAACATTTGTTCAAAAAACAGCTGTCACTGTACTTCAGTACAAGTCTGATCATTGGAGGAGAACACACTTCCCAGCATAGCTAGTAAACTGACCATGCTGTGCTCTCATGCCTAGTGTGGCCAGTTTTTTATTGAAAGTTTGCAATTTTACAAGAATTGAATGCAAAAACATTATGAAATTGCAGCAGGATGGGTTGTAACGTCCCTATGCCAGTACCGAATGTGCACAAAACCAAACAAGACTTCAATAGTCCATGAGTCCATGAGCAGAGGTGTCACGTATAAAAGGACGGCAGGTCAAATCTGAGAGTGATCCAGATTCAGCACAATCTGAGGGAGGGGCCTGAAAAGCAAATACCTTTGGGTATATTAAGGCCTCATCTTAATAAGAAGAGAGCAAAAGAACGGGAACCAGAACATTTGCCCTATAGAGCAGCTGAAAATAAAGGTAAAAAATGGAGCAGCCCAATATAAAATGACAAAAATCAAATCACGAGAGAAAAAAAAAGGGTGGGGGTGGGAAAAGGGGGTTGGAAAGAAAATGAAGGGGGGGGGGAAGGGGAAGGCGCGGTCAGTTTTTAATAGGAAAGCAGAGGGACTGGCAGGAACACCAGTGATTTCACACAACGGAAACAATACAAAGAGAACAGAATACTTTTTCATACAACTAAAAATAAAAATAAAAATTGTAGGCTAGCGCTGAGGATTACTATTTTTTCTGATACCACTGTATAGTGGGCTGCTGCTGGTATAAAAGGTGGTGTACCTTTATAAAGTGTATAGTGCAAAAGTATACCTGCGCTGCTATCAAATCAAATACATAAATAAATCCCAATAAATATGGTGTATAAATAATCTGTGTAAAGTGCTAGTGCTCAACTTCAAACACACATTACTATATCATAGATCCCAAACAATATAAAAAAAATATTAAAAATACAATATTTCATCATGTGTAAATAAATATCAAATAAAGTCTTTCAATAAAAAATGTGCTTCAATAGTGACAGTCTTAGTGCAAAACATAACTCTATCAAAAAGCCTTTTTTGGTTTTTGATAACGCTCTGTGTGCGGAGCGAAACGCGTCAAGCTGTTCGTCCGAGTACGTACTACGCCAGACTACATCCACCTTCCGACATACGGGGACACGGGGAGTGAGTATAGCCGTTTGGATTGGCAACCCGTGGGATGATTCTTTAGGCGTTTTAACCTTTGTCACATTGTAAGTGTATCTTGTATTGTGTGCATCGAATAAAGTGATTACATACTTCACGATGCCAGCATCTCTTTTCATTTTTTGAGCAATACCTGGATGATATGACCTACAGAAAAGCTGATTGAGTTGATGGTCCATTAAGGCTCGTCCTATCTAAGGATATTCTGAAAGCGGTGTATTATTTGGCTTCTGGTGAGTAGGGGTCCAGGAGGGGAGCACCTACTCGTGTAGAGAAAGCACCAGCACTTGTTTTACGAGCACGCAGCACTTTGGACTTATGTTTTGCACTAAGACTGTCACTATTGAAGCACGTTTTTTATTGAAAGACTTTATTTGATATTTATTTACACATGATGAAATATGTATTTATTGTATTTTTAATATTTTTTTTATATTGTTTGGGATCTATGATATAGTAATGTGTGTTTGAAGTTGAGCACTAGCACTTTACACAGATTATTTATACACCATATTTATTGGGATTTATTTATGTATTTGATTTGATAGCAGCGCAGGTATACTTTTTCATACAACTGCATGGCAAAGCAGGCACGAATCAAAAATATAAAATGTTGGGTTTACAGATGCTTTAAGCTGAAATTTGGGGTTTACTTATTGATTAAGCAGGGGTCCTAGGAGGCTCTTAAAAAGATACTATATATTAGGGATATGCAAACTGTGGCCCTCCAGATGTTGCAGAACTACAGTTCCCATGAGGCATAGCAAGACTCTAACAACCACAAGCATGACACCCAGAAGCAGAGGCATGATGGGACTTGTAGTTTTGCAACAGCTGGAGGGCCACAGTTTGCATATCTCTGCAGTCCATATGGTAAAAAGTTTGGGCGGGGGGGGGGGGGGGCAGTGCCAGAGCGTAGTTGAGAGTGAGAGCTGCTTTCCTTCTTTTTACATATGCTAGTGATTGACAGCCTCAGCTGTGCATGTTTCCCTATGAGACTGCGTATAGGGGGTGTGTCCATTCCCTCTATTCAGATTACACTCTGCTCTGTGCTCTGTTCTCTGCAGTGTGTGACATCAGGTCCTCTCCCCCTGATTTTAGAAGCTCAGAAATGCTGTGTAAAATGTGTGCTTTAGGAGGCTGTAGAGAGGAAAATGATGCAGATAAACAGATACAATTTATGTAGGAGGATTTGTTTCATCTCTGCCTATCACTTGAGGTTAATTGATCCTGAACAGATAATATAAGGGTCAGTTTCTCTAATGGCAGCACAGACACATAAAAATCTGCCAGGTGTTCTAATTGTTAAACACTGTATCCAAAGCTAAAAAAAGGTTTTGTCATTAGTATTAATTTAACAGATTTTTTAGGTATGCATAACAAATTATACTTCTTTGTCTAGCTCGGAGGAAAAGGAATAATCTTTAGAGACCAGTTGGTAAAGCTGAATTCCTTTTACACATTACTGATTACAAACACATTAAATAAATAAAATATATGGAAAAAACACTATACATTCCCTTTAAGCATTACAGAATATTTATTGCTTGCCCAATGTAGGTTATGGCTTCTCTAGGGAGTCTGCTTCTTTTTTTCTATAGGAGAGCCGTGTCGTGGAAAGTGCTCCACTATTATGCCCTCCCACACACAAGGCTATGTTCTGCTGGAAGAAAATAGATCTGCTGGGATCATGAATTTATAACGAGCCCATCATGGAGAAGGAAAGAAAAACTGTAATTTACGTGTGGTAGAATATAAATCTTTAGACAGTTAAATACTGTGGAGGACTAAAACAAGCTAAAAATTCACTGCACAATTTTACTGGGTATGTAACCTAAAATAATGGCATTTTTAAAGCTGAATTCCAGGCAAATAGCTAAATATATAAGTCAAATATATATTTCCCAGTTGTTTTACCTGCCAAAGGAATTGATTTTTGTCTATCCATCTCTAAGATTAAACAGCTCTATCCAGCAGCATAGCCTTAATCAGTGCCGCTGATAGGGGGAGGAATCACCGGTCCTCTTAAAAGGGGCCCGAGCAAACAAGAGGGCCCGAACAGGGAGGGGGATTAGTGATGGACCACAATTACAGAACTCTTCCTCCAGCAGCTGGTCTCTCCCCCTCTACCTGCTACCAGCTTTTATGTGCCAAGAAAGAGACAGTTGTCCCTCACTAACCCCCCTCCCCCTGCGCCCCCTCCCAGCCCTGGCTCTAATGTTAGCTCTGCTCTTAAGTTTGCTATTTCTGTAACTTTGTTTCCCTCCCTCTGTCTCTTTGATCCCCGGAGTTCCAACTGCCCAGCCTGTATATTTTTTTCATCTTATTTTCATTTTTAATAACTCAGTTTTGTCTTTTAGATTTAGCAGGAATTATGTGAGTTATTATGTATTTGTGTTTGCTAATAATGATTTTGTTGTATTTTTAGCAAAATATAGCTTTAATATTTTCTTGGGGGGGGCCCTGTCAGGTAGTCTGTATGGGTCCCCACGATTTCTATCAGGAACCCTGGCCTTAATCGCTAAGTTATAAATATTTACCTGACTCAGCCTATTGCTGAGTAGCTATATTCAGAGGTATGGTATAGATTAAGATGATACATTTTTGGGAGCACTTTTCCAGAAATTTCTTCCCCCGGGGGCTGTCCCCCTGGCAGGGTGTAATATGTGAAGCCTGCTGTTTGAGCAAGGGCTCAGCATGTGTCATGTGTTGAGGGACCTGGAAAGCAAGTAAGATTTAGCGCAAATGCCTAAAAGATGTTGGGCTTGAATAGGGATAGTTTTGCTGGAAGAGGGTTGCAGAGTAGTTGGGTAGAAGCTGCCATTTAGGACCCTAGAGGAAGGTCCTTTGCTCAGGGATAGAGGTACATATTACTGATGCTGTATATTTGTCCTGCTATTTTGCATTTTGGGTAGTCTGCACCCCTAAATTCTCTCCATAATTGTTTCCTGCAATAAATTGTAAAAAGACAATAGTGATTGGAGCCTGATTATTGTCAGAGGTTTGTTGGTGAGCAATTGGTCGCAGATACAGCGCAGGTAAGCACAGGACAGGTAGGAGAACCCAAAATCACCAGCAACTTCCTAGGGCATACCTCCCTACTTTTTGGGAAGGGAATGAGAGACACCTATTACCAAAAGTATGTCGGGATAGGACACACCCCCTGCCACGCCCCCTTAAAGGAGAATTATACAAAAAAACTATTAGTTAAACCCACAAGTGTTTTTTTTTTTTAAACAGAAGTCTGCCAAGCAAAATAGGTGGGTTGTAAGCTCTGGTGCACGAGGAGAACTTTGATTTAATTGATATTGCTGAATCTTGGCTCCATTCTTCACATGACTGGGTTATTAATATTACTGGCTATGCTCTCTTTCGGAAATACAGGGTAAAACGGAGGGGTGGTGGTGTTTGTCTCTATGTGAGAAGTGATCTCAGTGTGAAAGAGGACCTAGTTGATGGAGAGTGTGATGAGTCCGAAGCAGTATAGGTGGAAATGTACATAAGTGTGCATAAGACAAAGATTATCATTGGAAAGTGTTATAGACCTCCCAGTATTAATGAGGAGGTGGAGACTCAGTTCCCGACACAGATATAAAGGGCTGCAAAAATGATGCTCTGTTGGATCTGGTAATGTCAAACCATGCAGAGCTTATTACTAATAGTCATATAAAAGAACATCTGGGTAGCAGTGACCATAATATGATTTCATTTAATGATAGCTGTAAGCAACAAACGCATACAGGAAATATAAAAACACTTAACTTTAAGAGAGCACATTTTCCAAGGATGAGAGCTGCTCTGCAAGACTTAAGCCCCATACACACGCACAGATTGTTGGCCATAAATTGTTGGCCAACATCCGATCTGCTGATTGTAGGCTTGTTAGTATGATGCTTCCGACAACCAACTGCGAATTTGCGGCTGAAAAAAATCTGGTGTGCATGCTATAAAATTTTTGTTGGCCAACAAAGAACGGCCGATTGTTCCTCAGTCAGTACAGATTTCGGCAGACAAAAATCAGATGAGCAAGACTGGGCATGCTCAGAGAAGAAAAAACACACGGAAAGTCAACCATCACATGACATCACTTCTGAAGTTGGTTTTTGTTGGCCAACAAAAGTCCAGTGCAAGTCTAGAGCACATTTCAACCAACAAACAACACTGGACAAAAGTTGGCCGATCAGTTGGCCAACAATCTGTGCGTGTGTACGGGGCTTTAGACTGGGAGGGAATATAGGCATCGATGAACACAGAACATAAATGGGAATTCTTCAAAAAGACTGTATGCAAACTCACTGCAAAATATATTCCCATGGGCAATAAGTTTAAAAGGCTAAAAATGAAACCTATGTGGCTCACGGCCAAAGTTAAAAAAGCTATAAATAATAAGAAAAGAGCTTTTAAAAAATATAAAAATTAAGGAACACTATCATTGTTTAATTGTTACAAAGAATATAACAGAATATGTAAGAAGGAAATCAAGGATGCAAAAATTCAACATGAACGACTGTAGGATAAACCCCAAAAAATTCTTCAAACATAATAATAGTAAAAAGGTCAGGACTGAGCATGTAGGTCCTTTACAAAATAATCTGGAGTGAGTGACTGGAGACAAAGAGAAGGCAAATTTATTAAATACTTTCTTCAGCTCTGTGTATACAAAGGCGCATGGGGGAGCTCATGACCACAATGGGAATGGTATTGACACAGCCCCAAATGATCCACAATGGCTCAGAGGTGATATGGCCCCGAAATATTTAGACAGAATAAAGGTGGATATAGCACCTGGACCAGATGGCGTCCACCCACGCATCCTAAAAGATTTAAACTTTGTAATTTCAAGGCCTTTGTTTCTAATTTTTAGGGACTCATTAAGGACTGGAATAGTACCACTGGATTGGCGTAGGGCCAATGTGGTGCCTATAATTAAAAAGGATCATAGTAACTATAGGCCTGTTAGTTTAACTTCTATAGTCGGGAAGATACTGGAGAGTTTAGTAAAAGAACACATAGATGAGTTTTTGCTGGAAAAAGTGGTTAATGATTCTTACTCTGAATGGTCTAAGGTTATTAGTGGTGTGCCCCAAGGTTCAGTGTTGGGACCCTTACTTTTTAATATCTTTATAAATGATATAGGGTCTGGGATTAAAAGTACCATTCAGTCTTTGCAGATGACACCAAGCTTTGCAGTGGAATAATGTCCTTACAGGATGTCTCCAATTTACAAGCCGACCTCAATGCACTGTTTCATTGGGCAACTATGTGGCAAATGAGGTTTAATGTTGATAAATGTAAAGTTATGCACTTGGGGGCTAAGAATATGCATGCATCATACATACTAGGGGGAGTAGAACTGGGGGAATCCATAGCGGAGAAGGATCTGGGTGTTCTGGTAGAGCCTAAGCAATAGCATGCAATGCCAAGCTGCGGTTTCCAAAGCAAGCAAAGTCCTTTCTTGTATTAACAAAGGCATGGACTCCAGAAAGAGAGATATAATATTGTCCCTGTACAAATCATTAGTAAGACCTCATCTGGAATATGCAGTTCGGTTTTGGGCACCAGTTCTCAAAATGGTTATTAGGGAACTGGAGAAAGTGTAGAGAAGGGCAACCAAACTGATAAGAGGCATGGAGGAGCTCAGCTATAAAGAAAGAATAGAGGAAATGAATCTATTCTCTCTTGAGAAGAGTAGTTTAAGGGGGGATATGATCAACATGTACAAATACATAAGGGGTCCATATAATGAACTTGGTGTTGAGTTATTCACTTGAAGGTACTCACAGAGGACAAGGGGGCACTCTTTACGTCTAGAGGAAAAGAGATTTCATCTCCAAATACAGAAAGTTTTCTTCACGGTAAGAGCTGTGAAAATGTGGAATAGACTCTCTCCAGAGGTGGTTCTGGCCAGCTCATTAGATTGCTTTAAAAAAGGCCTGGATTCTTTACTAGTTGTAAATAATATAACTGGGTGCCAATATTTATAGGTAAAGTTGATCCAGGAAATATCTGATTGCCTTTCTGTGGACCAGGAAGGAATTTTTTCCCCTGGTGTAGCAAATTGGATCATGCTTTGCTGGGATTTTTTGCCTTCCTCTGGATCAACTGTGGGTATAGGATTGTATAGTTGTGTTTTCTTTACTGTTTTTTGTGTTTTATTGGTTGAGACAGATGGACTTGTGTCATTTTTCAACCTGACTAACTATGTAACTATACTACTTTAAAATGGCTTTTAAAATTTACAAATGCAGCAAATAAGAATTTGGACGAAAGGTTTAGCACTGGGAAAAATATACAATATATATGCAATATTATAGCTCAAACCAAAAAGAGGGACACATGTGGAGGAAAGAGGGACTCAAAATCAGGGAAAGTTGGGAGCTATGCCCTGGGGTGTTTTCACTAAATCTGTAATAAGAGGTGGGTACTGGGTGGTTCATACTGACAATGGTCAATTCTACCCAGTTAAAGTGTCATGTTTACATCCATATAAACATGCAATTGGAGGGATACAGTAGAAATAGCCAGAGACACACAGTGATCAAGGTGATGGCAGTTTCAGGAGTAAATGCCGTGTATGGAGGACATCCTATTTTGTTATTTAATTGACATTTTCATTTTAATACTGTTATTCCTATTCCTTAACTAGAAAGAAAACAAACGAGAAGGGTAAGGGGCAAAAGTCGGGACTTTCAAGGTACCGTCATTGACCAATAGTAATAGTATGACACTAATATGGTATATTTTATATAAAAGCATTTATTTTATTGAACATAATTAACAGAAGAGACAGAAGGACAAATTATATACACAAAAAACAGTGAGGACGATTAAACATCCAATATAAAAGCAAATCAAGCAAAGTTGTAAACCTTGTATATTAATAGAGTTGTATTTGGAACCACAGGGAAGTACCAAAGAGCCAGAATAATCTGGTGAATTCCAGAGTACTCCCTTAGGTATACAACTACCCACTACCCTACATGTTTCGCGGTGTAATCCGCTTCTTCAGGGGTAGAAATACAGCTTCTTCAGTGGTTCCAAATACAACTCTATTAATATATGAGGTTTACAATAAAATAATGCTTTTATATAAAATATACCATATTAGTGTCATACTATTGGTCATTGACGGTACATTGAAAGTCCCGACTTTTGCCCCTTACCCTTCTAGTTTGTTTTCTTTCAATATTATTGGGATGTGGTGCCTTATTTCAATATCGTTCTCTTAAAGTGAGCCAATGTAACATACTATTCCTTAACTAGTATTATCATTTGTTATTTGTATGTAGGCTTTAGGGTTTCAAAAATGTAATTTTGACACCCGCTTCAGATCGCAACTGCAGTGCGTTTTGAACATGCGCGGGAAATGTGCACAGAACTTGGGTTTCCAGCACCGTGTTCTGGTGGGATCTGGCCCTGAGAGAAAGCATTCTGCAGTAGATGGTAAAAAGACCATAGTGACTGGAGACTCATTATTGTCAGATATGTGTTGGTGAGTAGCCTGATCTAGATACAGGGCAGGTAGCCACTGAACCAGTAGGTGAACCCAAAATTACCATCAGCTCCCCAGTAAGTTATTGCTATATCTGTGATAGAAGGTGGGCTGATCGACAACAATGAGTGGTACTGATAGGTTCATGCTGACAATGGTCACTTCTACCTAGATAAAAGTGTCATATTTATAATAATTATATAATAATGCATAAGGAAAGGATACAATAGAAGTAGCCAAAGACGCACAGTGATCATGGAGATGGCAGTTTCTGGAAAGGAACATTCTAATTTTTATTTTTTTTTTTAAACGTTTTGAAAACGTCATCTGTGACGAAACAACGTTAGGTCACGGCGTGCTGATGTCATTTCCTACAGCGTCCGACGAGTGCGGATGTGCAGAGCCATCCGGCCGGCGGCTAATACGAGCGGTTTAATCTTCTGTCTACATGTGTGTTTACAACTTTTTATACATTAAATACCAATAAGTTTTTACACTATGGCGGTTTCTATGTTTTATTTATTTGGGGCCAACTACCTCTGAGCATCTATGGCGATACAATACTCACCTTCCAGAGCTATCAAGTTGGAGTCTGGTTTGTTTCCTTGTTCCTGTGTTCCTGTGGGGTTTCTAAGGTCCATCCATCCAGGATATTCAATACCTACTAACTATCTATATCTGGTAAGAGGCTTGGAGGTGTTGATATGCCGGATCTGTGTAGTGGAATATATCTATTCCCATAAGAGTGTTTTGCACTCTGTCTGGTAAGGGACTGATCTATCAGTGGTGAATAACATCTGGTAGTTTCCTCCTTTCTGGTGACGAATATCCTTATTACCTTTGGCTCTGGCTTTTTTTATCATATATTGCCAATAATACATATACTTCTGGTAAGCAGTATTAATGTTGGTGGCGGATTTGATCTACTACTCTTCTTTTTTCATACACAATTATTCCAGTTTTACACACCACTGGTGATTCACAATTATCAGTATTAGTAATATTTTTTATTTGTGGGATTTTACGCTATGGCGTTCTTCTATTTTTTTCATGATTTCACATATCCACAATCCTGAGGTTTCTCAAAGGATATTTACCACGATACCAAGTTTGCCGATCTGGATTCCGGACCTTTATTGTTTCATGTTCTGGTAAGCACATTACCTAGAGGGAATTTGGATTGACAACATTTCTTCGTGTATTCAACATTCACATTGGGAAAAATTGGACATTATTTGAATATTTTTTAGTCGCAGCTTTTGTTTATTCATCACCTATAGCGTGGTTACTTTTTTCCTTTATTTTTTATAAATATACACTGTTACTGTACTAATGACACTGGCAAGAAGGGGTTAACACCAGTCGGGATCAAAGGGTTAAATGTGTCCCTAGAGGGTGCTTTCTAACTGTGGAGGGGATGGGCTTGCTGCATTAACAGAGACATGTGTTCCTAAATAAGAGGAACACATGATTCCTGTGTTCATAATTGACAGAACAGTGGTCTGCCGTGTTCACAACGAAAGACCACCGTTCTGTCTCCCCAGGGAGCGATCGCAGGGGCCCGACGGCAATCAGGCCTTGGACCCGCTGATCAGCTTCCCCTGTGGTGAATGGGTGAATGAACGCTGCTAGCGGTCCCATGAAGCGACGTACAGGTACGTTGTTTCGCGGGACAGAGCCGACTATGTCGGCTGGTCGGCAAGTAGTTAAAGTAATTGTAAACGATCACCTTGTAAACTCACAATAAAGTGCTAGTGCATAAACAGTGTTATGTCTCACATAAATCACATAAACATATGAACCAATAAATTATAAGTGAATATTCAATATATGACAATAATTAGTAAATAGGTGAATATCAATGAATATAGTCCTTGAAAGTGCTCAGTGCAAACTTATTCCAGCAGCAAAATGGACTTGATATAAAGTGCCTTCACCAATCACCATGCACCCAGTGCGTCGCTTCATGGGACCGCTAGCAGCGTTCATTCACCCATTCACCACAGGGGAAGCTGATCAGCGGGTCCAAGGCCTGATTGCCGTCGGGCCCCTGCGATCGCTCCCTGGGGAGACAGAACGGTGGTCTTTCGTTGTGAACACGGCAGACCACTGTTCTGTCAATTATGAACACAGGAATCATGTGTTCCTCTTATTTAGGAACACATGGGACGCCGCTTCCGCGTCTGCGCTCCACCTCACCGGAACTGTGATGATGATGATCCCCTGATGACGTCAGCACGGCTGACGAAACGTGCGTCGGGAACGTGAGACCGTAGAGTTCCGGTGAGGTGGAGCGCAGACGCGGAAGCGGCGTCCCATCTACCAGGAGTAGCCGAACGATCTGTATTTTGTGGCGTTTTACTTACCGCTAATTAGTAAGTGCATTACCTTTTATTAAATCCGCATACCTGGCAATATTACACTATTGGAGTCTCCTTATTTCCCATAACATGTTGTCCGGAGTCTCGGAGTTATCTTTACACTTCTGGCTTATCACACATTGGATGTGAAGACAGTCACAGGATAATCTGGAGCTCTTGTGGAGATACATGCTGGTCATGACCCCCTATAACTAAGGGGTCAACTTCTTCTGGTAAGAAGTATTTTATCCGAGCACTGGGTGCATGGTGATTGGTGAAGGCACTTTATATCAAGTCCATTTTGCTGCTGGAATAAATTTGCACTGAGCACTTTCAAGGACTATATTCATTGATATTCACCTATTTACTAATTATTGTCATATATTGAATATTCACTTATAATTTATTGGTTCATATGTTTATGTGATTTATGTGAGACATAACACTGTTTATGCACTAGTACTTTATTGTGAGTTTACTGCTGAGCGCAATAACCCAATCCATTATCACATATTGCGTTATCACGTTTTTATTGCTGCTCTCTAGAGGAAGAAATTCCCTAAAAATTTTTTTTCACATTTAATTGTTTATTGTCAAATATCACTCTGTTTGCGCAGTTTTTTTCGGTTTACACCAAATTTTGTTATTTATTGATCACCTTGTAAAGCAACCCATTCAGTTTAAATTAGAAATAAAGTCATAACATTTGTGTATAGATATAGAAAACATTATAAATACCTTTTTTTCCCCTTTTTCTTTTTAAGTGATAACATTCTGTCTGTTCTCAGCTACATAAGAGTTAGGGGGAGGAGAAACAGCAGAACACTGATCTTCCCAGGGGAAAGGCTGTGCAGAGGGGACGTGTCAAGACAAGTCTGATCATTTGAGGAGAGCAGGCTGTGTTCCCTGCACAGTCCTCAATATTCCAAACAACTGAATCACCCAAGCGCTCACTCTGATGGAAATAATAGGCGTGCTGCTCTCCTCAGGCGGGGAACTCCAATCTGAAGTGCATAGAAAAGAAAGAAAGGAGGCGCAAACACCTAGTACATTACCTTGACACCTTTAAAACTTTTTTTTAAAAATGCCAACAACATACTCACAGACATGAAGAGCATAAATCGCATTGAATAAGTCCACCACATGTGGAGGTATTCATCCCTGTAATTGGACCGCTGATGCGTTTCGGGAGACACGCTCCCTTCCTCAGAGCTAGTCCACCTTTCAGCACGGTCAAATTTATACTGGATGTGCCAAGTGTGCCGACACCCATCACTCCTCCTCCCCTCCCTGTGTGCACTGGGCGGAGCCAAAAAACAACAACAACCAGGGGGGGACGGGAATGGAACAGCAACCATGTCAACGCACATGCAGTCGATCACATAACATACCCTGGATGTGACATGGAACTAATATTACTACAGCATGTATGTCAAAGCTCATATATATTTTAGTGAACTATTATGATCTATCAAAACCTACTCGACACGTAAGTTAACAAAACATAAATGCATCAAAAATCATGTTTATCTAGTCATGTAAATATGATAAATCCAGTCCTGCTGAACTCGTGGGTGCAAAAAAAAAAAAAAGTAACATGTATAACATTAATTGTCACATACCCCACATGCTACGAGATCAGCCAAGGTCAGACGACCTAATGTCCGGGAAGTCACTGCATTTAGCGGGAGTCAGCCCAAGTGGGGGTCAGGACACATTGGGCGGACACTGGGGGATACCCATTGAGGCAAATGGAGGAGCGGGATGGCCGCTGCTGATGGAACACCTAGAGGACCCACCCCACACGAGAGAATTGCATTGGGTGAATGTGACTCATGCAGCAAGTCTTTGTAGATCAGTGACTTCCTGTCATGATGTTCCTTTTGAACTCTTTTAACTCTGTGTTATCTTATCTATTTTATAAGAAATACATCATTATATACAAATAGGCAGGCCATGAACTACGTAACCATAATTCATAATGCTTGTAATAATCTTAAATAATCACATATTTCATAATAATTTTATTTGAATTTTTTTTTGTTTGTTCTGATACTGCTGGGAGATCTGGTTGTTATTGTTTTTTGGCTCCGCCCAGTGCACACAGGGAGGAGAGGAGGAGTGATGGGTGTCGGCTCACTTAGCACATCCAGTATAAATTTGACCTTGCTGAAAGGTGGACTAGCTCTGAGGAAGGGAGCGTGTCTCTCAAAACGAGTCAGCTCTGAGGAAGGGAGCGTGTCTCCCGAAATGCGTCAGCGTCCAATTACAGGGATGAATTCCTCCACATGTGGTGGACTCATTCAATGTGATTTATGCTCTTCATGTCTGTGAGTATGTTTTTGGCACTTTGATAAAACGTTTTAAAGGTGTCCAAGGGTAATGCACTAGGTGTTTGCGCCTCCTTTCTTTCTTTTCTATGTGTTCCCAGCATAGCTAGAGAACTGAACACGTATGTTCTCCTGCTTAGTGTGGTCAGTTTTTAATAGGAAAGGAAGGACTGGCAGGAAAACCAGGGATTTCACACAAAGGAAGAAATTAAAAGAGAACAGGATATTTTTTCATTCAATTACATGGTACAGCAGGCACATATCAGAAATATTAAATGCTGGGTAAACATATACTTTAACTCATCTACTATTACAAATGACTAATATTACTAATTTGTGATTGGGCTTTAGAAATGGCTTCTAAATTCTGAACTCCACAAAAAAAAGGCTTTGAATTCTGGTTTATGAGATTTCATTGAATGTCTTGGGCAGTGACCACGACTGTCTCTCCCATAATTTATATTTAAAGGAGTGATGTTATCACAGAAATACGGAAATTTGAAAGTGTTCCATGAAGGAATTAATAACAGTCAGAGAAAGTAAACCAGTGACCGATGAAAGATCACATAAAGGTTGTGGCTGATGGTAGCTCACATGAGTCATTGTATTTCTATATTTGATATTCTTGATCTTGATCTGGTAGTTGAAAGTGGTGGTAAATTGGGATGACATGGAAATTTAGTTTAATGGCAGTACTCTCTGTTATATCTGAAATACTGAATGCTTATAGGGTCAAACCTTAAAGCGTAACTCCACTTTTCTTGAGAAAAAACATTCCCCTCTGGGTGATCTATGTACAATACAAGGATTTTAACAAAACTTTTTTGCAAATTACTAACTTTTATTATTCTGAAAAAATCATTATTTGTTCCTCTGTGCTGAGTGGGTCTAATGGGAGTGGTTTCATAATTATCCATCAGCTGTGGCAGCTGCAGGGCACTAATGAGGAAATATGCTGGGCCTGCATCCCTTTAGACTTGTTTCTATTGGGAGTATCTCACCAAAAATGACATTTTTGTTGCAGGGGATGCCTGAAATCTGACTTGCATCTTAGTGCAGACTTCTGGGAAAATTGGTGAGCCAATCACACAAGCAGGAAATGTTCCTGGGGTGTGGTCAGTATACATTCTGTGTACAGAACAGCTCCAGGTAGCCATATTGCATTGCATTTTCAGAAAATTAGAAAGGTAAAGAGAACCAATGCGCTACCGGAGGAATGGATGTGGTAAAGTAATAGATGAATATAGGGTGATGGTGAGGGGAGTAAGCAGCCAATCTTATTCGGTGTCACCACTGTATGAAAATATGTATAAAAGAAAAAATCGGTGCTAATTCTCATAAGACAGAATAGGTGTAGAATTGCACTCTAAAGGCCCGTACACACGCTTGTTAGTATGATGCTTCCGACAACCGACTGCGACTTTTCGGCCGAACAAAATCTGGTGTGCAGGCTATAACATTTTTGTTGGCCAACAAAGAACGGCCGATTGTTCGTCAGTCAGTACAGATTTCGGCCGACAAAAATGTGATGATCAAGACTGGGCATGCTCAGTGAAGAAAAAACACACGAAAAGTAGACCAGAACATGACATCACTTCTGCAGTTGGTTGTTGTTGGCCGACAAAATTCGTGTGCAGTCTTGAGCACTTTTCAACCAACAAAACAGCACCGGACAAAAGACGGCCTAACGGTCGGCCGACAATCGGTACGTGTGTACGGGGCTTAAGTGTGAATCTTCAATAATAGATGAAATCAGTACTTAATCCATAAACATAACTGTTGCTGGCAGGTATATAAAAGAGTAAAAACACTAATAATGAATCGCACCTTAAAGAGGAAGTAAACCCTCCTCTACAACTTGTACCTATAGGTAAGCCTATGATAAGGCTTACCTATAGGTACTGTAAATATCTCCTAAACGTACCGTTTAGGAGATATTTACCTTACATGCAGCCAGTGACGTCACTGGCGCATGCGCTCTGAAGGAACGGCCGCTCGTGCCATCCTTCAGAGTCCCGTGCCGTGACTGTCGGCTCTCGCGCGCGTGTGCAGGAGTGACGTCACCGCGGCTCCGGCCAATCAGATGGCCGGATGCCGCGATCCCGGAAGACGGGCAACTGCACATGTCGCCCGTCATAGAGGTGAGTGAGCGGCACGGCGGGGGCTCGTTCTAAGATAAGTATTGCATAATGAGCTAGTATGCAATGCATACTAGCTCATTAGGTCTTTCTCTTGCAGGGTGAAAAAAACAAATCAGAGTTTACAACCTCTTTAAATCAAACTTCAAAATTGAATAAAATCAGTGCTATTTAGCTCTATTTATTTTTCAATTTTTGGCCACCTTTTTCACCTGAGTACACCCAGCATTTGTATTTGCACTTCATCATTTTTATATATATAATTTTATATTTTTTCTTTTTCATCATTTAGTGCTTGTACCCATAGATTCGCACTTTTTGCTGCACCTATATTGTCAGCATATTTATTCATGCACTTATGCACTTGATCTTATCTGCCTTATTCTATTTATAGCACTTGCACTTCAATAAACTACCTTTGTGTATGCTTTGTTTTATTTGACCATATCTTTCATTACTTTATATCATGCACTGATTTTATTCAATTTTGAAGTTCGATTTAAGGTGCGATTCATTATTAGTGTTTTTACTCTTTTATATACCTGCCAGCAACAGTTATGTTTATGGATTAAGTACTGATTTCATCTATTATTGAAGATTCACACTTAGAGTGCAATTCTACACCTATTCTGTTTTATGAGAATTAGCTCCGATTTTTTCTTTTGTACATATTTTCATAAAATTACAACAGCTGCTGATTGAAAAGGAAAGGTAATTTTTAATAACGTTCAATTACAATATGATTTGTGTCGTAATTGCATGCGCTATATTGTTTTTTCTTTATTTGCTAACCCCCCCCCCGCAAAAGTGGAGTTACCCTTTAAAGAAGATCTGCACCCACCAGCCCTGTTTTTTTTAATTTTCTTTCACCCCCCCCTTACCTTAAGGTGGTATCTGCAGATTTCAGATACTCACCCACTCAGCTGATCCGGTGATGTCACGCTAAGATCCTCTCCTGCCTGGCCACAGCTCTGTCCTGTGCCGCCATGTTCTTTCTGAGGTCACCGAGAGGCCCGTCGACTCTTCCTGGTTCCATCGGCGGGCCGACCGATAATGAGCCAATAGGCCCGCCCCCTCCTCCTTTTCTGAATGGAAGGCTATGCCTCCTGGGATTTAATAAACAGATGTGAAGAGTTACTTGCAGGAACCAGAAGAAATGCTACCCTGCAAGTGTCTGTACTGATATAATAACAAATGCTGATAACTACACCCAACATACAAAATAAGTTAAGTGGTATTGTGCAGAACTTTTACATTCGGAATAACAAACGTACACCCAACACACAAAACAAGCAGCATACAACCACCCAGCATACAAACAAGAGAAGTGGTATTGTGCTGAATCCTTACATATGGAATGGGGGGAAAAGGGGAGCTTTTAGCACCCCTTTTCCTCATGGGGTGCTCCTCCAGGAGCAGGCTGATTAAGGTCCATTATTGACCTTGATTAGTTGGTGAGGGGAACGGTGCACTGCCTCCAAGGAAAGCGTTGGCTGACCTTTTCCTGGAAAGGTCAAGTGGACTCTTTCCCGCTCAAAACTCCCGCTCAATTTATCCCTGTATCTGAGGAATATAGGTAGCTTACCTCTCTCCTGGGGTCAGATAGCCTCTTCCCACTCTTTTCTCCCACCTGAATAGCCCGCCGGTTTATTCCAGAACCCTGTTTTAGGGGTATTTAACCACTTCAGCCCCGGAAGATTTGGCTGCTCCAAGACCAGGCCCTATTTTGTGATTCGGCACTGCGTGATTTTAACGGACAATTGCGCAGTCGTGCGACGCTGTACCCAAATGAAATTGACATCCTTTTTTTCCCACAAACAGAGCTTTCTTTTGGTGGTATTTGATCACCTGTGCAATTTTTATTTTTTGCGCTATAAGCAAAAAAAGAGCGACAATTTAGAAAAAATAACAATATTTTTCACATTTTTTTATATGAAATTCTCAAAAAAATGTAAAAATCAAAACTTTTTAACATTTTAGGCCAATTTGTTTTCTGCTACATATTTTTGGTATAAAAAAAATGCAATAAGCGCATTTTGTTTGGTTTGCGCAAAAGTTATTGCGTTTACTAACTACAGGAAAGATTTATGTCATTTTTATTGTGTTTTTTTTAACTAGTAATGGCGGCAATTTTTTGAGGGACTGCGACATTGCGGTGGACAGATCGGACCCTTGACTGACATTTTTGACACTTTTGGGGGTACCAGTGACATTACTACAGTAATCAGTGCTATAAATATGCACTGTTACTGTAAAAATGACACTGGCAGGGAAGGGGTTAACTTTACTGGTGATCAAGGGGTTAAGTGTGTCCCCAGGGGCGTGATTCTAACTGTTAGGGGGCGTGGCTAGTGAAGTAACCACAGAGACATGCGATCCTATATAGCAGGATCACATAGCCTCTGTGCCTACTTCAGTGAGAATGACAGACGACTGTGTTTACATCAGCCGTCTGACTTTCTCCCTCTCTTGTAAGAGATCGCGAGATGCCAGCGGCCATCGGAGCCGCTGGTCACACGCGCTAGCCAGGCAGGGAATGAGTGGGGGCCGGAGTGCGCCTCCGGCGGTGCGCGCTCGCCCCCTACAGACTCTTTGGCAAGCGACGTAGTACTACGTCACTTTGCCTGTAAGTGGCTGCGTGCCGCAGTAAATGTACAGGAGGGGGTTGGTAAGTGGTTAAGGGGGTGCCTCAACAGCTCAAGTTCAATCACCTCAGAAATAGAGCTGTGGTGTTCCCCTCCCTCCCCTTGGTTTGTCGTGGCCAAAATTATTATGTGATAGTGTCACCTTTGTTTGATGCAAAGGAGTTGTTATGTCAAGAATTGAGTGTTAGTGTCGGTTCACATTATGGCGATCCGACTTCGGGGGCGACCTGTGAAGTCGCGTGCACCACGACTTTGGCGCGACTTGCATGGACTTTACATAATGGAAGTCAATGCAAGTCGCTCCGATGTCGCCCTGAAGTAGTACAGGAACTATTTTCTAAGTCGGAGCGACTTGAGTCGCTCCTATTAGAACGGGTCCCGTAGCACAGAATGGACCGCGACTTGTCAGGCTGACAAGTCGCCTGACAAGTCGCGGTAGTGTGAACCGGGACTTATAATTGCTATATTTATTATTATTTATTGTTTGAAAAATATTTTGGAACAAATCTGATGCTTATACAACCAGAGTCGTAGTGGCTAGGTTCATTTTAGTCTTTTATGATTAATTTATGCTGTTTATTTATTAATTCTTGAAACCAATAATAAACGGTCGTGGCCTTATTTATTCCAACCCAATGTCTTGTGTGTTTAAGAAAAAAAAATATATATATATAATATTAATAATAATAGTTAATGTATATGTGGGTGAGTAGGTATGCTGGTTCTCTTAGTGTTTGTTACTGTTTTTTGGAATATAAATTCCTGCCTGCTGTCCCATAAGGACATATAGGGGTTCATTTACTAAAACTGGAGAGTGCAAAATCTGGTGCAGCTCTACATAGAAATCAATCAGCTTCCAGTTTTCTTTTTTTGTCAAAGATTAATTGAACAAGCTGAAGTTGATTGGTTACCATGCACAGCTGCACCAAATGTTGCCCTCTCCAGTTTTAGTAAATCAACCCCCTGCTGTGAATTACATCAAGCATACAGACAAGAGAAGTGGCACTGTGCAGCATCAATACATATAGAATAGGAACAAATACTGACAATTACAACCAGCACACAGGACATGAAAAGTGCTTCCATACAGACAGAATTAGAAAAGATACTGAGAATTACATATAGCATTCAGAATATGTGAACTGGTACTGTGTCACATTTACATACAAAGAACAAAAGAAGAAGGGTGTGTATAATAAAATAATTAGTACTGTGCAATGTCCATATATCAATGTTGTGAACCTAGAACGATCAAAACAAAAGCTGGCCATAATACTAGCAGAATTTCACTGTAAGAATGTTCATTCCATATTCTAATCATTAGTGGAGACAAGTTGACATTCCATTTTGACTGCAGTCATGAGAAAATGTGAAGGAGCAGGATGAAAAATGTTCTGAAACAAATTCCCAATAGTGAATGTAGTTTTCGTTTGGGAAAGTTCTTTCATTCCAAAATGTTATAAGGCTTGTAAAGTCACTATGTGACTTTGCATGTACTGTATTCCCTCTGTAGCATGCTGCCGTTAACAATAGTGTATGTGTTTTTTTTTTTTTTTTAATTAAAAGGCTAAATACCTTTTTCTCATGCCGCAGCTGTGCGGTCACGTGATCCCCCTCTGCTCGTCTTCACCTATCTATGGAGAGAAGTGGGAGGGGACGAGATTCCCCTGTGACGTCTACCGGCCAGCACAGGGGGATCACGTGACCACCCAGCAGCCTTTTCATTTAAAAAAAAATACATACACTACTGTTAATGGCAGCATATTCCAGAGGGGATTCATGTATATTTGCTGCATATTGCAGCTGAATAGCAGCAGGAGGGGCAGGGAGGAGAGACGCTCTCACAATGCCAGGCAGGGAGGGAAGGAGGGAGGGGAAGTGTGGAGAGACTCTCTAAGCAGAGCAGTGGGCTGAGGGAAGCTTGTAACCTGACCATACCATAGTAAACATGGCTCAGCAGCCATGATTACTGTGGTCAACACAGACAGGGGGACACAGGAACAAGCAGGATCAACTAGGTATATTACACAATAGGAAGGGAAAAAAATACACAGCACAAGCACTGTGCTGTAGATCATGGCTTAAAGGAACATGATCTTAGTTTTTTTTTTTTTTAGGGTTACAACCTAGCAATTTAAATTTTAAAATGCTTTTGACCAATATTCGTATTAAAAAAATCTAACCGTGGATGGACAGCTTAACTGAAAAAGCAGAATACTCATCGACTGAATTCTACATATCTCAACATGTCAGTGCTGTCTCGCAAAATACGGGTCACTTGGCAGGGACTATGGGTCACTTAGCACCATTACTATGCAGCAAAGAGCTCTGGGTTAGGTTTCTGGTGAATAAGAGGAATCAAAGAAGATGTGTATATCTTTTTAGGATACAGAGTGAAAGGGGTTAACAAAAATGGGCAATGTTGGGATTTTTAGGTTCCTTGACATGGCTGTGATATTGGCTGATGGGTAATATCAGGACAGTACTTATTAAATGTGTGAATGGTAATACCTGTACATAGTATTCACCATGATGGTTTATTGAGCATTGGATGAAATGAGAATCATCATTTTTTTGCTTAGAAAAAAGATGACGATTTTCTCACGATTCTCGGCGTAACATCATTTTTTCACATTATACAAAAAAATTAGGCTAACTTTAGTGTTTAGTTTTTTTTTTTAATTAATTGAAGAGTATTTTTTCCCAAAAAATTGCATTTGGAAGACCAATGCGCAAATACAGTGGGACATAAAATATTGCAAAGACCGCCATTTTATTCTCTAGGGTCTCTGCTAAAAAAAATCTATATAATGTTTGGGGGTTCTAAGTAATTTTCTAGCCAAAAAAATGCTGATTTAACTTGTAAGCAACAAGTGTTAGAAAAAGGCTTAGTCTTTAAGTGGTTAAACTGCCCTCATTTGCTGACCAAGTTCATCCCTTTGATCTAAAAGAAAACAAATGTACATGAGGAAGGCAGCGCATGAACCACACCGGGATGCAATGGATAAGGAAGTCAGGTGAACATCCAGTATAGAAAGGGTTAACAGTTATTGGTATTGATAACCGAAAAACAAAGTACTGTATTTTCTGGCGTATAAGACTACTTTTGAACCTCAAAAAAATCCCCCAAAAATGGGGGGTCGTCTTATACGCCGAGTATAAGGCCCCTTTCAGTTCATCAGTTCAGTCACGTCAAAATGTATCAGTTTTTCATCCGTTTTCCATTCATTTTTCATCCGTTTTTCATCCGTTTTTCATCAGTTGTCATCCGTTTTTCATCAGTTGTCATCCGTTTTTCGTCAGTTGTTATCCGTTTTTCATCCGTTTTTCATCAGTTGTCATCCGTTTTTCGTCAGTTGTTATCCGTTTTTCATCTGTTTTTCGTCAGTTATCTGTTTTTCATCCATTGTCATCTGATTTTCATCCGTTGTCATCCGTTTTTCATCCGTTGTCATCCATTTTTCATCCGTTGTCATCCGTTTTTCGTCCGATCCGTTTTTTTGACGGATGAAAAATAGGGCATTCATACGTTCAAAAAAACGGACATTGACGGAAGCGGATGAAAATGGATGTTAATGGATGATCATCCGTTGTCATCCGTTTTTACATTGACATACATCGTCAACGGATGGATGAAAAACGGACAGCATGTGTGAAAGGGGCCTAATATCTCCAAGGTAACCTAAGTATAAGTATTACCGGTAGATGAAAATTAGGGGGGTCATCTTATATGCCCAGTCGTCTTATACGCCGGAAAATACGGTCCATAAAATGCTTACATCCCCTGGGCTGGAGTGGACAAGGGTACCTGGCAGCAAGCAACACGAGTGTGAGGAGGTCAGTCTCCCAGGACTGCTGAGCAGTGTGTGCAAAAAGCCGGAAACCAGCCGGCGCGAGGATGAAAGAACTCTGCTGTAGTTCAGTAGCGGTGACATCAGCTGGACAGGCGCCACTTGCGGGGAAATACCAGGAACCAGGGTGGAACACAAGCTATATGGTTGCCATGACTACATGTTTCGAGCTATGTGCTCTATCAAGTCATGGAAAGGAATGGCAACAGGGAAATTTAAAGATAGGGGAAGGGGCAGGACTGTGATTACAAACCAGGAAAAGGTTTGATTGCACTTTTAACCTCTCGGTGCCCTTATCTCCCTCCTTGATAACATAAAAGTTTTTAAAATACGCACAAATTCTCCCAATTAAAAAAATATAACAATATGACAATAATAATAATAACTGGAGGATGCATTATATAAAGTATTGAATATAAAATATAAACACACAGATGAAACATCAGAAATTAAGTAGCACTAGAAATAGATGTCAGCAATATCACTTGATAGTATTGTTGTGTGTAATTGTGATACATGCACACATCAGAATGCATTACGAAATTATGGGGCTAATTGCTAATGCACCTAAGCAAAAATAAATCAAAGCAAAAAATAATAATAAAAAAAAAAAGGCCTACAACACCTGGTATTCCCAGGCAGTCTCCCATTCAGGTACTAACCAGGCCCAACCATGCTTAGCATCCAAGATCAGACAAGATCAGGCACGTTCAGGGTGATGTGGCCGTAGGGCACAAAAAGGGAAAGAAATCAATAAAGGTGAATACTTGTGTAAAAAATAGCCAAATATACCACATGAATAGAATTACTTGGTATAGGATTCACACTATGTTGTGAACCTCCAAGTCCTCATTAAGACCATTGGGTGACAAAGAGCCAAAACAATATATCCAAAATACCTCCCTTTTGCAAAGAAGTACAAACCGCTCATTGTCCGTCAATGTGCCCTTGGGGATTGATTCTATGGCCATAACTTCTAAAACAGAGGCGTCCTTTTGGTGCGTGTGTAAAAAATGGCAGGGAACGCTATGTTTATCACATCCTTTCTAATGCCCCATACACACGTGCAGATTATCTGCAGACTTCTGTCTGCAGACTTACCTTTTCTATGTAGTGCAAGGGCCTGCCGGATTGCATACAAATTGAAAGCGTTTAGGTTTGACCTCATATTATATGGTTTTGGTAAGTCTGCAGACAAAAGTCTGCAGATAATCTGCACGTGTGTATGGGGCATTAATAAGTCTGCGGTGTTCATCGACTCGTGTACGTAATGTATGCATAGTGCGCCCTATGTAGAGCAGGCCACAGGAGCACCTAAGGACATAGACCACAAACTCAGTTGAGCATGTAATAAATTGTTTGATGTTAAACAATCTCCCTAAAAGAAACAAATGATACAATGTTTTTCTTTATCTCTCAGTGCTGAGCAATGTTGTGATAAACTTTGCAGGCTGCCTTTTTTTTTTTTTTTTTTTGACAGCTCTGAGCAGAGAACGGCTCTGCGCTTGTTTAACATGAATCGTGAAAATGCTGGATTAAGATCATGAGTGGGGGTTGAATCGAGATCGCGATTTTTTTTAATGATTAATCGTGCAGCTCTACAGAATAGAAGATAAGACTCATCAGGCATGGCTGGGAAGTCTAGTCTCTGAGCCATTATAACCTGAAGTTGTACCAGCCTGCTGTGTCTGTAAGAGAAAATGAATTATTTTCCGAATTGTATTCTGCTTGGAATTTAGTTCCTTTATCACATTTGCCGAAATAAATATGCAAAGCTAGTTCTATTAGTCTTCCTTGTCCAGGCATTTCTAGGAATTAGTAATGGCTTCTAAATAGATTATTAAGAAACAACACAGAACTTTGCCTGAAACCTTGAGATTAAAGCAAGGAGAACAGATAATGTCTCCAAGCAGATCATTATTAAATAAAACCCTAGTGAAATGATTGGAAAGTATTTCATTGCACTACCATGAACAGGCTGTCTATGTACAAGCAAGACATGAAAATGCCTGAACCATTGTTTGTGAATAGTGATAACATAGCGTATAGGTTAGAAAGTAACTCCAACTTACACATTAAGTCAGTCAGGGGGCTGTTTACATACAGTATCTCACAAAAGTGAGTACACCCTTCACATTTTTGTAAATATTTTATTCTATCTTTTCATGTGACAACACTGAAGAAATTACACTTTGCTACAATGTAAAGTAGTGAGTGTACAGCTTGTATAACAGTGTAAATTTGCTGTCCCCTCAAAATAACTCAACACACAGCCATTAATGTCTAAACCGCGGGCAACAAAAGTGAGTACACCCCTAAGTTAAAATGTCAAATTAGCCATTTTCCTGCCCCGGTGTCATGACTCTTTCGAGGTTACAAGGGCTCAGGTGTGAATGGGAAGCAGGTGAGGTAAATTTGGTGTTATCACTCTCACTCTCTCATACTGCTCACTAAAAGTTCAACATGGTAAAGAACTCTATGCTGGCAGCACTCATATGTCTATTTCCCAAAGACAACCTCTGGATATGACACTGAGCACAAATACTCAACTTTTTAGGTCTACCATGGCGAGGCCTGTTCTGAGTGGAACCTGGCCTGGTAAACCGCTGTATGGTCTTGGCCACTGACTGTGCTGCAGCTCAGTTTCAGGGCCTTGGCAGTCTTCTTATAGCCTAGGCCATCTTTATGTAGAGCAACAATACTTTTTTTCAGATTCTCAGAGAGTTCTTTGCCATGTTGAAGTTTTAGTGAGCAGTATGAGAGAGTGAGAGCGATAACACCAAATTTATCACACCTGTTTCCCATTCACACCTGAGACCTTGTAACCTCTAACGAGTCCTTACACCTGGGAGGGAAAATAGCTAATTGGGCCCTATTTGGACATTTTCACTTAGGGGTGTACTCACTTTTTTGCCAGTGGTTTAGACATTAATGGCTGAGTGTTGAATTATTTTGAGGGGACAGCAAATGTACACTGTTATACAAGATGTACGCTCACTACTTTACATTGTAGCAAAGTGTCATTTCTTCAGAGTTGTCACATGAAAATTTGTAATATAATAACATATTTACAAAAATGTGAGGGGTGTAGTCACTTTTGTGAAATACTGTATATGTAATCCCAGTCGCTAAAAGCTACTTTTACATATTCATGCAAATTTATAAGGCAGTTTCAATATTCCTAAATCTGCAGCTTTCTTTAAAATAACATCATGTGATAATGTTATCAAGGTCCTTCTTCAGGCATTCCCGCTTATAGGGTGACAACACTCTGTCCCTATTTCCTGATGAACTCTTGTATTGTCACCCTGTTACACAAGCTTTGGATGGAGACTTCAATTGGCTGTACACAGACAAGGACCAATATTCCATTGCAGGCTCTCACTTGTCACTAGTCTTCCAATCCAGGGAGCCACTTCTCAACGGTGGCTAGCTCATAAACTCTGCACACAGACTCTCAAAATGAAAAAGGGAGTACTACTCACTGTCTAAAACCCTTAAATCCAGTTTATTAACCACTTAAAGTGGAGTTCCACTGTCAAAACAAACTTTTCCCCGCTCGCTTGCTCTAAATTACCTGAAAAAGAATTGGATAATTAAATTTTTTTTTTTGATTTTCTTACCATGTTTTTAATGAAAATATACTTACCTTCCTTCCACTTCCTCCCTCTGCGGACACAGCCGCGATGTCACTTTCTCCTTGCATTGACTCCTGGGAGATGAGCGTCATCGATCCCAGGAATCAATGCGCCTGCAGCGGCCCTGCTCGTCACTTCCGGGGCAGGAGCGTCATTCCCTGCTTAACAGCTTCAGGGCATGCCCAGAAGCTGTGCAGGGATGACGCGCCTGCACCGGAAGTGATGAGCAGGGCCAGTGCAGGGCATTCTGGGACTCCGACATCACCGAGGAGGACGCTCCGGCTTAAGTGGCCCACACCTGAGATGGCAGCGCTGGACAAGACATTTTCAAGGTACCATAAGTATTTCTTCTAAAAGGTAAGTGAAACAGGAGACAGTTCAGAGGCTGTCATTGCTTAAATGCACTAGCCCTGACTGACCCGGGGGTATTTGTATTTAAAAAAAAATTTCCAGGGTGGAACTCCGCTTTAAGGACCTACACATTTTGTTCACAAGTTAAAATCAGTATTTGTTGCTAGAAAACTACTTAGAACTCCCAAACATTATATATATATATATATATATATATATATATATATATATATATATATATATACTTTAAGCAAGGACTCTGGAGAATAAAATGGCGGTCATTTTTTGTCATACGGTATTTGCGCAGCGGTCTTTCAAATGCCTTTTTTTTTTGGAAAAATTATGAAAAATTACATTTCACTGCATCTAAAAAAAACTAAACAGTAAAGTTAGCCCATTTTAATTGTATATTTTGAAAGATGATGTCACGCTGAGTAAATAGATACCCAACATGTTACAGTTTAAAATTGTGCACACCCGCGGAATGGCGACAAACTACGGTCAATAAAAAATCTCCATAGGCGACGCTTTAAAATTTTTTAACGGTTACCAGTTTAGAGTTAGAGTGTAGCTCTTTTTTTTTAATTATTGCCCTAGCTCTGGTGATTGCGGCGATACCTCACCTGTGTGGTTGGAACAGCGATTTGATTTGCGGCGAGACTTCCCGTATATGTTTTCTTTTGTGCGCAAGCTCACGCCAACAGGTGCCGCTAAAAAAATGTTTTTTCTTTTTCCTATTTATTTATTTATTTTTTTACATTTTAGCACAGGTTTTGTTTTAAAAAAAAATCTGATCACTTTTTTTGCTGTCACAAGCAATGTAAACATCCCTTGTGACAGCAATAGTCAGTGACAGGTACTCTTTATGGAGGGATCGGGGGTCTAAAAGATCCTAGACCCCTCCACTACACTTCCATGTATTCAAAACATGGAAAACTGCATTTTTGAATACTGTCGCTTTTTAAATCCGGCGCCTTTAGCAGCCGAGTAACCCGGATGTGACGTCATGGACGCCGCCTCCGGGTTACGTCATCAGGGACCCGATCGAAGCCGCAAGCCGAAGCCGAACCCGATCGAATGCCCGAGAGTCCCGGGCAGAGCCGCGGAAGGTGGCGGGAGGGGGGGTGTCCCCTCCCGCTCACTGGGGTAATGATCGAGCAGCTCCCGAGCCGCATCAGTCATCAGCCGACCACCGGCTCTAAAAAATGGTACCTGGGTGATGCCTCTAGCTAGAGGCATCACCCCGGTACAACCACTTAAAATCAGTTGACGTAGGTCTACGTGGCTGGTCTGTAAGTGGTTAATCTCTCCAACATATAGACCAATTCCACTTGGTATATGTGAGCCCTAACACATTTCACTCCATTGGAGCTTACTCAAAACCTTATGAGTAAATTCCCAATGGAGTAAAACATGGTAAAGCTCACATATACCAGGTGTAAGCAGGTTATATGTGGAGAGAGTAATAAACCAAATATATGGCTTTTAAACAGCGAGTGCTTTTTCTTTCTTCTCTTTGAAATTCTGTGTGTGAAGACTAGGTCTATTGTTAAGTCAATGGTGTTCCAGGTGACCATAGTCAAGGAGGAAAGAGGGATAAAAAGCCATAGGAGAGATCCTTCTAAGAATAGTATTCAGTTGTATGTATATGGAAAGTATAACAAAACGTTTAGTAAGCATATACTGACATTCAAAAAGTTTCTAGATACCCATCCAAGGGTCAAACTACCTATTTTAGCACATGTGGAGAATATAGCTGTCTTCACACAGAGTATGGACGGTCACACCCGATGTTCGTCTGGGTTTTCCAGAAATTCTTGCACTACTCTATAGCCTTCAATCAGGTCTGGTGAACAATGGTAAAGGGGATGAGGCTCCAAAATGAAACCAATGTGTGGTCTGTTGACCACACATTGGCTTCATTTTGGGGCCTCATCGCCTTTACAATAGTTCACTGTTGTCAATGTCGGGAAACCCTCCCTGAGAAATGTTACAAAGCCAATGCTGGAGTGCATGTAGGTAGAAAATGGCTGCAAAGAGACCACTGGCATTTTTTAAGATAAAGATTGCTTTACCAAGCTGTTATTCCGTTTATTTTAATACCACCCAAGAAAAATTGAAACCAAAGATAATAGATCCATTTCATTATACCACTAGATTAAGGGGGCTGGGGGGTTGGTTAGAGCATATTACAGTTTGCTGTATTGCTGCTTATGTTCTAATTTGGGAGGATTTACAATGACTTCCTGTGGTCAACAAAACAGCTCTATTTAATGTTGACACTGTTGAACTCTAGGACTTATAAAAAAAAATGACACTCGCATTGTCCTTGCACTACAAGGGATTTTAAGTCTAGCAGTAGAGCAAGAAGTTTCAGGAAGCGGAGTCAATGCAGGAATCACTGCTTGCAAGCAGCAAGGTACCATGGGATATGTAGTCCTTAGTAACTGAAAGCAAACAGCAGAGGAAAAGGCATGCAGGGAATCCAGGAAGTTGTGAACGGAGGCAGCTAGCAGACAGGCAGAAATCACAACATGAAATTAGATTTTTCAAGTTAGCTTATACTGGATTTCAAATATTTTATTGTTTGCATTTGTAATATAATGCTGATGTTATAAAATGAATGTGAATGCTGCGATTACAGATTTCCTTTAACAAGCATTTAACCCTTGCAGTGTGGGGGGGCCCCACTGCAAAAGTAGTTTTCTTTTTTTTTTTTAAACCCCAGTTCAACTTTAAGAGTCCATTCACACTAATACGACTTATCAGGCGACTTGGTCAGCCTGACAAGTCGTGCACCGTCGCGGTCTATTGTGTAGTACAGGAACGGTTCTA
The DNA here is from genome assembly GCF_965119305.1 of Pelophylax lessonae. Classification (NCBI taxonomy): domain Eukaryota; kingdom Metazoa; phylum Chordata; class Amphibia; order Anura; family Ranidae; genus Pelophylax; species Pelophylax lessonae. The sequence continues at coordinate 267,369,540 of NC_138773.1, read as the reverse complement.
ATAGGAGCGACACAAGTCGCTCCGACTTAGAAAAAGGGTCCTGTACTACTTCGGGGCGACCTGGAGCGACTTGCATAGACATTCATTTTATGAAGTCCGTGCAAATCGTGCCGAAGTCGCGCTGCACGCGACTTCACAGGTCGCCCCTGAAGTCGTGCCGCTTCAGTGTAAATGCGGTCTAAACAACCATTTTTTTTTTTTTTTTTATCGTGGGCAGTAGGGTTGGAACTTCTTTCTAGTATATATTGCTGCCTATGTTCCCATTTTGAAGATTGCTCTCTGCTTTTTGAGACAGGAAGTGACAGAAAAATCCTCCAAATTAGAGACCCAGGCACAATGAAAACCTGACAGAGACCCCAGCTCATCCCCACTTTTGCAAAAAAATAAATGGGCAGAACGTTACAATCTTTTTTTTCTGTTAATTATATTGCAGTAGTGTGAAATTTGTCAGACTTTTCACAGAGCTTCTGAGAAGGACTGCACCAGTTGTCCCATGAGTCATTAGGCTGCAGTTGCCTTTGAAAGCAAGAAGTGGCAGGACCAGTGAATACATTAGTTGTCATGTTTTCCAGCTCGGCATTAGGGCCATTCAAAAGACAGAGATACCAGCAACTATAATCAGGGCTTTTTTCCTCAGAGAATAGGTGCAGGAACTCCCCCTTTCAGAGTCACCCTTGTTTCCACCCCCTATCCACCTCCGAACACCTTCCCTTGGTTCCAACCCCTACCCACCTTTCAATACCGCCCCTTTTAGAGAATACAAACATTTGTGGTGCTAGGTAGATTTGTATGGAATTTGTCAAGGATAACAAGAAAAGCAGTAAAATAGATCCCCGGCAGCAAGCAACAATAGACTCCCCCATCAATAATAGATGCCCCCAGCAACAATGGCCCGCTTGCAACAATATACTCCCCCCCCTAGCAACAATAGACCCCAGGCAGCAACAACAAATAAATATCCTCACGGCGAGCATCAATAGACCCCCGGCAGCCAGCAACAATAGACCCCTACCTCAACAGTAGATTCCTCCTAGCAACAACTGACCCCACAGCAACATAAGACCCACCTTCAGCAACAATAGATCCCCCACCAGCAACAATAGACCTCAATCAATAGACCCTGCAGCACACCCTAGAACCCCTTGCCATTACATGCATTCAGTGCTGGAGGTGCCGGACCTGCGTTCCCCCACGTTCCCGCTGAAAAAAAGCCCTGACTTTAATAATTCAGCTAGAGGGAGAGCCAGGTGCAGAAGAGTGCCAGAATAGGATTTAGAAGAGTTATTCATGAAGGTTGCTTTCCTTGGGTCAGTTTAAACTTCATTGTTTAATCATTATACTGGAGCATAGCCTTTCCTTTTAAACATTATTATTATTATACTTGAATTTTATACCGCCGACAGTTTACACAGCACTTTATCTGTGATATTTTGATATAGTTAAAGTATAACTAAAGGCAAATCTTTTTTTTTTTTTGGTTTTGGATAAAGTGGAGAGGGATTAGAACACCTGTCAGTTTTTATTGCTGTCTGTGTCCCCATTAGAGAGACCCCCCCCCCCTCTCTTTTTGTCCTGTTTACCATTTTCATTGAAAGCGTAAGTAAAAGAAAATCCCAAACTTGGGGTTGTTCCCAGAAAAGTAATAGAGGGAAAATCTTCCAATGGGGATCTGGGGGCCCCCAAGGAATTCCCTTAAATTTCTGGGATTTCTGCTCACTTCCTGTTTGGCTGTGGGGCAGGAAGTGAAGGGAAATCTCCGCAATCGGACACAGATGGCGAACAAAAAATCTGACAGGGGTTATACCTTCCTTTACTCTATCCAAAATGCAAAAAAAAAAGTTTTGCCTGTCGTTCCTCTTTAACCTCATGCCGACACCCACCGTAGTATTACTGTGGCAGGGTGGCTCGCCTGCGCAAAATCTATAGTAGTAGTACTATGTGATTTCGTGCATGAGGTTTCTACACAGCGGGAGGCGGGCCTTCCTCCCGCGATCGTCAGATAAACTGACAGAAGACCCGCCTGCTTATGTAAACAAAGCAGGCGAGTCTTCTGTGAGTCAGGCAGGAAGAGATCAGGAGTTTCAGCTAAGCTCACCGATCTCTCTGTGCCTGTCACAGAACCATTCCCCCACACAGTTAGTAAGCACAGTTAGGCATACATTAACCCCTTTGATCACTCGCCGTGTTAACCCCTTCCCTGCAAGTGTCATTTATACAGTAATAGTGCATATTATTTAGCACTGATTACTGTATTAATGTCACTGGTCCCCAAAAAGTGTCAAAAATGTCAGTTAGGGGACCGATCTGTCCGCCGCAATGTCGCAGTCCCGCTAAAAAACGCGGATCACTGCCATTACTAATAAAAACAAAAAAATAAATAAAAATTCCAAAAATCTATCCCGTAGTTTGCAAACGCTATAACTTTTGCACAAACCAATTAAAATACGCTTTTTGGGATTTTTTTTTTTTTTTTACCAAAAATATGTAGCAGAATACAAATTGGCCTAAACTGATAAAAAAATTAGATTTTTAAAATGTTTTTATTGGGAATGTTTTACAGCAGAAAGTAAAAAAAATATGGTGTTTTTTTCAAAATTGTCGCTCTTTTTTTGTTTATAGCGCAAAATCTAAAAACCGCACAGGTGATCAAATACCACCAAAAGAAAGCTCTATTTGTGGGGAAAAAAAGGACATCAATTGTATTTGGGTACAGCGTCGCACGACCGCGCAATTTTTTGTTAAAGTAACGCAGTGCCGAATCGCAAAAAATGGCCTGGTCATTAGGGGGTAAAACCTTCCGGAGCTGAAGTGGTTAAAGACTAAGTTCACCTTTTTTTTTTTCTTTTTAATCCAGCTCCCCTATGTACCAATATGCCAATAATGTATTAAGTACAAGGCCTTACTTTAGCCCTTGCTATATTTCTTAGAAAGCTTCAGAGACTCCCTGGTATAGATTTAAATCCAGTAAGACACAGGAAGGAGTTTACCAGCTGACCCCATTAGCACACCTTTACCCATCAACTGTTTTTACAGTATCCTCGGCATTTCTCGATGGGTGCATTTTCCTGGCTTCCCCAGCATCTGTCCCGGACCAGCTCAGGCCGCATGCAGCCCACGGGACACCCCTGATGTAGTGCAAGGACCTTCCTGACTGGATACAGAGTGATTGGATAGATGGCAAGCCCTCCTATTAAATAGTTTTGGTAAATCTAAAGGAGATTGTACAATCGGATTGTATAGTGTATACCCGCATTTATACACCTAAAATGATCTAGTTATGATTTCAGTGTGATGAATTTTTTTACGGCAACCCAAACGCAGAAGCAAACACACATTCTGCCACATGACTCGCCGCAACTTGCGCCACGCCTAAATGTCCCATGAGCTACTTTGCCACGCTCCCACTACTCTAGGTGTGAATGGGACCAATGAAAAAATTGGTGAATTTACCGTAGCACCCTCCTAGGTAGGTGCTGGAGTGTGGGTATAGTTCTGGCTCTGTCTGCCTATAGGAGGATTAGCAGTGAAATCTATATTGCTTTCTGCTTAACCACTTAAGCCCCGGAAGATTTTACCCCCTTCCTGACCAGGGGGTATTTTGCGATTCGGCACTGCGTGACTTTAACGGACAATTGCGCGGTCCTGCGACGCTGTACCTAAACGAATTTGGCGTCCTTTTTTTCCCACAAACAGAGCTTTCTTTTGGTGGTATTTGATCACCTGTGCGATTTTTTGATCATGCGCTATAAACAAAAAAAGAGCGTACATTTTGCAAAAATAGCAATATTTTTCACTTTTTTTTATATGAAATTCCCCCCCAAAAAAATGTAAAAATCAAAATTTTTTAACATTTTCGGCCAATTTGTTTTATGCTACCTATGTTTGGTAAAAAAAAATCGCAAAAAGCGTATTTTTATTGGTTTGCGTAAAAGTTATCGCGTTTACTAACAAAGGGAAAGATTTTTGTCATTTTTGTTGTTTTTTTTTTTTAACGCGTAATGGCGGCGATCTGCGATTTTTATTGCAGTACTGTGACATTGCGGCGGACAGATCGGACCCTTGACTGACATTTTTGACACTTTTGGGGTTACCAGTGACATTACTGCAGTAATCAGTGCTATACATATGCACTGTTACTGTAAAAATACACTGGTAGTGAAGGGGTTAACTTTATTTGAGAGGGAGGGGCTGTGTGTGTCCCTAGGGGCGTGCTTTCTACTGTGATTGGCTGTGGCTTGAGCTGTAAGGACACTGATCAACGGATCTACATAGTAGATCCGTGTGATCAGTGTTTTTACACCGAGGAGAATGACAGGTGGCTTGTTTACACAAGCCGCCTGACTTTCTCCCTCTCCCCCGCCGATCGCAGAGTGGCCGGCGGACATCGGGTCCGCCAGTCACACGCGCGGGGGGGTCCGTGACCACGCGGGAGCGCGCCTCCGGGGGCGCGCGCTCGCTCCCTAGACCCTCACAAGCAAGCGATGTAGCCCTACGTCACTTTGCCTGTGAGGGGCTGACCGCCGACGTAGATAGTCGTGCGGCAGTCGGCAAGTGGTTAACAGAGAGTAGGATCTGTGAGTTAGATCTGCTCATGGTGCTCAGTGTGTGATTCATCTGGTCTGGGGAGTGTCCCCACTGGTCCAAATGGGAGGCATGTTGAACAGTGGAGGAAACCTGACTAATGTAGGAAACCTGACCAATGGGTACACAGGCTTTGATACAGCCCCAGTGATTGGCACAGGCTGCTGTCTCATGCATTGTGGGGTGTGGTATAAAAGCCAGAAGCACATGTGCTCGGGGTCTTTGGCTGGTGAGCAGAGTCCCGGAAGGAGGGTGGCGGCTGCCTCCTTCTGCAGCAGTGGGTGTATGGTCACAGGCAGTCGGCCTGGTGAGCCAGAAGGAAGGAGCTAAACCCAGAGGTCCAGGAGAGCTGACTAGAGGGGTTGAGACGCTGGAGAACCTGGAAAAACAGTATTGTGAATACAGGAGATTGTATTTAAGGGCCTCACCAGTAAGGGGCCACCCCAGAGTAGAGTAGTCAGAGGACAGGTGCCAGCTGGTGGAGTGAAAGGGGGTGCTAGTCAAGTACCCTGAAGATAGTGTGCAACCAAGTCTTTTGTTCAGAGACTCAGTATCTATAATTCTTTTAGTGGCAAGGTGAAATTAGCAGCCTGGCTGCATCTTCAGATAGAAGTCCTCAGAACTGTGAATAGTTCAAGTTCCAGAGTATCCCACTCTTCCCTTCTCCCATCCCTATTTATATTAAAACAAAAAAAAAAAAAAAAACAACAAAAAAACCCCTAGACTGTTCATTGACTGAGCCGGAAAAGTAAAGTGTTAAGGTTTCTGCATGCAGTTGCTAACGGTAACTCAGGGGGATCAGAAAAGTGAACAATCCTGCAGTCCTCTAGGGGGCAGTGCTACATTACACAAGAACAGTGAGGCTCCGTTCACATCTGTGTGTTTCCAAACACATGGCAAACGTCTTTGCCATGGTAACCCACCATGCTTTACTCCAAAAAAGTTCCAGGGTTCCTCTGGGGCGATTGCTACGTGTAGGGCAGCCCATTCAAGTAAATTGGCTGCCCTATGCATGACAAGTGAAAAAGTTCCAAAACATCCAAAACAAACCCATACAGAAATGTGGAGATGTAAACCAGGCCTGAGAACTGTCTTTGTCGACTCCTTCCTATGTACTTATATAAAGATGGCAATACACTATGCAATCTGATTGTACAGCCTCTGTACAATTTTCTTCAGATTTACCAGACCTAAAGAGTACACACCTGAACAATCCATTCCATTTGCATCAAATCAGACAGGCCCTTGTACTACATAGCTGATGGGAGATTGTACAATCAGGTTGTATAGGAAGTGAGTGGAAGGTAGTATTGTAATAAGGGAGATGTGGTCCAGAGTGGTGAACACTCTGGGACAAGGAGTGGGCAGGAGGGACAGTTGCCCTGGGCGCAATGGTTTATTGCAGGGATGGGGGGGGCGGGGGCACCTTTACCCTAACCCTAAGAGAAGGGGGGGGGCGTAGTTTGGCATGCTTGCCCTGGGCGCTGGATGACCTTCTCCCAGCACTGCTGGGAGATGACCTAACAGGAAGTAAAAGCTGAAAAACAATCTACAGGAAGTGATGGAATCTGAAAATCCTTTTAAAAAAAATTCAAATGCACTGACAAGATTTTTACACCTCCTGTGGATAAGGTGAGTGAGAGAAAAGTACATGGGGATGGCTGGTCAGAAATGGCATTGGAAAACGTTTCTATTTTTTATGAAACGTTAAATTCTGCCTGAAAAGGTGAATTTATGCTTTAAGGTCATTCTAAAGGTTTACCTGCTTTTTATTATATACTTACCTGCTCTGTGTAATGGTTTTGCTCCTCCCCCTGCTTAGTGCCCCTAATAGCAAGCCAGGCCCCTGTGATTGGACATTATCCATTCACACATAGAGAGCGGCTCAGCCCCCCCACTCTCTCCCCATCTCCCCATTGTCTCACTGCCTGTGATTGACAGCTTTGTGAGCCAATGAGGAAAGAGAGCTGCTGCTCTCATGCACATAACTGGATTGAGATGGGGCTCATGTAAGTATAGGGTGGGGCTATGGGGGAACTGCACCAAGAAGTTTTTTTTACCCTAATGCATAGAATACAATAAGGTAAAAAGGTTCTGTCTTTAGAACCACTTTAGTGCCGGTTCACACTTGTGCGATGCGGGAAGGCTGCCGCCATTACTAGTAAAAAAAAAACAGTAAAAATTACATAAATCTTTCCCGTAGTTAGGGGTAGACGCGATAACTTTTGCGCAAACCAATCAAAATACGCTTATTGCGGGTTTTTTTTTACCAAAAATATGTAGCAGAAAACAAATTACCTTAAAATGTTAAAAGATTTTTGAGAATGTCCTTTAGCAGAATGTGAAAAATATTGTTTTTTTTTTCAGAATTGTCACTCTTTTTTTGTTTATAGCGCAAAAAATAAAAATCACACAGGTGATCAAATACCACCAAAAGAAAGCCCTATTTGTGGAAAAAAAAGGATGTCAATTTAGTTTGGGTACAGCGTCGCACGACCGCGCAATTGTCCATTCAATTAACACAGTGCCGAATCACAAAATAGGGCCTGGTCAGGAAGGGGGCAAATCCTTCTAGTCCTAACCTCTTTACCACTGCTCACATTGCTGCTACTGCAGCAATGTGGCTCGTTATCGTCCAGCGATGTAGACCTACGTCGCTGGACTCCGCCCCTTGTGGGCGGCGCGCCCCACCGCCGGAGGCTCGCTTCCGCTGTTTTCAGTCACAGCGGGAGTCAGGCCAGGGGAGGAGCGGCGGCGATCGCCGCCGCTCTTCCCCGATCGTCGGGGAATCGAGTTTGGAGATCCGCCCGTTTGTGTAAACAGAGCGGGCGGATCTCCTCAGTGACAAGGAGTGACAGATCGCAGTGTTCAGCTTAGCTGAACATGCGATCTGTCCTTGTGTCACTCAGTCACCCCCCCCCCCCACACGTCAGTAAGCACCAGGCATACATTAACCCCTCCCTCTTCAATAAAATTAACCCCTTCCCTGCCAGTGTAATTTTTACAGTAACAGTGCATATGTATAGCACTGATTACTGTAGTAATGTCACTGGTACCCCCAAAAGTGTCAAAAATGTCAGTCAAGGGTCCGATCTGTCTGCCGCAATGTCGCAGTCCCGCAAAAAAAATCGCAGATCGCCGCCATTACGCGTTAAAAAAAAACCCACCAAAAATGACAGAAATCTTTCCCTTAGTTAGTAAACGCAATAACTTTTGCGCAAACCAATCAAAATACGCTTATTGTGATTTTTTTTTTACCAAACATAGGTAGCAGAAAACATATTGGCCAAAAATGTAAAAAAAATTTGATTTTTAAATTTTTTTGGGGGGGAATTTCATATAAAAAAAAATGTTAAAACCTTGTTCCCGTTTGTCTGTCTACCTACAAATGTTTGCCGACGTCTGTGATCTCATCATGTGGTTATGAGTAAGCGACCTACAGCGACCTACAGCGTTGTGAAACGCGTCAACCCGACACGTCTGTTTGTACACTGTCTGTCTACTTCATTTATGAGGAATAAAGAAACTTTTGATTTCATTATAACACCGAGTGCGGTCTCAAACTTGGATTTCTTCTGTTCTCGGATGACGGATCTGACCTGCACCGGGTTTGGAACACACACCTGAGCGGCTTCCCCCTTCTTCATAGGAGCAGGAGGATGACAGCTGTGTCTTCGCGCTGTGTGCGGAGACACAGCTCTCAGTTCCCCATGCATCTCTATGGGGGAAATCGGATGGGAACGGATCGTCCCAAAATAGGGTTTCCATCCGTTCAGATTTGACGGATCGGATTGGGTCGGATGTCAGCGGACACATGTGTCCGCTGACATCCGATCCCCCATAGAGATGCATGGGGGGACCGTTCAGATCCGCCAAAAAACTGAACAGGCGGATCTGAACTGAACTGTCCGCCTGTGTGAAAGGGGCCTTAAGCTTTGGCAAAAATCATGGAAGCTGATTGGTTTCTGTACATCTGTACCAGATTTTGCACTCTCCGATTTAGTAAATCAATCCCAATATGTGTATAACAATAGATATCCTGTGCACAAAGCCTTAGATTTTTACTCCAGGAGTATATAATGAGTTTGGCAATTCTAGAGAAATGCTTAAGAGTTATAGTCTGTACATGCAGTAAAGCATGCTTGTTATAATAACTGTGGAACCCAAGGGTTTAAACCTTTGCATTGTTAAAAAATTCTGTTTGATCCTGTCTTCTCTGATCCTACCCTTCTTCCTACCCTACAGTCCCCAATCCATCTCCTGACAATACAGAGCCTAGGAGGCACTCTGCACATGCTCGGTTTGCTGTGTTTTGCTAGAGAGGTTTTTGTTTTTCAGCACAGGGTCAATAAGCACTGTCCAGACAGAGGGTCAGGGGTCATGCAGCCTCATAAGACAGAATGAAAACTCCTCTTACAAGCTTTAACCAGTGCTCAGCACTGAAGTCACAAGACTGCTATATACTGCTGATGAGAAAAAGGTATTTATCAGTTTAAATTGACTAAAATAATTGCATTTCCATGTTCTGTGTACCGTGGGAGACCAGATATAGTAAATGCAGGGTCCTCGGTCTAATAACACTTTAAATAATGCATTACAATTTAACTAAACCCAGTCGACTAAAATGTACTGGAGATTTTAGTCGACTAAAATAGGACTACAATTAAAACAATTCAGAAAACTAAAATACGACTAAAACAAAAACGTAATTATAGTCAAAAGACTGTGACTAAAACTAAATAGAAATTTGATGTCAAAATCATCACTGCAGGTTAGGATTTGAACACACATGTGTGCTAGTCCTCCAGGAAGCTGTCACCTAAACCAGCCAATTATCTGAGGCGGGGCCATCCCCCCCCCACTGCACACATATACACACCCCTTGTATACATGCAGCGGTGGGGCAGTACAGGTGACCAATTCCAGGAAGGCTCACACCAGGTCAGGACACCAGGCTGGCTGTGCCACTGGCTGGGCTGTGTAAATCTCAAGACTGGATTGACAGAAATACAAATGCTTTTGCAGATAAAACAGCTCTCATAGAAGTATTTCATTATTGTATTTACCCTTTTGCCTGGAGTTCAGCTTTAAATTTCAGCTTGCATTTCTATTTGATCTGCTAGATGCTGCTGATCTCAGGTCAGTGCTTTTATACATTAGAGACGTCTGTGGGGGAAGGGATGGCTTTAGTCCTTTTTTTTTTTGTGCATAATTTAATTTCATGCTAACATAGCTTTATGCTAGCATTTGAGCATAGGTCTGCTTTGTTGTATTGTGATCTGTTATGTTATGTTTAGCTGCATCAATCATTTTCTATTGAATAGCCAAGACACCTACAAGCATCTTGAAATGGTACAAAAGCCACGTCTGCTGTTGCCATGGCATGAAGCTATTCCGGGTGTACTGGGGATGTTGTGCTTCCGTGTATACAATCTGTCTTTTGAAGCAATATCCTCCATGCACTACAGAATGTTGAATGAACGGGAAAGACGTAGGCTAAAAGCATATCAAGGTCATTAACAGTTCCATGTGCAGATCTTCACGTTGTTCGGAGACGGGTTTAAAGAGTGACGTTGGATAAGGGACGTCAACAGAAAGGTGATCACACGTCCATTTGTATTTAAAGATACAATACAGTCAAACATGAGCATTTTGCCCTTGAACCTACTGAGGGAACACAACTAACCTGCTGCAAATGGAATTTGGGAGTCCTACTTGCTGAAATTTAAAGTAGTATTAATCCCTTTAGAATTTTTTTAAAAAGGAATTTTGATCATTCCGGCCTATTATTTATTTTTCTCCCCCACTTTCCTGATGCTCGGCTGTACACAATTCAGATACTCACCGACACAGCAGATCCAGCGTTGTCCTGCTGAGATCCTCATGGGGTCCCATGCCGCCATGTTTCTCTGTGAGATGAATGGAAGGCTGTACCGGCTTTTCTGGGTTCTGGCGCAGCGTTCCAATAATGTGCCGCTAGGCCAGCCCACATCCTCTGATAGTGAATGAGGGTGATGTGCAGGGTTCCCGATGGCTCCTCAGATATGTGATGTTCATATCACCAGGGGCACTGATGTCATTTGCCTAGGCAAATGACCAATGATAGGGGGTGGGCCGAAAATAATTCTTTTTGCCCCTTTCACACGGTCCGCATTCCGTTGCGGACCGTTGAGCCGGCGGATGACAGCTACGTCCCCGCACTGTGTGCGTGGAGGAAGGTGTCAGAGCCCTGCTGCTATCTATGGGGGAATCGGAAATCTGATCCCATCCGATCCAATCCCCAGGACGGATGGATGGAAAATAGGGTTTCCATCCATCCGGATTTCACGGACAGGATCGGATGCGGATGGCAGCGGGTGTCAGCGGACATTTTACCGCTGACATCCGCTGCTCCATAGGGCTGAATGGGGCATCCGATCAGATCCGCCTAAAAAACTGACAGGCGGATGTGATCAAAACGCCCGTGTAAGGCCCCTTTCACACATGCTGTCTGTTTGTCCATTTTTCATCCATCCGTTGATGGATGAAAAACGGACATCAATGTATCTCTATGTAAAAACGGATGATCATCAGTTTTGATCCGCTTCCGCCAATGTCCGTTTTTTTGAACGGATGAATGCCCTATTTTTCATCCGTCAAAAAAACGGATTGGACGAAAAACGGATGACAACGGATGAAAAACGGATGACAACGGATGAAAAACGGATGAAAAAACGGATGACAACGGATGACAACGGATGAAAAACGGATGACAACGGATGAAAAACAGATAACAACTGACGAAAAAAGGATGACAACTGACGAAAAACGGACGAAAAACGGATACATTTTGACGTGACTGAACTGATGAACTGGGCCTTAGGGCTCTTTCACACGGGCGTTCCCATCAGATCCGCCTGTCAGTTTTTTAGGCGGATCTGATAGGATGCCCCATTGAGCCCTATGGAGCAGCGGGTGTCAGCGGTGACATGTCCGCTGACACCCGCTGCCATCCGCATCCGATCCTGTCCGTGAAATCCGGATGGAGGGAAACCCTATTTTCCATCCGTCCTGGGGATCGGATGGGATCGGATGAGAGCGGACAGGCGGTCCGCTCTCATCCGATTCCCCATAGAGAGCAGCGGGGGCTGTGACACCTCCCTCTCCGCACTGCAAGCGGAGACAGAGCTGTCGTCCGCCGGCTCAGCGGGGATCGTGGATCGATCCCCGCTGAGCAGCACGGATCCGCCTACGGAGGCGGACCGTGTGAAAGAGCCCTTAGGAGAAAAGTCAAGTTAAAGGGTGAAGATCTGCTTAATTATCATCTTACAAGATTTTCAGCAGAATCAATAGGTATCCCCTACTATTAACCCCCTCTGTGGCATATTCTCACTGGATCCTCACAGTCCTGTGCTAAAACATAACGGTGCAAATGCCAGAGGTCAGTGCTTTTGATCTGTTGACAAGCTGACAGGTGTGCCCTCTAGTGGTTGCAAATCTATATGCTAAATTACAGCCCAGATGTCAAGTAAAATATACATCAAACTTACAGCAGAAACAATGTCTTCAGATGTTACATAGGAAATACAAATAAAAAAAAGTTATTTTTAGTTTAGACATACAGAATGAAGGATATTTCTCTTTTTTATTATATTTTTTTGCAGCGGTTCAGTTCTAAGCAATTTCTGCTGGATTTCCCCAGCCATGAACATAACTTAATATTTAAAGCCGATTTGTCTTGAAGAAACCTGCAAAGATCTTGCTTAGTGTTTAATGAGTATCATGTACCAGTGCGAGAGAATTAAAATTCCTTTTGCAGGAAAACTGGCATCTTACCAGTACCAAGAAAATCTAGGAAAACATTTCTAAAAGGAAACCCAACAATGCCTGCAGACACAGGGACTCACATACTGCTGTGTCTGAAATATAAACTGTCTGTACAGTTCCAGGACAACCAGTCAAATTCAACCACTCAGTAACATTTACACCTGCACGTGTTTGGTATAACATTAAAGTCCAGTGTCCATGTGGTGACAGGTGAGCCGCTGCATATATATGTAGCACTACTCCCTTGGGAGCTGCTGGTTACGGGTTCCCCTGGGTTACCATTAGCAACAACATGACAGTTTGACATTTTTCCAAAGTGTTTTAGCTCAGTCAGGAAACAGTCCGCTAGCTTTGCTTTTTTGTGTTTTTATTTGGAACTTAGGAGAAGGGAATGAGTGGGATACTCCAACTTTATACAACTATGCACAATAGGCTGGGACAACTTGAAAATGCTGAGTAACGCTAGTCACGGCTAGGCCGCTGTTTCACTTTGCCCTTAGCTGTGAAGTATATTTCAATTAGCTTTCTGAGGAAAACTTTATCCTGAGGTAAACTGTACTGTACTGCAGAACAACTTTAGGGCCCTTTCTGGCACCCCCTTTTGTTCCTAATCTTCAGGGTCAACTACATGGCACCCCCTTTACTGATACACTCCTTGTATGAGCTAGCTCCTTGATCCCCTGACCTCTCTGGAGTGGTCCCCTCTCCTAGGCAGACCCTTAGGCAGATCTCCTGGTACTCACGGACACTTTTTTTCCCAAGATGATTCTGCCAGCAGCTCCAATTGTCAGCACTCTGGATCCTCTGCAGCTCAGCTCCACACCTGGTTCACTAGTCCGACCGCCTGAACCACCTTCCTCACACTTGCAGGAGGAGAGACAGCCATCTACCTTCTCCTGGGACATTGCTCCCATCAAAAGACACCCTGTCACATGCTCCCTCAGGATTTATTGCCAATCCCAGGATGCATTGCAGCAATGCCTGCCCACTGGGACAGCCATAAATCCTGGTGTGCTAAAGGTTAGGTTTCCTCCACTGTCCAACAAGCTCCCTTATTGGATACAGTGGGGAGCCTCCCTTAGACCCAATAAATCACACCTTGAAACATGTGACAGGCCAAACGAACAGATCAAGCTCTCCTGATAGGCAGAAAAGAGCCACCAAATTCATTTTTCTAGCACCTACCTAGGAAGGTACTACATAAAAAAGGAGTACAGTACATGTATGGGAATGCTTTACCTACATAGGGATTACTCCTTAACCACTTAAGCCCCAGAAGATTTTACCCCCTTCCTGACCAGGGGGTATTTTGCGATTCGGCACTGCGTGACTTTAAGGGATAACTGTGCGGTCGTGCGACGCTGTACCTAAGAAAATTTGACGTCCTTTTTTTCCCACAAACAGAGCTTTCTTTTGGTGGTATTTGTTCACCTGTATGATTTTTTGATCATGCGCTATAAAAAAGAGCGACAATTTTGCAAAAATAACAATATTTTTCACATTTTTTTTATATGAAATTCCCCCAAAAAAATTTTAAAATCAAATTTTTTTAACATTTTCGTCCAATTTGTTTTATGCTATATATGTTTGGTAAAAAAAATCGCAAAAAGCGTATTTTGATTGGTTTGCGCAAAAGTTATTGCATTTACTAACAAAGGGAAAGATTTTTGTCATTTTTGTTGTTTTTTTTTTTTTTTTTAACGTGTAATGGCGGCGATCTGCAATTTTTTTTGCGGGACTGCGACATTGGGGCGGACAGATCGGACCCTTGACTGACATTTTTTACACTTTTGGGGTTACCAGTGACATTTCTACAGTAATCAGTGCTATACATATGCACTGTTACTGTAAAATGACACTGGTAGTGAAGGGGTTAACTTTTTTTGAGAGGGAGGGGTGGTGTGTGTCCCTAGGGGCGTGATTCTAACTGTGATTGGCTGTGGCTTGAGCTGTAGGAACAGTGATCAACGGTCCTACATAGTAGAACCGTATGATCACTGTTTCTACACAGGGGAGAATGACAGGCAGCTTGTTTACATTAGCCGCCTGCCTTTCTCCCTCTCCACCCGACGATCGCGAGTGACCGGCGGACATCGGGTCCGCCGGTCACACGCGCGGGGGAGTCCGTGACCGCGCGGGAGCGCGCCTCCGGCGGTGCGCGCTCGCTCCCCAGAGCCTCACAGGCTAGTCTCTCTACGGAGCCGGTTCACTTATCTCCGAAGCAGCCCCGGTACGAATTGCACAGGAGTCCTGTGCATCTTCTGATATGTTTCAGGTCCGAATTCAGTCAAAAATTCGGACTGAAATCGGACCTGAAACAGTGAACAGGGACACACCGGACCCTGTGAGCCACTCCGTGCGTCAGTTTGAACCCAGCCTTAAAGTAGAACTATGGGCAAAACTTTTTTTTGGATAGAGTAAGGGAGAGTTATAACTCCTATTAGAATTTTTGTTTTCATCGTCTGTGTCCCTTTGTGGAGATTTCCCTTCACTTCCTGTCCCAAAACCAAACAAGAAGTGAGAGGAAATCCCTGCAAATTAAGGGAATTCCTTGGGAACCCCCCGGTCACCAGAACTAGTGTCCCCATTGGAAGATTTCTCCTCTATTACTTTTCTGGGGACAACCCAAAATTTGGCAAATTTCTTTTACTTTCACTTTAAATGATAATGGTAAAGAGGACAAATAGAGATGCTGAATCTCCTTAACAGGGGGAAATCATAAAAAATGAAAACCTAAATTAAGTAAAAAAATAAAAATCAACACAAGGGACATTACATGTGTCCCTTGTGCTGCTGGTTCCTGGATTGTTTTAATTCTTTGTACTCTGTTGCACCCCACCACTTTAGTGTGGTAGGGGTTAATAGAGCTGAGGGAGCTTTCACAGGTACTCATTAAGAGTGACGACAATCCCCACCCTGTCCACCCAGCTCCTTCATTAATAGAAGCAAGTACTACAGCTTCTATGAATGAAATGTGAATGAATGTGGAAAAGGAATGCATAGTGGCACTCTTGATTAGAGCCTGTCACAGCTCTCTCAGTTCTGTTAACCCCCACCACACCAGCAGGAGTGAGGGGCATTGAAGGACAAAGATTTCAAGAATCCAAAAGCCAGCAGAGGGACACATCAAACTGAACATAAGCAATGTCCCTTGTGCTGATTTTTTATCTATCTTTCATTAACAAAACTTAGACTTATGCCTCGTACACACGCAACGATTATCGGCCGACCGATCGGCCGTCTTTTGTCCAGTGTTGTTGTGTTGGTTGAAATGTGCTCTAGACTGCACACAAATTTTCTCGGCCAACAACAACCAACTTCAGAAGTGATGTCATGTGCTGGTTTACTTTCCGTGTGTTTTTTCTTCTCTGAGCATGCCCAGTCTTGCTCATCAGATTTTTGTCTGCCGAAATCTGTACTGACTGACGGAAAATCGGCCGTTCTGTTGACGGCTAACAAAAATTTTATAGCATGCACACCAGATTTTATTCGGCCGAAAAGTCGCAGTCGGTTGTCAGAAGCATCATACTAACAAGCCGAAAATCGGCCGATCGGACGTTGGCCGAAAATTCACGGCCAACAATCGTTGGGTGTGTACAAGGCATTAGACTTAGACTTCCATACTTCAGTGTGAAAGCCAATGCCTCCTGGGATATGTAGTGACACATCATTTGCTTATGCTAGAATGGGGTGGAATGGAGTAAGAAATAAAAATGAAACATATGAAGAAAAAAAAAAAAAGGCATAGATAGTCGTGCGGCGGTCGGCAAGTGGTTAAAAGCAATAAGTATACTGATCACTTTTAGATTCTCTATAAAAAAAAAAAATTCTGAGCCTGTGGCATAGCAATCAAAACTTCTCATGTTTAAATTTGTTTTTAGCAAGTATTGAGAAATTACTATTTGTCAACCTAAATTATCTTGTTGGCATGTTTTAAAGACAAAATCATTTGTTGTTATTTGGCTTTTGAACTTCCATCTTAAAGGCAAATTAAGTAATTAGGTAAACCCCCCAAGCTCTCTATTTAATCCTCTAAACACACTAAGCTAAACCATCACCCCCCCCCCCCCCCCGGGTGCCTATTACTTACCTCCTACTATGGTGGCATTCTCCAATACCGCAAAGATAAAGATAAACCCTCAGGCTTCATGCCTACACTCCAAAAGAAAATTGCGATGCTTGGCACCTTACTCCTGCGCTCAGAACCAAGGTTCTCAGACTACCTCTGTCACGGGACTCATACTTGGCATCCCCAATGGCTAGACCTTGCTGCCCTCTACAACCGGGGTGGTCGACATAATACTGTAAATATAAACACAAAAAAAGGGCCCACCAGCCCAACGCATTATCCCCAGTAAGGCTTTTTATTTATAAAAGATTAAAAGATGTCTACTCACAAACAGGTGATGTAAACCAGCATATCAGATCCGACTAACAACGTCCATGATATTGGAGTCCACAATCTTAGTCAAGGTTATCAGCTAACGCGTTTCTAGGCAATGCCTCTTCCTCAGAGCCTAGGGACCATACCTGAACCCTTGGTATATATACCAAAAGTGATTCCAATAGACCCCAAAAAGGGGGGGAGGGAGTTCCTCCCTTGTGGGTGTGGCCACACAGATATTATTAGCTATAGTTTCACAAACACTTCATTGTCAGTATACAAATAATAATAAAATAATTCATTAGATATATCAATATTGCACATATTACCTATGTAGCTAGTCACAAATAAATTACATACATAAGTCTTACACAGGATATCACTTGTTATGTTGCAAAACTGATTTAGGTTGAATGCATTCACATATCTGGACATAAAACAGCTTTGACATAAAATGCATTTCAAAAAAGGGGAAGGAGTTTTCTTAGAAACAAAAAGGTTGTCTATGACCCACCATTAATGTTCCAGGGGCTTATGTCATTCCATACCACAGTGGATTGTACGATTCATCACTATCTTATTGGAGTGTGAATGGCAGATAAGCGTGGATGGAGGCACAGATGGTGGTGTTAGGTAGGGTATACTGGTGGATTATCTTTATGTATTGTCTTGTGATAACCGCCATATAATCGGGGCTTGTGCATCCAGCATACACTAGGGAGGGAAGTGGAACGCATGCCATCCAATCCAGGAAGGGCCGTGCGTTCCAACTGTGTGACATCAGTTCCGCCTGTGCCAGACAATCGAGGAGTGGGACGCACGCCGCCGTTCCAGGAAGGGCCGTGTGTTCCAAGGGAGTGATGTCAGTACCGCATGCGTCACTTCCGCCTCTACATTATTCTCGTCTCCACCTAAACTATCCATCCAGACCCCGGACAGTTTGTCAGCACCTCTACCTACACTGTTCAATCTCATATTCTATGCCCGATCACCCCCTTTCCTTTATATTTAAAAAAAGCAACCATTACGTCAGGAGGGCAATGTGTTCTAGTCCCTATTTAAATCTCTATATTAGTTAGATAAGCATGTATATTCTGCTAAAAAGACATATATTAAAAAATTATTATTATGTACATATGTGTATATACAAAATGTGCAAAAAAGCTATCAGCGCAGTTATGTGAAATAAATAGAAAAAGATTTTTTGAAAAAAATATCCGGCAGCCACCACCAGATCGTGTTATCCACTTCCACAATATAAGTAATTCAAAACAAACAGGTGCTGCGCCAGAAAAATGAATAGTGAATATGTAAAAAAAAAAAATTATATGTATAATGACAATATGTGTAAATAATAAGCAAACTCAATGACCTTAAATCATAAGTGCTTCCCAATATCACACAAAAAAAATCTGAAAATAAATAAGTGTCAATAAATCAATATGTGCATACACTCAAAATCATGAAATATAAATGTCCAAAAATAGGTGCATTCTAATCCTCAAAGTAATGGCCACCACAGACGTGATTAATATATGATATTGTGCTTCACTCCACGGCCACCAGAGATCAAAGCCTCTCACCTTAAGATTTGACCCAGAACACTGAGTCAAAAACAGCTTTTTTACCCCTCTGGGGTCAAAGGCAGATGTCACCAAATGGTAAGGAGGTCTCAGACGGATGCACAGGGACAAGGTTACAACGATGGTGCCGCTTTCACACATACAGCAAGCCACAGGGGCAAACAAGACCATAGATTACATAGTTTGTACCACAGTTTATAAAGTGTTTAATTTTCCTACTGCGGGCATCTGAACCAAACATTTCGCTTTTCCTATGCCACATGAATGGACAGGTTCCCCAGTTTCTCACCCCACATCTGAAGTTACCTTTCTGGTCAAAAATAGTGAACCAGGGATTACTCGCTGGTACACCACTGGGAGCTTTGGCTTTCCGGACCCTACTGGGGGCAATCTGGCTCCTGAGGTCCCTGGGTTTCCTATACACAATTTCTGGAATGAACGCTCCCCAAAATAGGATCCTGTTTTAAGATTTTCCAGTTGCGCTGTATTTCAAAGTCCCTGTTATACATGGTGCTAAATCTAATTATCCCCATTTCTGAAGACCTGGTGTGATGTTTCTTGGACTTGCTACCATGGCCTGGTCTCTTGACCTTGGAATCGTCATCTAGAAGTGTATCTATCCCATACAGCTGCCAATATGTGGTATAGGCTTCCTCAATAAGATCCTTTTGGTACCCCTTTTCCAGAAATCTATTCTTCAAAATGAGGCCCTGTTCCTCGTAATCAATGATTCTAGTACAGGTCCTCTGTAACCTACAGAATTGACCAAAGGGAATATTTCTAATCCATCTCGGGTGATGGTTACTCGTAGCGCTGACTTTTGGTACCAGTGTGTCATCAGATACTTCCTTTCCTTTGTGTATAGATTTTGAATACACCTTATACACAAACTCTCTCTGTTTTGTGCATCGTTTTTTACACACAGCTCCTTAATTATCAACTATTGGTTGGTGTTGTATTCTTTCGAGTGGTGCACATGAAAGTCCCTCTCCCTCCTTAAAGCCATTTCTCTCAAAGGTAGTGAAACACTAGGTCCTGTTGGCTTAGTTTTTTAGTTTTATGGTTTTAAATTATGTCATATAAAGTGCGTATGTGGCAGAAGTGATCAGTCTATAATAGTGGTTTGTGCATATGCATGCAACTATACACTCAGGTATGTGGGTATGTATATGCATATACGCATATGTCATATAGCATAGCGTTTCCCATATAACGTAAAAACATATATACATACAAATACTTGTACTAGTTAGTTTCTGCATCACAGAAGGTATTCATTTTTATAATGTGACACATTATTCTCCTCAAAATCATGTACTATCATTAGGGAGTCTCACACAGTGAACCATGTTATTGCGCTTAGATACACACGTGATATATAATTTGATTTAATCAGCCTTTTTAAATCTTTTAACAATGCTCACAGTATCATTTTGTTTTTATTATATATATATATATATATATATATTTTTTTTTTTTTTTTTTTTTTAACTGAAGGTTGCATGCACGTACAAAAATGGTAAAACATTTAGGTTTTTTGATATGTATATACACATATGTACATAATAATAATTTTTTTAATATATGTCTTTTTAGCAGAATATACATGCTTATCTAACTAATATAGAGATTTAAATAGGGACTAGAACACATATTGCCCTCCTGACGTAATGGTTGCTTTTTTAAATATAAAGGAAAGGGGGTGATCGGGCATAGAATATGAGATTGAACAGTGTAGGTAGAGGAGGCTGACAAACTGTCCGGGGTCTGGAAGGATAGTTTAGGTGGAGGTGGAGACGAGAATAATGTAGAGGCGGAAGTGACGCATGCGGTACTGACATCACTCCCTTGGAACGCACGGCCCTTCCGGGAATGGCAGCGTGCGTCCCACTCCTCGATTGTCTGGCGCAGGCGGAACTGACATCACACAGTTGGAACGCACGGCCCTTCCGGGATTGGATGGTGTGCGTTCCACTCCCCTCCCTAGTGTATGCTGGATGCACAAGCCCCGATTTTATGACGGTTATCACAAGACAATACATAAAGATAATCCACCAGTATACCCCACCTAACACCACCATCTGTGCCTCCATCCACGCTTATCTGCCATTCACACTCCAATAAGATAGTGATGAATCGTACAATTACACTGTGGTATAAGATGACATAAGCCCCTGGAACATTAATGGTAGGTCATAGACAACCTTTTTGTTTCTAAGAAAACTCCTTCCCCTTTTTTGAAATGCATTTTATGTCAAAGCTGTTTTATGTCCAGATATGTGAATGCATTCAACCTAAATCAGTTTTGCAACATAACAAGTGATATCCTGTGTAAGACTTATGTATGTAATTTATTTGTGACTAGCTACATAGGTAATATGTGCAATATTGATATATCTAATGAATTATTTTATTATAATTTGTATACTGACAATGAAGTGTTTGTGAAACTATAGCTAATAATATCTGTGTGGCCACACCCACAAGGGAGGAACTCCTTCCCCCCCTTTTTGGGGTCATTTGGAATCACTTTTGGTATATATACCAAGGGTCCAGGTATGGTCCCTAGGCCCTGAGGAAGAGGCATTGCCTCGAAACGCGTTAGCTGATAACCTTGACTAAGATTGTGGACTCCAATATCATGGACGTTGTTAGTCGGATCTGATATGCTGGTTTACATCACCTGTTTGTGAGTAGACATAAATAAAAAGCCTTACTGAGGATAATGCACTAGGCCGGTGCGCCCTTCTTTTGTGTTCATGCCTACACTGGCAGCTTCTAAACTTGAGTTTAGGAGCCTTTGGTGTTTTTTTGCCAAAGCTCCTAAACTCAACTCCATAAAAGCCTATATGTCAATATACACATAGGCTTTTAACCTAGTTTGGGAGCTGCCGCGGTTAGGTGAGCTTCAACGTTCTGAACGCGGATAGGAACATTTGTCCGCCGGCCGCAGGAAAACGCAAAACATGGCAAAACAACGCTGCAATTTTGCAGCCTTTTGCGAATAATGTAGGCTAGTGTACATGAAACCTTACTGCAATTGAGACTCAGGACAATCAGTAGAAGACCCAGTGAGTGTACATTGGTTTGCATGTCCTAGCAGCACCCCAGTTTTTTTTGTTTTAAGGCATTACATTTAGGGCTGCTCTGGATTACATAGGTAGTTTACATTCTTCTAAACCCTATAGTAGTCTACTATGTCTTTTGCACACTGTTATTTTAGGCTGGGTTTACACTGGTGCGAACACAGACATCGCATGTGATTTGCACCACATTGCTGTGTAGATCACATGCAATGTCTGTGCAATGCAAATTCAGCCACACAGTTTGTATGGCTGAATTTGCATCACATTCAGACCAAAATGGTACAGGACCCTTTTTTTGGTCCGCACTGGAATCGGATCCGATTCCTGTACTACTGTATATTACAGTTTACACTGCGATCTGTGAACCGATCTGGGGGTGTCAGAGCCGGTACAAGGGCGGGGCAGAAGGGGCGGGTGCCCTGGGCGCTAACATTTATTGGAGAGAGGGGGGGCGCCACTGCTGGACAACTTCTTTCACACACTGCTGACTGTGTGAGTGTAAATTATTGCTGGCCGCCAGCCGCTATCTGCCTGCAATGTGTGAGTGCGCTCCTCCTGTACTCAGCACAGCCTGAAGCCTTCTGTTCTACTTCTTCTTCTGTCAGGGGAGCGGAGAAAACACCCCCCCCCCCCCTGACAGGCGCTCTGTAGTCTGTCCCGGCCGTGACGTCATTGAGCATAGAGCGCTCTCCTCCTGCTTCAGCCACTACCTCGAGGAGCCATGGAAGAGAGGAGAAAGTGAAAGCAGAAAAGCACATTCAGAGCCTGGCACTGTGTCTCTGCCTGTCTGCAGCAGCGTGAGTGAAGCCTGCCTGCCTTGGTGAAGAAGTGAACTCTTCAGATGGAGGGAGGGGGGTCTGTCTGTCTGGCTGAGAGCAGGTAAGTGTGTGTGTGTGTGGGGGGGGGGGGGGGGGTGTCTCTCTGTCTCAGAGCAGGTAAACTCCTTAGATTAGTGGGGGAAGGGGGGGGGGGGGTTCTGGCTGAGGGGGGGGGGGTCTGTCTGGCTGAGAACAGGTAAACTATTTAGATTAGTGGGGAGGGGGGGGTTCTGGCTGGGGGGGGTCTGTCTGGCTGAGAGGAGGAGGTGAATAGGTGAATAATTTAGATTAGTGGGGGGGGGAGGGGTTTTTTGGCTGAGGGGGGGGGAGGGGTCTGTCTGGCTGAGAGCAGGTCAACTATTTTGATTAGTTGGGGGGGGGGGGGGTTCTGTCTGAGATGAGTTATCTAGTGGTGATGAGTCTCTGTTGTAATATGTAAAATCAACCTATATGGAGCAGGTGGTGGTAAATTTTAAGATAAAGGGATATAAAGATAAAAAGAGTAAATGTAAAATCTTATATGTGGCATATATACTACCAATATAAATGTAATGTACCTATGTACATATGCCGCTGTGAAGCAGATGTGACCTAAGTGCAAAAAGTGCTAAGTGCAGCAGGTGTGGTCACCCAAAATCAATCTATAAAGTAAAAAATGTATATATGTGTCAGTAGTTGTATATAAATTTAGTGCCAGCCTCAAAAATAGTCTAAAATTATAAAATACATATATTAATGTAATAATTAGTGCCTAGTGCGATATTGTGCAATGCGTAGTAATAAATGGTTTATAAAGTGTACGGATGCACATATGAGTCCAGAATGTCAGTACCACCTATAGAGTGTCAAATTGTGTACGGGGTTATAAAAATATATATGCCCCGCATATAAGTGAGTATAAATAAATATATGAAAATCCAGCAATATGAAATAAATATAACTAAATATATGTAGATCCCACCATAAATATATGCCAATCTAACAATTGGTGAAACGTGCAATCATAAATTAGTGCAGAAAGTGTCCAAAAACTCTTAGACTTCTTTCACACGGTCCGCCTCCGCAGGCGGATCTGTGTTGCTCAGCGGGGATCGATCCGCGATCCCCGCTGAGCCGGGCGGAGGACAGCTCCGTCTCCGCTTGCAGAGCGGAGAGGGAGGTGTCTCAGCACCCGCTGCCCTCTATGGGGGATCGGAGGAGAGCGGACCGCTTGTCCGCTCTCATCAGATCCGCTCCGCACCGATTACTGAACGGATGGAAAAATAGGGTTTCCATCCGTCCAGATTTCAGCACAGGATCGGATGCGGATGGCAGCGGGTGTCAGCGGAGTTGTCTCCGCTGACACCCGCTGCCCCATAGAGCTGCATGG
The DNA here is from genome assembly GCF_965119305.1 of Pelophylax lessonae. NCBI lineage: Eukaryota > Metazoa > Chordata > Amphibia > Anura > Ranidae > Pelophylax > Pelophylax lessonae. The sequence continues at coordinate 267,345,913 of NC_138773.1, read as the reverse complement.
AGGATCCGATCAGATCCGCCTAAAAAACTGACAGGCGGATCAGATCGGACCGCCCGTGTGAAAGAGCCCTTAGAGTGGGGCAAAGTCCATAAGGAAATATTAAGATGCTCTTTTTTGCAAAAAATATTTTGGGTGACTACATTTGCTGCACTTAGCACTTTTTGCACTTAGGTCACATCTGCTTCACAGCAGCATATGTACATAGGTACATTACATTTATATTGGTAGTATATATGCCACATATAAGATTTTACATTTACTCTTTTTATCTTTATATCCCTTTATCTTAAAATTTACCACCACCTGCTCCATATAGGTTGATTTTACATATTACAACAGAGACTCATCACCACTAGATAACTCATCTTATTTATTTGCTCCACCTTCTATATCTGGCAGCGCCAATCACTTCCCCTTATTAACATATATATCTGATACATCCTTTTTTAGGGCTGTATTTTTTGAAGTGGGCTGCAGCCAAGTCTGTCTCTTAGTTTTATCCTAAGCGATTATTTTTTTGGGGTTTTATTCTGTCTGAGATGAGGTCAGCTATTTAGATTAGGGTGGGAAGGGGGGAGGGGGCTCTGTCGGGCTAAGAGCAGGTCAACTATTATTTAGATTGGGGGGGAGGTCTAGCTGAGAGGAGGAGGTTAACCAATTGTATTTAATTTGTATTGTTTTAAGTATTTTCTTGTTTTGAAACTACATTGATTCTTATATTACACCCACGACAGGGACGGGATTGGGGACGGGGGGACGGGGGGGGGCGCAGTTTGCCATCTTCGCCCTGGGCACCAAATGACCTTGTCCCAGCCCTGGGGGGTGTCATTACCTTTTCATTGACACCCGCAGGGGTTTGCAGATGTCAGTGTAAACTGTCTCAGATTCAGGTGCAATGTGGGAACCCGCACAGGGATCGCAGGGTTTTCTGCATGGCACCAGTGTGAACCAAGCCTTAACCGGTTTTATTTGTAAAATGTGTCCCCCGTTACCTTTACTTCACACATGCTGCTTTTTAGATGCATTCAGAACCCATCTGAACAGAGGTCACCTTGGCATTTCCAAAAACAGATTACAAAATGACAAGCTCACCTGAAATCGTATAAACTTCCTTGCAGCACGCAGATCCCAATGTGGGTATTTCACAGCTTAGGTAGAAGCTATTGCTAGCTTCATCTGTGGCTTATGTAAATGCAGAAAGCAAAGCTCAATTCATTCCATGCCACTAATCACTACTTTAATGAATTATTTTAACACCCAAATAATTATCACTAGTCAGCAGAAAATCTAGCTGGCTAAATTTTGTTTTTCAGATCCTGTTAAAGTGACATTATCAACTGAATAAAAAATGACCATGTCCTTTATTCTTACATAACAATGCAGTCAAAATTCTTGCAGAGACCCAAAGGTGAACGGAGACAAAAAAAAGGTAAGAGAAAACTGGTCTAGCACTTGCAATTGTGTACATCTCCATCCCTAAAATTTTGTAAAGACAAGAGAACGGTCGCCCAAGCGGGACTTTATATGAGGTTGCCACAATAGTCATGAAGAGTCAAAAAGTAAAATTTATTAGTAGAGTATAAGCATACAATCGATATAAATGTATAGTCATAAGCATAGTTACAAAACATGTACAGCATGTAGAAAACAATTGACAAAATAACAACATAGCAGCAAATTGCGCATGATGACAGCATTGCAGCATCTGTGTAGCATAGTATTGGGTATGTCTGTATTGAAAACTCTACGCGTTTCGTGGGTCTAATATGCCCACTCATCAGGAGTATATAAGTAGATCTGTCTAAAAGTAAATGATAAAAAATAAAATATCAATATTTGCTGTGCGTTTATATTGGCCAACAACTGTGAAGTTTCAACAAATGTATGACCCAAGTGGGGAAACAACACTTACATTGGGCCAAATCAGATTGAAAATGCTGCCATGAGGTGGGGTGCCAACGTCTGATCCGGGAGCTGAAGAGACAAGAGTACCCACAAGAAAATGGGGAGCCGGGCAAGGAAACATAAGTGATGGAAAATGTGATATGACACTGGCTGAAAATGCAAGAAATAATATATCAAAGTATTAGAATATGGGCTGTATCACATAGTGAAACATGAAAGTATTCAATGTACAAGGTATGTTCCAGCAGAAACAGTGTCAACATTAGAGAAGAGAGAAAAAAAAAAAAAAACGAAAGAAAGCACCGAAGAAAAACGCAGATCCCCAGAAAGAGTGCTGATCATAGTGTAACCAATGGCCAGGAATAGTGATGAGAAAGCTGTGATGAATAAAATAGAGTGAGGAAGATTAGCTCATATGGTTTCATAACACTGGTTGAGTAACCATAAATAGTGAATCATAGTATCTCAGGATATTTGAAAGTACAAAAAAGTATCAATATAGTAAATAAAGATGATACAAATAAAAATATATAGTAAAATTGAGACAGGTGTAGGAACCATAGAGTAATGAGCTCACAGGGTGGTGCCTGTTCTAAGGACAGCAATGCTGGGAGTAGTGAAAGACAGAGAGTGACGTGTCTAAAAGAATGGGAGGTGGAGATGGTGAAGGAAGTGGTGGGAATTAGACAAGGTGTGTAATTATATCCACATAGTAAACCCATTGGAGAGAGAAAATAGGATATCAGTGCATGAAAGAACAGAGGTGCATGAAAGTTGAGTTCCTCACCCGAATATCCACATAGGTTGCACGTAGATCTTGTCCCAAGCGCCATGTGTATGGTAGGACAAACCGAACTTGTTCGTCAACATGGAAAAGGCCAGCGCAAGCTGGCAACCATGACCATAGATGTTACAACCATAACCAGCACATGTAGACGCTGCAATTGCAGCGGTGCATGTGACCAGCAGGAACATGACGCCGATATATAGGTGGCTCCACCCTAGAGGGGAGGAGGCAGCAGGGGAGGAAACCCTCCCCATAATATATCGCAGCTCCCGGAGCAGATCTGCACCTACCACCAGGGGGAAGCGCATAAGCCATTAAAATGCAGGTGCCGAAGTGTACCTGCAAAAACGCATGGTAAAATAAATAATTAATGCAATGTGTACAATGCTTACATGAATTGATGCTGTAATGTTACATCGGTTAGACTAAAGCAATGCGAGACCAAAGGCGGGCAATGGGTGTCTTCCACCCGGGAAATACTGGTAAGAGAAAACTGGTCTAGCACTTGCAAATTCTTGCAGAGACCCAAAGGTGAACGGAGACAAAAAAAAGCATCACTATCAGTGCTAAAGCACAAATGCATCCGTCAATACTCATGCCCAAACCAGGGATTCCTCGAAGTATGGGTGTTCCACTGGGACTTGTTTAAAAGCCATTTCATTAATCTCTAGCTGTCCAGTGGGACCATTGACGTTTGTAGCTGTGCATCTTTTTTTCTCCAGCCCACGGTTACATAATGGCTTGAAATGCATGAACTAGTGCTGACAATAATCTATTTGAAAAGAATAATCTTATATATTTTAAAAGTGTTTAACAATCCTATGTAAAGGAGTGTAATTCTGGAAGCTGTGTCCTAAAAAGGCAAGCAGAGTGCAAAGCAATAGGCACCGATATTGCCTGTGATGTCCATGAAGCTAATCTTTTCTCCATGATTGGCTTACTGCTCTTTTTTTCTACATTGTGTTTCTTGTGTGGAGACATGACTAGGGTATAAAGGTGATTTGTCTCCATTATGCTCTGACCATCACTCTCCTCCTCCATTATAAATAACCACATGACCACAGGTTGGAGTTAAATGGCCATAGCAGCCTTTTATTTACAAACTGTATACATAACAGGTAAATAACACGCTAAACCCAGTTTTTTACTGGAGCCTCATGCCCCGTTCACACTGGGGCGATCCGACTTCCCGGGGCGACCTCCGAGGTCCCGGTGCGAGCAGCGCGCCGCGACCTCGGAGCGGCCGGCACGGACTTCATAACATTGAAGTCTATGACGGTCGCTCCGGGTCGCCCCAAAGAAGCTCCGGACCCTTTTTCTAAGTCAGAGCGACTTGTGTCGCTCCTATTAGAACGGGTCCGCAGCTTCTCTATGGAAGGCGACCTACGGCGACCTGTGAGGCGCCCCAGTGTGAACGGGGACCCAAGGTCCCGGTAGGCGAGAAGGAGGTGGTACCTGCGTCCGACTTAATTAGGCCTCCAGCTGCCACAGCACCGGCTCAGAAACAACCAGTCGCAGGTACCAGCATACCAAATACTGGGAGCCGTACCTCTGACGGGTCCCTACTAAGTTTAAGTTTGCACCATCTGGAAGCCGTACCTCAGACGGGTCCCTACCAAGTATAAGTTTGCACCATACTAACCTACCAGGACCTAATACCCCGCTTGATGCCATGACAAAGAACCACCCAAAAAGAAGGAAGCCTCTGTTAAAACAAAAACCAAAGACAAGGGCGGTGGACCGAAAAACCAAAAGTCAGAAAAAAACAAGAAAATACAAGTAAATCGGAGGGAGGGTGGGAAATATTCTCCAATCCAGCTTTCCTCTGACTGAAGACTTCCTGAGATCCCTAGCTTGATCTCTCCCTGTAGCTCCACCCCTTCCTGGCCAAAACACCAATTAAAAGTCCCACCACTTATATTTTCTATCATACTGGGCTGAAAACCCCTCCTTGTCCCAAACCCCTTTAACCCCTGTCATGCCGGCCCTCCATCCATGTCTCTTCTCTCCTTTACTCCGGGCCTCTCTGCCACCTTGGTGATCAAGCTGGTCATACACTATAAGATTTAACTTGATTCCTCCATCTTCACTAAACAGCGTGGATGGATGAATTTCACCTGCTGGCTATTGTATTTTGACAGCTGGCACCCATGGCTGTCTGAATACCCTGAAAAACAGATGCATCTGATTGGAGCAGCTGCTGTTTGTCTGACAACTGTCCACCCAACTCCTTTGATTTTCAAAATGAATGATGTCAAATAGAAGGGTGCCGACAGGGTCATCCATTTCACTGGTTCATCAGGAACCTAATGAGATTTGCTTTTTATATGGATCGCTTTTTCATGTCAGAGCTGCCCTCCTTGATGATTGGTGATGTGATGACTGATGGATGAATATTTTTTGGTTGAACTAGATATACTAGTGTCTTTTTTCAACCTGGCTACCTATGTGATTATGAAGAAGAAAACAGCAGGAGAGCTTTGGAAAACACAGATGCCGAGAGTAAATGAAGCAGAAGCAGAGGGCTCCTTGTGTAGCGATGAATCTGGAAGGAGCCACTGGAAATAACTGGGTTTCCTTATAGGTTCTGGGACTGAACACCCTTTAGCAGTCCCAGTAGCTCACTGACAGGCTTAGGCTCCAGTCCAAGGGTCTTTTTACTGTTTATGGCACAGCATAGACAGATGCAGGGTGGAGGGTTTGGGTGCAGAATACCTGAGGAGTACTGCTCACTGCAAATCCCAGCGACTACAGGCCCTTTAGCCACAACCATAAGGTAGTAGTAAAATAATACTACCACTTTGTGGAAGCAGTCAGAATCTCTCTATAACTCCATTTGGCATTTGGCCCACAATAAGGAAGTTCCACATCACCTGGAGCTGCATGTTTATCAGAGCCTGCATGTTTATTAGAGCACATGCACACATCCCAGCATGCTGCTGCCAGGGAAAAGGGTTTTGGCAAACTGTGCCCCCATTTCCTGGGGGGAAGAGATGTTGGGGCAAATAGTGGCCTGTACAGTGCTGAAATAGTACCAGGGGTTGTGGTACAGTGGAGCAAACTGAAGAGTTTAATATCAGTGCACAAATATGGGGTTACCAATGGCAAAGGAAAAAATGTCCCTGCTTTGATGGTGTCAGCGGAAGGAAAAAATGTTTCTGCAGCAGTGGTGTCAGCGGAAGGAAAAAATGTTTCTGCAGCAGTGGTGTCACTGTAAGGAAAAATTGCCCCTGTGTTGGGGGTGTCACTGTAAAGAAAAACTGTCCCTGCTTCGATGGTGTCAGCGGAAGGAAAAAATGTCCCTGCTTCGATGGTGTCACCGGAAGAAAAAAATATTTCTGCAGCAGTGGTGTCACTGTAAGGAAACATTGTCCCTGTGCTGGTGGTGTCACTGTAAAGAAAAACTGTCCCTGCATTTGTAGTGTCACCAGAGGGAAAAAATTGCCCCTGCATTAGTGGTGTTGCTAAGAGTAAAAATGGCGGTACATCAGTGTCAGTGGAGAAAGCTGAAGCTGTGGTATCAGTATGAGGAGGACTTCTTTGCTATCCAGGACTGCTGATAAGGGGGTAGCACCCTCCTGTACAGGGCTCAGACCCCATAAGTTCAACAGGGGGCCAAGAGTAGCAGAAGCGGGCTCAATTACTAGAACCAATCCCCCTGTGCTTACAATGCTCAAGTTTGTGAATGAACAGGGAGCTTCTGTACAGAGCACTTCCTGTTCATTCACTCTGTAGCTGAGGCAGCAGAGAAAGGTTAAGTAATGTGTCCTCGATTTATTTTTCTTTCTGTTGGGTGTCTGTTAAAAACTTGTGAAAAAAATATAAATAGAGTTGCAGAAAAAAGAAACATCAACCCATAATTAAGGTTTTATTCTCACAGGTATTCTGGTTGCATGAATGAGCAGTTTGTTCATGCAGCTGGAGCCGCCTGTTTGGCATGGTTCACTGTTCCTGTCAGCTAGGCTGTATAGGGCTCCCTGATTTCTAACAGCAACCTTGTTTGCATCTATGTCAGTGATATGAAGGAGGGGAAGACAGCTAGGAGGTAGGCTCTGTGAGGTTTGAGGGAGGGGGGGCTGAAGAGTTTGAGGTAGGGAGGGAGGAGGTAAAGGGGGTTCCTAAGAAGGAGAAGGGAAGTCTAGTGCTGAGTTCCCCTATCCTCTGTGTATTTACTCTGTATAGACTTCTTTCTCAGCAAAGCTCCAGCTGGGAATGAAGGAAGCTTCTACTTCTTCCCGTCTCTGGCTATGTGATTAGTCACGTGACAAGAGGAGACAGGAAGAAAGGCAATCTGCTCTCTCTCCTCACACTGGTGCCTCACTGAGACGTAGGTGCGTTCTCAGCAGGCTCTGCTCTCTGCACACAATGGTAGGCTGCTATTGGAGGAAAAAGAGAGCAGAATCTTTCCTCCAGCAACTATAAAGGTGATGTTGCAGTCAATTCTGTCAGTGAGGATTCAGGGTAACAGAACGGCCAAAGCTCCCTTCTAGCTCCCCTCCACATTTCAACTTTGTGCCAAGGGCAAGTGTCCCTTCTGCCCCCCTAACCATCCCAGCCCTGATGGCACCATTCATTTAATCCAGTATTTAGAAAGCAAGAGTGAGTAAGGTATGCCTATACTGATAGGTTACATTTATTAATAAGCTCTGCTGCTTCTAATTGGGAATTCTGTGAAAGAAACATTTTTCACATTTTCTTTTTCATATTAAATTATGTGAAGATCACAGACAGCCATACTTTATGCAGAGGTCCACGGTTATCAATCATAGTGAGATGTCTTGCTTTTCTATTCTCTTACTGGCTTATTACCCATTTATTATGTAGTAATTATTATGGCTATGCTATGCTAGGGAAGCAGCTGCTGGATTCTTATTGGCTTGCCACATGCTCCATTTCTTATTTTTTAAATATCATTCTTTGGGAGTTCATATATTTTTTTTTTTTTTTATTGCGTGGCCTATGATAACCCTCGTCTTTTTATTTTTTATTATGGAATTGGCCACATTAATGCTGCCGCTGTCAATGCTGCTGAAATCCACCTACATAGCTGTCAATGCATTCACCATAAATTTCAATTGCAAACTGCAGTAAATTGCCTGTGAGTCATAAGACATATTTGTCATCTGTATTGTCCAAATGTTGTACTTTATAGGCGTGACTAAGAAATTACAGCCTAAAGTGAACCTGTCATTTCAGAATTATGAAGCAACAATGGCATACAAGTGCAGGAACCATAAGGTGATTAATAGATGGCCCTCCCTGAGTACTGTGGTGCCCCTGAAATTCCTATGCAGATAATTTAGGCCACCTCCTTCCTTCCTGCATCCCATGTATCAGTGTCCAGCTCTATCAATATGTATTCTTGAAGCTGAACTCCAGCAAACAGTTACACAGGTGAAATACATATATAATAATATAACATATATAATAATACGTATCTCACAAAAGTGAGTACACCCTCATATTTTTGTAAATATTGTGACAGGACGTCAAGTAAATGTGACAGGAAGTCAGATAAATCTGTGAGTGTTGTCACAGATTGGAGACACAATTCACCAATTACTATAGGGTGTCAGGTGCAGAAGCCAGCAGAAATGTCTAAAGACGTTGAACAGACTTCAACTGTTCAGAATGAGGAAATGAAGGCCTCTATAATTTGTCCAAAGAAAGTCTATGGATGGCTGCCTCCGGAAGCTGTCTCCTGAAAGCTGTGTGAGCTGGGGACAGGAGGGCAGTCAGATATATGCCTCCTGAGGCTGTGCGGGCATGGGAGAGGAATATACCTCCTGGAGCGGTGTGCGCTTGAGAAGGGGAAACTAATTAAGGCTGAAGGCTTCACAAGGTGAGGACATGGACTGTTTTTCATGTGAAGGGAAAAACAAATGGATGTTTCCTATGTAAAGAGAAAGTAAATGGACTTTTGATGGTTTGCTGTAGGAACAGCAAAGTCTGCCCAACAGTAGGTTGGGGATAGACTCTTTGGTAGGTTCCAGTGTGAGAAGGTAGCCGCCCACAGAGGCAAGGATTTATTTTGTCTTTTATTTTATTTTGCTGGTTTTGACGCTTGCAGTCTGGTGAAGAAAAATGCATTAATAAACCAAACTGTTGTTTGCAAGCACTTCTCGGCTGTCTCTCTGTGAAAACGCACCCCCCAAGGGGTCATCCACGCCTACCACCGAGCTAATCCCTCACAATATTTTATTATATCTTTTCATGTGACAACACTGAAGAAATGACACTTTGCTACAATGTAAAGTAGTGAGCATACAGCTTGTATAACAGTATAAATTTGCTGCCCTTCAAAATACCTCAACACACAGTCATTAATGTCTAAATCGCTGGTAACAAAAGTGAGTACACCCCTAAGTGAAAATGTCCAAATTGGGCCCAATTAGCCATTTTCCCTCTCATGTGACTCATTAGTGTTACAAGGTCTCAGGTGGGAATGGGTAGCAGGTGTGTTAAATTTGGTGTTATCGCTCTCACTCTCTCATACTGGTCACTGGAGGTTCAACATGGCATCTCGTGGCAAAGAACTCTCTGAGGATCTGAACAAAGAGTTGTTGCTCTACATAAAGATGGCCTAGGCTATAAGAGGACTTCCAAGACCCTGAAATTGAGCTGTAGCATGGTGGCCAAGACCATACAGCGGTTTCATATGACAGGTTCCACTCAGAACAGGCCTTGCCATGGTCGACCAAGGAAGTTGAGTGCACGTGCTCAGCGCCATATCCAGAGGTTGTCTTTGGGAAATAGACGTATGAGTGCTGCCAGCATTGCTGCAGAGGTTGAAGGGGTGGGGGGTCAGCCTGGCAGTGCTCAGACCATAAGCTGCACACTGAATCAAATTGGTCTGTATGGCTGTTGTCCCAGAAGGAAGCCTCTTCTAAAGATGATGCACAAGAAAGGCCACAAACAGTTTGCTGAAGACAAGCAGACTAAGGACATGGATTACTGGAACCATTTCATGTGGTTTGATGAGACCAAGAGAAACTTATTTGGTTTATATGGTGTCAAGTGTGTGGCGGCAAGCAGGTGAGGAGTGCAAAGACAAGTTTGTCTTGCCTAAAGTCAAGCATGGTGGTGGGAGTGTCATGGTCTGGGGCTGCACGAGTGCTGCCGGCACTGGGGAGCTGCAGTTCATTGAGGGAACCATGAATGCCAACATGTACTGTGACATACTGAAGCAAAGCATGGCCCCCTCCCTTCAGAGACTGGGCTGCAGGGCAGTATTTTAACATAATGACCCAAAACATACCTCCAAGACAATCACTGCCGTGCTAAAGAAGCTGAGGATAAAGGTGATGGACTGGCCAAGCATGTCTCCAGACCTAAACCCTTTTGAGCATCTGTGGGGTATCCTCAAACAGAAGGTGGAGGAGCACAAGGTCTCTAACATCTGCTAGCTCCGTGATGCCATCATGGAGGAGTGGAAGAAGACTCGAGTGGCAACCTGTGAAGCTCTGGTGATATCCATGCCCAAGAGGGTTAAGGCAATGCTGGAAAATAATTGTGGCCACGCAAACTATTGACACTTTGGGCCCAATTTGGACATTTTTACTTAGGAGTATACTCGCTTTTTTTGCCAGCAGTTTAGACATTAATGGCTGTGTGTTAAGTTATTTTGAGGGGACAGCAAATTTTAACTGTTATACAAGCTGTACACTCACTACTTTACATTGTAGCAAAGTGTAATTTCTTCAGTGTTGTCACATGAAAAGATATAATAAAATTTTTACAAAAATGTGGGGGGTGTACTCACTTTTGTGAGACACTGTACATACATATAAGGGAAACATCTTGCTTGCTGAAGGACTTTTATTTCTGTCCATCCACTCCTGAGGTTTACATAGCTATGCTGCACAATACAACCCTGTCTAGAAGGTAAGGGGACCTGATACTTCTCTGCTTTGGGTTTACTTTCACTTATGGGTCTCCCTCCACAACATGATCAGACAGTGAAAGGAGAAGTAGCGCATTGATGAGCTCTCTCAGCCACTCTGCTCTCTCCTCTTATTAGCATGTATCCTTGCATTGTAACACCCTTAACTGGCTCCTTGTGTTGCTTTTCCTTTTTCCTCTCTGAATTCTGCTGTACATATTGTAAGTGGCTAATTTAAAATCAGATTCAGTACCTCTCGCATTTAAAGTAGAACTATAGACAAACTTTTTTTTCTTTTTTTTCATGTTTGGTAGAGAAAGGGAGGGTTATAATCCCTGTCAGTTTTTTTTCCCTTCACTTCAACTTTTCTGGGCAGCCTGTCTTCAAGGTTTAGGAGTGTGCCTATGGGAATGTTTGACCATTCTTCCAGGAGTGAATTTGTGAGGTCAGCACTTTATGCAGGCCAGTCAAGTTCCTCCACCCCAAACTCACTCATTACTGTCTTTATGGACCAACTCATTTGGTGGAGTGGGGATTATGATGTGGGGTTGTTTGTCAGAGGTTGGACTTAGTCCCTTAGTTCCAGTGAAGGAAACTCTTAAGGCATCAGCATACACAGATGTATAGTAACTAAGTAGAACTACTTCACAACAGTACTTAAGTACCGAAAAGCGGTATCTGTACTTTCCTGGAGTAGAATTTTTTTCTCCTACTTCCACTTTTACTTCACTTCATTTTTTCGATGATTTCAATACTTCTACTCCAATTTTTTTTTTTTTTTGTGCTGCATAGTTACTCGTTACAATTATAAAAATTACCACTGCCAGAACAGTAGATGGCAGGTTTCATGAAGTTCAAAAAAATGTGTATAATGTCATGTCAGCGCATACGAAAATAAATGCTACTGTATGTATAAATAAAATGGTCTACATATCTGCTGTTTAGGGGAAAGAGAACCTCTCCCAACCAAGGAGAGTCACAAGCGTACATAGACCTTTTTTCTGGTAAGAGGCTGATTTTGCTTTTTTCACTGGAAGTTGAGAGCACAGGTTTTGCAGTTTTGTTTCACTGGAAGAGTCTATTTGGATATTATTTTGCACTTACCTTCATCCGCCGGGTAAGGGGGAAATCCACAAGGTGGTGGGAGTCTGCACCTATTATTTGGAATAGCACCTGTTTGATTCCTGCACCTTTGAAAATCTATTCATCTTGTTTTGTCACATACAGTGGGTACGGAAAGTATTCAGACCCCCTTAAATTTTTCACTCTTTGTTATATTGCAGCCATTTGCTAAAATCATTTAGGTTCATTCTTCTTCCTCATGAATGTACACATAGCACCCCATACTGACAGAAAAACACAGAATTGTTGACATTGTTGCAGATTTATTAAAAAAGAAAAACTGAAATATCACATGGTCCTAAGTATTCAGACCCTTTGCTGTGACACTCCTATATTTAACTCAGGTGCTTTCCATTTCTTCTGATCATCCTTGAGATGGTTCTACACCTTCATTTGAGTCCAGCTGTGTTTGATTATACTGATTGGACTTGATTAGGAAAGCCACACACCTGTCTATATAAGACCTTCCAGATCACAATGCATGTCAGAGCAAATGAGAATCATGAGGTCAAAGGAACTGGCTGAAGAGCTCAGAGACAGAATTGTGGCAAGGCACAGATCTGGCCAAGGTTACAAAAAGATTTCTGCTGCACTTAAGGTTCCTAAGAGCACAGTGGTCTCCATAATCCTCAAATGGAAGACGTTTGGGACGACCAGAACCCTTCCTAGAGCTTGCCGTCCGGCCAAACTGAGCTATCGGGGGAGAAGAGCCTTGGTGAGAGAGGTAAAGAAGAACCCAAAGATCACTGTGGCTGAGCTCCAGAGATGCAGTCAGGAGATGGGAGAAAGTTGTAGAAAGTCAACCATCACTGCAGCCCTCCACCAGTCGGGGCTTTATGGCAGAGTGGCCCGACGGAAGCCTCTCCTCAGTGTAAGACACATGAAAGCCCGCATGGAGTTTGCTAAAAAAACACCTGAAGGACTCCAAGATGGTGAGAAATAAGATTCTCTGGTCTGATGAGACCAAAATAGAGCTTTTTGGCCTTAATTCTAAGCGGTATGTGTGGAGAAAACCAGGCACTGCTCATCACCTGTCCAATACAGTCCCAACAGTGAAGCATGGTGGTGGCAGCATCATGCTGTGGGGGTGTTTTTCAGCTGCAGGGACAGGACGACTGGTTGCAATCGAGGGAAAGATGAATGCGGCCAAGTACAGGGATATCCTGGACAAAAACCTTCTCCAGAGTGCTCTGGACCTCAGACTGGGCTGAAGGTTTACCTTCCAACAAGACAATGACCCTAAGCACACAGCTAAAATAACGAAGGAGTGGCTTCACAACAACTCCGTGACTGTTCTTGAATGGCCCAGCCAGAGCCCTGACTTAAACCCAATTGAGCATCTCTGGAGAGACCTAAAAATGTCTGTCCACCAACGTTTACCATCCAACCTGACAGAACTGGAGAGGATCTGCAAGGAGGAATGGCAGAGGATCCCAAATCCAGGTGTGAAAGACTTGTTGCATCTTTCCCAAAAAGACTCCTGGCTGTATTAGATCAAAAGGGGCTTCTACTAAATACTGAGCAAAGGGTCTGAATACTTAGGACCATGTGATATTTCAGTTTTTCTTTTTTAATAAATCTGCAACAATGTCAACAATTCTGTGTTTTTCTGTCAGTATGGGGTGCTATGTGTACATTCATGAGGAAGAAGAATGAACCTAAATTAGTTTAGCAAATGGCTGCAATATAACAAAGAGTGAAAAATTTAAGGGGGTCTGAATACTTTCCGTACCCACTGTATATATGGTATTATGGCATTATGGCAATATATATATGGACTTTTTATTCACTTTGATTTCATACACTCTTCCTTTCTTTTCATTATTGGAATATATTGTTGTATATCACATTGGTTTATATATGATTTTGCGCACCAATAAGCTGTGGAGAAAAAAAAAACATGCAGGGAAGAGAAGGAGGGATGATTTAAAGGGGGAAGGGAGGGACATAATTTATCTGTTTTTGTTTACAAAAAGTTACAGCCAAAGGAATTGTGATTGTTAATCATTTGAAATAATAAAAAACAATATGATGTTCAAACTTTTGACTTTTTTCTTTTAATAACTACATAACACAGTACTTGTACTTTTACTTTCAGTACTTGAGCAGCAAATTTTTTTAAAAAACTACTGGTACTTTTACTTTCAGTACATGAGTAGCAAAATTTAAAAAAAAAACTACTTGCATTACTTAAGTACAAAAAATGTTGAATACTTTAGTACTTCTACTCAAGATGCTTTTTTGATAGAGCACTTCCACTTCTACTCAAGTCACTTTTTGATCGAGCACTTGTACTTTTACTCAAGTATGGATTTCGAGTACTTTATACAAGTGTGTCAGCATACCAAGACATTTTGGACAATTTCATGCTCCCAACTTTGTGGGAACAGTTTGGGGATGGTCCCTTCCTGTTCCAACATGACTGCACACCAGTGCACAAAGCAAGGTTCATAAAGACATGGATGAGCGAGTTTGGGGTGGAGGAACTTGACTGGCCTGCAAAGAGTCCTGACCTCAACCCGATAGAACAGAACACCTTTGGGATGAACTACAGCGGAGACTGCTAGACAGGCCGTCTAACATCGGTGCCTGACCTCACAAATGCACTTCTGGAAGAATAGTCAAACATTCCCATAGACACACTCCTTAACCTTGTGGACAGCCTTCCTAGAAGAGTTGAAGCTGTTATAGCTGCAAAGGGTGGGCAAACTCAATATTGAACCCTACAGACTAAGACTGGGATGCCATTAAAGTTCATGTGCGTGTAAAGTCAGGCATCCCAATACTTTTGACAATATAGTGTATATTATACACACAGTGGTCTCACTCTTGCCACCCTGGCCTGTCTCTGTAAGCCAGCAAAGTCTTGGTCCTAATTACTTCTGATTTCCTTATCTCCAAAATGGCAGTAATTGTTTTTGAATATGTCACAGCCATAGCGACACATTGTGAAAGTGGCATGCATAGGAACTACCTGAATATGTTGCACAGGTCAGAACAATTAACGGTAATGTCACAAGACTTTCATTAATTTGGCACAGGACTTTCTAAATCGCCTATACCACCAGAAAAGTGTTGCAAATTATTTACAGAATCGCAGCCTGCATAGAGACAGATGGGCCTTATGTGTGGTGAATCATGTATCTCTGATGGTAAAGTCAGGATTGTGACAAAACTGAGATCTTTTGATAGAGAAAAAAACTGGTATCCTTTTTAGCAAATCAGCACAAAACATAGCGGTGATGTTCAAAATGCAATAATCCCAAGCAAGCAATTAACTTTCAATTTGTATCAATCTAGCACCGTTGTAATACTGCAACATGATTTTTGTTGGGCTGTCATGGGTTACTGGATTTCTCTTTGTTAATTAAATGAAACTTTAGTAATTCCCAAGTTGAAGCAGCTGGTTGACAGGTCTAGACACCACATCCCCAATTATAATTACTATACACGAACACCAGAGAAAAATGTATATGGGACTTTTATAGTACAGACAATTTAGAAAAAAAATATATAGTTTTTTTTTTATTTTACATAACTGTTAAAAAAATAAATAAAAATAAATCAATATGTGTCAGTACATGTAAATGTTCATTCATTTTTTGTAGTGATTTACATAATTAAATTCTCTTTCAGTACAACATATTTAGAAATAGCATGCAATGCCAAGCCACAGCTAGCAATACTAGCAAAATACTCTCATCTATTTAAAAGGAGAATACATTGCAGAGATAAATGAATAATTCTACCCTTTTGCAACACTGGTGTGACCTCATCTTGAATATGCAGTTTAGTTTTGGTCACCAGTCCTCTGGAAAGATGTTGCTGATATAGAAATAGTGCAGCTAAGGGCAACAAAATCAATAAGGGGGTGGAGGACCTTAATTATAAGGGTAGATTACATAGTACAGTTATTCACTTTGGAGAAGAGGCATTTTATTTTTATTTTTTTTTGTATTTAAAGAAATTTTATTGAAATTTCCAAACAAATAACAGCTGGTTCCAATATATACCAACTAGGTATAGCAGTAAAACATTTACATACAAATCTCAATCAAAGTGGACAATAGTTATACAAATGATGAAATTAATCATACATAAACAGTGGAGTAAAATTCCTGTTTACCCCATTGCGTTCTAGCTGGGAACAGGCGCTAGCTAATATAATGACAATTGTAAGAAGAGTGGAGGAATGGTCGCACTTCCCATAGGATGCAATCAAAATGTATTAATAAAGTAAAAAAAGTGCACGGGATGCAACAGGCACGATGCAGGGGACAAAAGGATGACACATTTTACACGACTAAGCATGCTTTATCAAACGGTTTGATGGTTTGATAAAGCACGCTTAGTCGTGTCAAACGCGTCATCCTTTTGTCCCCTGCATGATGCCTGTTGCATCCTGTGCCCTTTTTTTACTTTATTAATACATTTTGATTGCATCCAGGGCCGGATTAAGAGCATCATGGGCTTGGTGCTGAGGATTTTGAAGGGCCTTAAGGGCCGTGCCTTGCCATGCACCCAGAGGAGGAAGGGTGCAGCCATGCATGCCTAATTCAACATGGGATGCTGTCTCTGAAGCCCATAAACACATCCATGCATCGGCAACTGTCCCTCCTTGTCCGGCCTTCGCGCTGTGTGGGGAGGTTCTGAGGGTGCTGCCTGGGGAAGCGAGCATAGAAGCCAGACTTCTGTGTTTACAAGTGACAGAAGAGCGGTAACAGTGAATATGGCCAACCCGGGGCCTATATAAAAGGTAGGGGCCTGGAGCTGCAGCTCCAATAGCCCCTACGTTAATCTGGCCCTGATTGCATCCTATGGCAAGTGCGACCATTCCTCCACTCTTCTTACAATTGGAATCTGCAGCAGTGGCAGGGTGTGCACCCCAGTAGGATTTTGTTCATTTCAGCCTATGAGAATCACCTAGAGCAGCGGTTTCTTTCTTGGCTAATATAATGACAACATTATCATAGACAGTTCAAGAAAATAGAAAAAGAGGGGACTGTGAAACCTTGATGTTACACCTGAAAAATTACTAAATTATGTTTTAAGAACTGCAGATCATGTTTTTGAGTGAGGTAGAAGCTCTAGCATGACTGATCCACATTTGCCATAGTTTCTCAAACTTGGCTGTTTTGTAATTTTTATATGCCAATATCAACTCATATTGAACTTGTATATTCAACCGTATAACAACATCAGATAGAAACATAGAAACATAGAATGTGTCGGCAGATAAGAACCATTTGGCCCATCTAGTCTGCCCAATATATCTGAATCCTATGAATAGTCCCTGGCCCTATCTTATATGAAGGATAGCCTTATGCCTATCCCATGCATGCTTAAACTCCTTCACTGTATTTGCAGCTACCACTTCTGCAGGAAGGTTATTCCATGCATCCACTACTCTCTCAGTAAAGTAATACTTCCTCATATTACTTTTAAACCTTTGCCCCTCTAATTTAAAACTGTGTCCTCTTGTGGTAGTTTTTCTTCTTTTAAATATGCTCTCCTCCTTTACCGAGTTGATTCCCTTTATGTATTTAAAAGTTTCTATCATATCCCCTCTGTCTCTTCTTTCTTCCAAGCTATACATGTTAAGGTCCTTTAACCTTTCCTGGTAAGTTTTTTCCTGCAATCCATGTACTAGTTTAGTAGCTCTTCTCTGAACTCTCTCTAGAGTATCTATATCCTTCTGGAGATATGGCCACCAGTACTGCGCACAATACTCCAATTGAGGTCTCACCAGTGTTCTGTACAGCGGCATAAGCACTTCTCTCTTTCTACTGCTTATACCTCTCCCTATACATCCAAGCATTCTGCTGGCATTTCGTGCTGCTCTATTACATTGTCTTCCCACCTTTAAGTCTTCTGAAATAATTACTCCTAAATCCCTTTCCTCAGATACTGAGGTCAGGACTGTGTCAAATATTCTATATTCTGCCCTTGGGTTTTTACATCCCAGGTGCATTATCTTGCACTTATCCACATTAAATTTCAGTTGCCAGAGTTCTGACCATTCTTCTAGTTTTCCTAAATCCTTTTCCATTTGGCGTTTCCCTCCAGGAACATCAACCCTGTTACATATCTTTGTGTCATCAGCAAAAAGACAAACCTTACCATCGAGGCCTTTTGCAATATCACTTATGAAGATATTAAACAAAATTGGTCCCAGTACAGATCCCTGAGGTACCCCACTGGTAACATGACCTTGTTCTGAATGTTCTCCATTGACTACCACCCTCTGTTGTCTGTCACTCAGCCACTGCCTAATCCACTCAACAATATGGGAGTCCATGCTCAATGACTGCAGTTTATTGATAAGTCTTCTATGTGGGACAGTGTCAAAAGCCTTACTAAAATCTAGATATGCAATGTCTACTGCACCTCCACCGTCTATTATTTTAGTCACCCAGTCAAAAAAATCTATAAGATTTGTTTGACATGATCTCCCTGAAGTAAATCCATGTTGTTTTTCATCTTGCAATCCATGGGATTTAAGATGTTCCACAATCCTATCCTTTAATAGGGTTTCCATTAATTTGCCTACTATTGATGTCAGACTCACTGGTCTATAGTTGCTCGATTCCTCCCTACTACCATTCTTGTGAATGGGCACGACATTTGCGAATTTCCAATCTTCCGGGACGACTCCTGTTACTAATGATTGGTTAAATAAATCTGTTAATGGTTTTGCCAGCTCACCACTAAGCTCTTTTAATAATTTTGGGTGTATCTCATCAGGACCCTGTGACTTATTTGTCTTCACTTTAGACAGCAATCTTAGAACGTCTTCCTCTGTAAAGACACATGCATCAAACGATTCATTAGTTATCCTTTCAAGTGGAGGTCCTTCTCCTTCTTTTTCTTCTGTAAAAACTGAACAGAAGTATTCACAGTCGGCTAGCCCTTTATTCTCTTCTACATACCTTCTGTCCTTTGTTTTTAATTTAGTTATTCCTTGTTTTAATTTCCTTTTTTCATTTATATATCTGAAGAATGTCTTATCCCCCTTTTTCATAGACTGAGCTAGTTTTTCTTCTGCCTGCGCTTTAGAAGTTCTTATAACTTGCTTGGGCTCTTTCTGCCTAATCTTGTAGATTTCCTTATCTTCATTGCTCTGGGTTTTTTTATAATTACAAAATGCTAGCTTTTTATTTTTAATGATTTGGGCCACTTCTGCTGAGTACCACAGTGGTCTCTTCCTTTTTTTGCTTTTACTGACAAGTCTAATGCAATTTTCTGTTGCCTTCAATAATGCACCTTTTAAGTAGTCCCATTTCTCCTGGACTCCATGTAATCCGTACCAGTCTGATAAGGACTCATTTATGACTAATTTCATTTTTGAAAAGTCTGTTTTTCTAAAATCTAAAACTTTTGTTTTTGTGTGGTGTGACTCTTTCGCAGTTCTTATATTAAACCACACTGACTGGTGATCACTGGATCCCAAGGTTTCGCCTACAATGACATCATATACCGAATCCCCATTTGTGAATACCAGATCCAAAATGGCCTCCCTCCGGGTTGGCTCCTCAACCACTTGTTGCAGAGACAACCCCAGTAGGGAATTTAGAATATCTGTACTCCTGGTAGAACTTGCTATTTTGGTTTTCCAGTTTATATCTGGAAGATTGAAATCTCCCATAATGATAACTTCTCCTTTCATTGTCATTTTAGCTATTTCTTCAACTAGTAGATCATCTAGTTCTTTGACTTGACCAGGTGGTCTATATATCACACCTACACGAGTTGCTGCATGATTAGCAAACTGCAACGTAACCCAAACTGACTCTATGTTGGCCTCACCAACTTGTATTAGGTTAGATTTAATGCTATCTTTCACATACAGGGCCACTCCTCCTCCTTTCTTGCCTTCTCTGTCTCTTCTGTATAAAGAGTACCCTGGTATGGTTATGTCCCAGTCATTTCTTTCATTAAACCATGTCTCCAAAACAGCCACTAAATCTACATTCTCAGATGCCATAATTGACCCAAGTTCATTGATTTTTTTACCTAAACTGCGAGCATTTGAAGACAGGACTCTGAGCTTATCATTTCTTAACCTCTGTGCTTCTGACCTGTTCTGGCATTGTTTCGGGGGGCAATTGGACTCTTGTAATTCCACTCTTTTGCCCCCCTTCCTAGTTTAAATACTCTTTCGCAAATTCTTGGAGTTGTTCACTAAGTACATTTGTTCCTTTGAGAGAAAGATGCAAACCATCTTTTTTGTACAGTTCCTTTCTATTCCAAGTAGAGCTATCATGAGAAACAAAGCCAAATCCTTGCTCTTGACACCATTTACTAAGCCATATGTTGAACTTCTTTATGCGCCTCTGCCTATCATTCTGAACATTATGCACAGGCAGAACTTCAGAAAATGAAATGGTGGATGCAAAATCTTGTACGTCATTTCCAAGTGTGATAAAAGATTTTTTCACCTCTGACACTTCATTGCAAGCCAGGTCATTTGTCCCTAGATGGACAAGAACATCCACGTCCCCTTCCTGCTTTGCTTGCTTAACAATATTAATAATACGTCTTCTATCTCGTCTAGCAGTAGCACCAGGGAGACATCTCACAAAACCATTTGGTGAGTCGTTGGATTTCCATAGTTTTGTTATAGTCAACCTTGCTGCTATTAATACATTTGCTACTACTGTTCTATACTTTAAGGAGTAAAGACCCAGATTTATTCCTAGAAGGACTATTGTGGGAGTAAGGGGAAGTAAACTACCAGTGAGGTTAGCAATAAATGTCGAAATTGATTTCCTTAAACTACTAAGATTTTTGCAGCTCTAAAAATACGATCAAGAGAACCAGTTTGTTGATTGCATCACCTGCAACTTGGGGAGAGTAAAGGGTATATTTTGGAAAGTTTATACAGTGTAAGGTACCATCTGTTTAATATCTTTCAGGCTTTAATCCAGTGTTCAATGCAGGATAATGCCTTAATACTCAGAATTATGGCCTTATTCCATTGTTTCCAAGAAATAGATAGGAAAAGATCCTTTTCTCATTTCAGCATATTATTGGTTTTACCAGATTTGGGGGATTCTAAGAGAAGTTTATACAATAGCAATATTCGTTCTTATCGCAAGTATATTTGTTCAGTAGGTACCTCCAGATTATTGATGGGATATTCATGCTCGGTTCTGGGTCAGATTCCTTCAATCATTCAAAAGATCTATGTTTATTAGCACCATAGAAGAGGCACTTCAAGTGGAATTCAACTCCTCTTTGTTTTTATTTAACAGGCCCAGAAGAGCGGTTAGCCATAATGTTCTAGTATACACACCATACAACAATACCATAAGTTTTTTTATATATATATATATATATATCTGGTGCCATACCAAATTATGGCAGACTTACTTGTCAAAAGATGCCCTCCAGAGCTGTACTATCAGCACATCTGTTGGTCACGGGCATTTCCATCTTCTCCTGGTCTTCTTTACGAGTTTCTTCTGTTTGACCTCTTCAATAGCTAGGCTGTAATGACGTCACTGACATGCATGTGCAGAGGAGGCACATCACCATGGCACAGATCAGGTGTCATGGATGGATGCTGAGCTGTGCATGCATGGCTCAGTTTACAAAAACACTGACAAGCAGGGAAAAGCCTTTATGACAGAAGAAACCAATACAGTCTTGTCTGCCATAATAATCCTATCTGTGTGGTTTTTTTTTTTTTTTTTCTTTTTAGCTCAATTCCATTTGGGGATGTTATTACAATGTAGAAATAAATAAAAAAGCGACTCCAGTAGCTGTGATAAACTGTTTTTAATCTAAAATCTTTAATCTCCCTGAAGAGGACACCCGTCCACGATTTGAGGTTAGAAGGGAGGTTTACTCCTCAATTGCAGAAAGGTTCTTTACTGTTAGAGCAGTTAAAATGTGGAACTCCCTCCCCCAAGAAGTTGTACTAACTGAGAGTGTGGAAAACTTCAAAAACCTTTTTGATATCTTCCCCAGGAAGCAGAATATACAGGGTTTTGGGAATTGTTAGAGGATAAAAATCACATACAGACATACAGGTTGAACTGGATGGACCTGTGTCTTTTTCCAGCTTTATAAATTATGTAACTAGGTAACATTGCAATGGTAAAGGGGAGCAGTATCTGTTCTCTTCTCTTCTCCTGAGGAAGCAAAGCCGTGAAACGCATCACGATTCTGCTCCATGTTGCACCAACTAAAGCATATATATATTGTATATACAGTAAGTAACTGTTGGGAAAAAATCCCCCATATGACAGTACATACAGTAGGTTTACTCAATGTGTTTGGGTGATTCACATAACAACATCCTTTTTTACTTTCTAATCCCTAATTCACCACTTTCTGTATATGTGTATATATATATATATATATATATATATATATATATATATATATATATACTTTAGTTGGTGCAACATGGAGCAGAATCTTGATGCGTTTCATGGCTTTGCTTCCTCAGGAGAAGAGAAGAGAACAGATACTGCTCCCCTTTACCATTGCAATGTTACCTAGTTACATCATTTATAAAGCTGGAAAAAGACACAGGTCCAATGAAATGTGGTAAAAGGTCGCAAAGTTCAAGGGGGCTGAATACTTTCGCAAGGCACTGTATGTATATATATATATATATATATATACAGAAAGTGGTGAATTAGGGATTAGAAAGTAAAAAAGGATGTAGTTATGTGAATCACCCAAACACAATGAGTAAACCTACTGTATGTACTGTCATATGGGGGATTTTTTTCCCAACAGTTACTTACAGTATATACAGTATATAATATATATATATATATATATATATATATATATATATATATATATATATGTAAAAAAAAAAAATTTGAATCTTATATTACACTGCATTTTTGTCTATAAGACAATGTACACAGTTGCTTAAAGCAGATATACACTGTATGTGAACGCCACAAAACAAAAAACACTACTTAATTCATTTTTTGTATTCAAAGCAAACTCCCCCCATCCATTCAGGTCTCCATGCTTTATTTTGCTGAGAAATTACTTTGAAAACACTCCCCTAGCATTTCTGTTTGTGGTCAGCTTGAGTAAGGTCAGATGATTCATGTAGCATTTACTTTCTGGAATCCATCTGCTCTTAGATCAGGCATGCAGGCAGGAGGGTGTGCTTTGCATGAGGGGAGGGGGGCTTTCTTAATTATGGGATGTTTAACATCATTTGCCTAGTCATAGAGTCAGGAAGTAACTGAAGAAATGAATAGAAAAGGTATAAACAAGTAAGTATAATGTACTATCCTATTTACTAATGCTAACAGCATAAGGATTAAAAATAGTCAATGTTAAATGAGAGAGTGAAGTTCAACTTAACCACTTCAACCTATTGGGACACACCTATACATCCTCGGGTTGAAGTGGTTATACCAGGATGATGTCTCACCTACAGGTATCATCCTGTATCAACATTTTCAGCCAGCAATGGGCTTTCATTTATGGCTGATTGATCACTTCTACAGGGTGCGGAAAAGCCCCCCCCCCCTGCCACCTTTACCGGGCACTCCTATGCGAACAGGAAGGTCAGTACTGCCACTGCTTGGATCCCCAATGCAATCAAAGGGGAGAAAGGTACATCCATACCCACCTCCCCTCCGTGATGTAAAAAAAACGTAAGGGATGAGGAGTTCATCACTTCTGGTTTTGGTTTAATTTTTACAAGCCAGTACCGGCTTATAAAGCATCTGATCAAACCGATCTCAGCGATCAAATGTTTTTAGGGGCAGATGAGAGATGTGGGGTCTACTAGACCCCACATCTCTCAATATAGAGGGCCTGCCATGCTTATTGCTATCACAAGGGATGTTGTTCATTGCTTGTGATAACAATAAAGTGTTTAAAAAAAATAAAGGGACTGTGTAAAAAAAAGTTTTGTTAAAATAAATAATGAATGAAAAATAAATTTAAAGTGGCCCCATCCCCCCTTGCCCACCCAAATGCCTAAGTAAGTCCCTCACACATATGCAACCAGTGATGGAACCACACATGTAAGGTATCACCGCAAGTGTCAGTGTGAGAAGAATAATATTAGCATCAGACCTCCCGGGCAACTCTAAACTGGTAAACCTGTAAAGGATTTCAAATGGTTGCCTGTGGAGATTTGTAGTTTGTCGCCGTTCCACGGATGTATTCAATTTGAAAGCGCGACATGTTTGATATAACATCATCTTTTATATTTTACCAAAAAATTGGGTAATATATTGTTTGTGTGCACTAAAATGCATTAAAGTGTATTTTTTTCCTAAAAATTAGCATTTTAAAAATGGCTGTGCAAATATCACGTGAAATAAAAAATTGCTACAAACACAATTTTATTCTCCAGTGCCCCTGTGGAGTTCTAAGTAATTTCCTAGCAGAAAAATGCTAATTTTTACATCCTAGATTATAAGCTTTAATGAGCAGGGCCCCCTGATTCCTCCTGTGTTTAATTGTATCGTAACTGTACAATATGCCCTCGTGTTGTAAAGTGCTGCTTAAACTGTTGGCGCTATATAAATCCTGTTTATTAATAATAATATTGTAAGAAATCTCAGAAATGGCCTTGGGGTAAGCTGGTTAAAGAAGAATTTAACTCCAAAAAGGAAAGTTAAAGTGATTGTAAAGGCAGAAGTTTTTTTTTATCTTAACACATGCTATGCATTAAGATAAAAAGCTTTCTGTGTGTAGAAGCCCCCCTCAGCCCCTCTAATACTTACCTGGACCCAATCTCGATCCATTGATGTTGCAGGAGTGTCTCGGCTGCCCGGGACTCCCCTCCTCATTGGTGAGACTGCAGTGCGGCGCCATTGTCAATCAATGTCAGTCAGCCAATGAGGAGAGAAAGGGGGTGGGCCGGGCGGCTGCTCCGTATCTGAATGGATACAGGGAGCTGTGGCTCAGCTCAGGTGCCCCCATGACAAGCTGCTTGCTGAGGGGGCACTCAGCAGGAGGGAGGGGCCAGGAGCACTGAAGAGTTACCTGAGAAAAGAAGGATCGGGGCTGCTCTGTGCAAAACTGCTGCAAAGAGCAGGTAAGTATAACATGTTTATTATTTTTAACTAAAAAAAGAAAACAGACTTTGTATCACTTTAATTCCATTTTAACTCCCCCTTTCCAAGCAGAACTGCAGGAAATTTTTACATTTGTTTTCTATCTATTTTGTTTTTCACCGCGCCCACACCACCTTTCTGGCCAGGGCCTAAATAATGTGTCCTGGAGCCTCCTGGTTTAGCACATTTCTCAAGAGGCTGCAGGATTGACACACAGAGTGGCGTGGTCCGGCGCATCATGGGAGCTAGATGCCTACATCTGGAAGAGGCAGCCAGCTGGGGAGCACCAAAAGAGTGGCATGGGACTCACTGTGTCACATCCACAGGTTGCAGTGGGACAAAGCTGCATTTACTGTGTAGGTGAGTATATGTTTTGAAAAGAACCCAGGAATACAGGTGAGCAGGGAGTTAAGTACCGCTTTAAAGATCCATCACTGCAGCTATGCGTTCAAAGCTGAAAAAAAAAAAAAAAAAATATATATATATATATACAGTGGGTACGAAAAGTATTCAGACCCCCTTAAATTTTTCACTCTTTGTTATATTGCAGCCATTTGCTAAAATCATTTAGGTTCATTCTTCTTCCTCATGAATGTACACATAGCACCCCATACTGACAGAAAAACACAGAATTGTTGACATTGTTGCAGATTTATTAAAAAAGAAAAACTGAAATATCACATGGTCCTAAGTATTCAGACCCTTTGCTGTGACACTCATATATTTAACTCAGGTGCTTTCCATTTCTTCTGATCATCCTTGAGATGGTTCTACACCTTCATTTGAGTCAAGCTGTGTTTGATTATACTGATTGGACTTGATTAGGAAAGCCACACACCTGTCTATATAAGACCTTCCAGATCACAATGCATGTCAGAGCAAATGAGAATCATGAGGTCAAAGGAATTGCCTGAAGAGCTCAGAGACAGAATTGTGGCAAGGCACAGATCTGGCCAAGGTTACAAAAAGATTTCTGCTGCACTTAAGGTTCCTAAGAGCACAGTGGCCTCCATAATCCTCAAATGGAAGACGTTTGGGACGACCAGAACCCTTCCTAGAGCTGGCCGTCCGGCCAAACTGAGCTATCGGGGGAGAAGAGCCTTGGTGAGAGAGGTAAAGAAGAACCCAAAGATCACTGTGGCTGAGCTCCAGAGATGCAGTCAGGAGATGGGAGAAAGTTGTATAAAGTCAACCATCACTGCAGCCCTCCACCAGTCGGGGCTTTATGGCAGAGTGGCCCGACGGAAGCCTCTCCTCAGTGTAAGACACATAAAAGCCCGCATGGAGTTTGCTAAAAAACACCTGAAGGACTCCAAGATGGTGGGAAATAAGATTCTCTGGTCTGATGAGACCAAAATAGAACTTTTTGGCCTTAATTCTAAGCGGTATGTGTGGAGAAAACCAGGCACTGCTCATCACCTGTCCAATACAGTCCCAACAGTGAAGCATGGTGGTGGCAGCATCATGCTGTGGGGGTGTTTTTCAGCTGCAGGGACAGGACGACTGGTTGCAATTGAGGGAAAGATGAATGCGGCCAAGTACAGGGATATCCTGGACAAAAACCTTCTCCAGAGTGCTCTGGACCTCAGACTGGGCCGAAGGTTTACCTTCCAACAAGACAATGACCCTAAGCACACAGCTAAAATAACGAAGGAGTGGCTTCACAACAACTCCGTGACTGTTCTTGAATGGCCCAGCCAGAGCCCTGACTTAAACCCAATTGAGCATCTCTGGAGAGACCTAAAAATGGCTGTCCACCAACGTTTACCATCCAACCTGACAGAACTGGAGAGGATCTGCAAGGAGGAATGGCAGAGGAACCCCCAAATCCAGGTGTGAAAGACTTGTTGCATCTTTCCCAAAAAGACTCCTGGCTGTATTAGATCAAAAGGGGGCTTCTACTAAATACTGAGCAAAGGGTCTGAATACTTAGGACCATGTGATATTTCAGTTTTTCTTTTTTAATAAATCTGCAACAATGTCAACAATTCTGTGTTTTTCTGTCAGTATGGGGTGCTATGTGTACATTCATGAGGAAGAAGAATGAACCTAAATGATTTTAGCAAATGGCTGCAATATAACAAAGAGTGAAAAATTTAAGGGGGTCTGAATACTTTTCGTACCCACTGTATATATATAAATTTCCCATTTGAGTGCAGCCATTTACTCACATATGCATGTATATACAAGTACATACGAGTGTGTATGCATAAATTGCAATGCTGGCAGCTAAAAGAGGAATTTTTTGTGTGTATATGGAATGGAACATTACTTGTATTTTTTGTCCAGGATCTTTCTGTATGCAATATCCTGTGTATATACAGGAGAAAATTATCCTCCCTGGCGGTCTGATTATGTCAGAATTTTTGCTCTAAACGCAGTACATTGTTTTGCATGGAAATCTGTTGTTTTATATTTTAGGCCTGTAATTCTTAGCAATAACTCACTTAAATCTATCCAAACAAGAGTCTAGTAATCATCCCGGGTATGATAGAGTTTGAAACACAAAATCATAAATTATAATATAATAAGAAAAAATGTAATTCAATAATATAATCAAACCAAAAACACTGAAATGTGTACAAACAAGGGATGCAATATTGCTAGTCTCTGTATTAATGATTTAGTAAACGTCTCGGGTATGAAAGATTTTGAAACATGGGACTGCACAAAGTCCGACGTCACAATCGGGACAATAGAATCTGGTTTCACTTCTTATTTTCCTTCCACTGTCATCTCTCTTCGAGCAACAAACCACGCACATCCTTGTAGGTGCTGACTTTTTCCCAGTTGGTGGGAGGTAGTCCATTAAGTTACGACCAGTCAGGTGTGCCGGGTTGACAACGCCAACAGCACGACGTCCAGATCTATTCCCAGCCATTGATGGTGTTTGGTGATTCAGAAAGATACGTCCGGCAACTTTCCAAATGAAGTCCGAATGAATCACAGGCTTGTCACTCTTTTTTTGAGCAGAATGTAGACATTCCACAAGCATTGCTCAAGAAGATGTCTGAAGATCTTCTTATAGTATTTCTTTTGCTGTTTCCTCATTGCTGAGTAGAATGTCATTGCTTGGTCGGCTCTGTCGACACCTCCCATGGTGTTGTTGTAGTCTATCACTACTTGTGGCTTCATGACTTCTTTCCCACCTTTCATGCGTACCATAACAGTGGAGGTATTATGAACTGTACTCATTAGGCACACATCTTTCTTGTCCCGCCATCGCAGTGCCATCATTTTGCCTTTCTGCCAGGCAACCTTTTCTCCTGTCTTGAGCTTCTTTTTGCCAAACATTGGCGGCATGTCGTGCCAGTTAGCCCTAAGGGCTCCATAGGCATTTGTTTTGTTTTGCAGTGGAACCTCATAAAGTTCAGGAGACGTATAAATGTTGTCAGTTGTTACACAATAGCCCTGATTTAGCAATGGCTCAATGAGTGAAAGAACGGAAGATGCTGCCACTCCATAATTGCTGTATTTTTGATCAAATTTTTTTCCTTTTCCAGTGTATATCAGTGAATTCCAAATGTAGCCAGTTGACGATTCGCATAGCATGTAGGATTTTACACTAAATCGTGCCCTCTTTGATGCAATGTATTGCATCCAGCTGAGCCTTCCCTTGTAGGCCATTAGACCTTCATCTATGCTGATGTCTCTTTCTGGCACATAGCACTGTTGGAAATTCTGTAGAATCATTTGATATACTTCCCAAATTTTCCTTAGTTTTGGTGTAGGTAGTAGTTTCATCAAATTCTTCATTGTTATTGCAGTGGAGATATTTCATTATGAGGGAGAATCTGTACTCTGACATGACCATGCCAAAGAATGGAGTGGCAAGTAATGTATTGGTTGTCCAATACCACTTCTGCAGGGGTTTCCTCACCACTTCCTGAAGAATTATTAGGCTCATACATTTCCAAATGTCATCTTTGGTCACTGGTTCCCACTTTCTGCATCTTGAAAACTTCTGATGCATAGCCAGTTGTTGCTCTTTATACAGGTTTGTCTCGGTAACTGTTTTTTCAATAACCTCATCGGTCAGAAATAATTGTAGTTATGCCAAGAGGTTGTCATGGTCAACGTCAACTTTCATACCAGGTGCTCCAGTAAATGAGAATCTTGCCTTATCCATACTGCATTTAAAAGAGTACCAAGTTCTCACGTCGCTGAGCTCAGTTGCAGAATCGTTGCTGATGTCACTTTCAGTACCTGATGACGAATTTTCCCACGAATCACTATCGCTCAGTTCTTCAAACAATTCCAAATTTATTGTCGTTGTTTTCCAGTTAATCTAAAAGCGCTTTTGAGCTAAAAGAACGCTTTTTGGATGCAATGGATGTTCTCAATTTTCCAGGCTCAAAGAACCTTAAAAGTGCAGGCAGGGCACTGGAAAAGACACTAGGTGAAAACTGTGGTAAAATGGCTTGATACAAAGTTGTAATCATAACAGATTACACTGTATCATGTCATTTGTTTCTATTTATTTTTTGAATTTCCCTCCGGTTCCACCCCCCTGTGTCACAGCACTCGCAGGGAAGGGAACCGGCAGACAGGTGCCGGCATCGGCCGGATCACACAGTGGGAAGACAGCTGGAGGATGGCTGGAGGACGGCAGGGGATCACAGTGGAAGGTAAGTTTGATTGTGGGGTAATCCCGAGTGTGGCTCGGGGTTACCGCTTTTGGCACTGTATATTAACCCCGAGCCCCACTCGGGAATACCGCCAGGGAGGTTAAAGTGTTTGTAACCATGAGGTGGCCTATGCTGCCAGCCCCTCTCTTGTATTCAGCTATAACACACTATGTAAGTGTATGTGGAAAACAAAGCTTCTAAATACCATTTTTGCAGATATCTTCTGGTCGGTCATGTGACTCCCAGCCGCTCTTCTAGTCCGATCCAGAGCTACAGCAGGAGTAGTTGAGATCTCGGCACGTGACGATTGTGCTGGCTACTCAGCTCCTCCCGCTGTAGCCCTTAGATGGGGGTGGAGAGCGGCCAGGAGTCACGTGACTGCCTAAAGCTATCTGCAAAAATTGTATTTAGAAGCTTTATTTTCCACATACATTTACATAGTATGTTATAGCTGAATACAAAAGAGGGTCTGGCAGTATTTTTTTTAAATGTTTAAATCAATACTAATAGTGGCAGGAGGGGAGGGGAGGGGCAGCTCACACACACACACAGAGGTGAAAGGCAGGGAGGGAAGGGGGGAGAGCTGATGACGGAGACACGTACCCTGACCATGATCCCTTAGCTCAGCAGCCATGATAAACATGGTCTGCTCTCAGGGGGGAGTCAGGACCAGGCAGGATCAAACAGGTTTAGTAGGAGATACAAAGAGGTAATTAAAAAAAAAAGGAAAGCACTATGCTATAGCTTGCACATTAAAGGGACAGGAGCATCATATATATTTTTTTTTTTTTTGGGGGGTAACAACCACTTTAAGGCACTGTAACCTGTAGCAACCATTCAGAAAAGCCAATGGTGCCGCTGCTGTGTCTCAGCCAATCAGGAGAGAGAGACAAACATTTTACTCTCTTGCTCTGTGTAATGGTTTTGCACTGAGCAGCCAGGATCCTCCTCTTTTCGGGTCCCTTGCCGGCGCTCCTAGCCCCTCCCTCCTGCCAAGTGCCCCCACAGCAAGCAGCTTGCTATGGGGACACCTGAGCCCAGTGTGTCCATTCAGACACGGAATCACGTCTCTGCCCCGCCTCCTATTTCCCCATTGACTTGCTGACTTTGATTGACAGCAGCGGGAGCCAAAGGCATGTGTCTCAGCCAATCAGGAGGGAGTGTCCCGGACAGCTGAGTCTCTCGTGCAACATTGGTAGATCGAGAAGGGGCTCAAGTGTTAGGGGGGCTGCTGCACATAGAAGATTTTTTATCCTAATGCATAGAATGCATTAAGATAAAAAACCTTTTGCCTACAACCAACCTTTTGTCTACAACCACTTTTGAGTATAGGCATATTTACATCATTTTATCGTATAAATACACAGTAGAGGCATAATGACATTCTATTTGATTGATTACGAAATAACAGCTTGTTATGTTTTAGTAATGACCGTCATTAGTGATAAAAAATCATTTTTTTAAAATGCTCCAGTATTCCAGGTATCATCCTGACAGCTTGGGTGTTTTTTTTCCAAAAGGCGCGGTAACCCATAGCAAACAGATTTCAGTTTACTGAAGAGGAATTTGGCCAGGGTTGACTCCATTAAACTTCGTGCACACGTGCTGTTTGGGGGCGCTTAAACTAGGCGGATGAGCTACATTTTTTCTGCTCACCTGAGCCAAGGCAAGCAGCCACTCAGGGCTGGACACATATTGTGGCCACTATACAGTGCTTCCCAGCTGTGTAAAAAAAATTAAACAGCATTTGGCAGGCATTACAGCTGCTGAATGCAACCAATTCAAGTCTGTGGGGTCACGCTGCAACCGCCCTGCACACGATTGCGACGCGGTAGCGTGGCATTTACAGGGTTAAATCATGCAGATCGCTCTTCAGAGGGCACTGTTAATGTGAATAAGCCCCTCTAAGCATTGCGCTTTGCATTCTAGAATAAGCCTTTATATATCTGTAGGCTGTCAGTGGAGTTCTTTCAGATCTAGTGACACATGCTGTTAGTCATTGTCAATTGAGAATGGAATGGGATGCAGAGAGGAGGAGGAGGGTCCATGTGACAGGAGCAAGCATCTGTCACACACACAGAGATTCACCATTCAGCTCGCCTGTGACAGAACACCACGTACAAAGACAGAGAGGGGGAGGGGGACCTATACTTTTTACTTTTACAATGATGATATGTTCTGAGTCAGTCTTTCCCTTCTCCCCCCACTGTAATAATCTATACATCCTAAGGGAAAGGGGTAACATTCCGTGTGCACATTTTCCAGTCAATCTGGACTTCCTTTGGGTGGCTACAGAGACAGAATGGAAATAAATCCATGGCAGCAAGATGGATTTTCCCGTGACAGTGATGAGCTTGAAAGATGCGACATGCTCTCTCGTTGGCCGGAGCTGAATAGCTTTGGGCACTAAGCTGAGCTTGTTCAGATAGCATTAGTGTGATAACAGCGTAGATATGGGGGGCTGCACAGCAGAGAGCTGCTAGAGCAAAATCGCACAACAACTACATTTTTATTTAATTATTTTTTTTTTTTTCATTTATGATTTCATATAGCAATGGGGAAATAAATGGGTCTTGGATTCTGGACGGAGATAATAAATAGAATTTGTGGTGGCTTCTGTGAGTGGTGGAGTCATGCTGTCTGCAAGCAGTGAGCTATTCCAGGCACTCTGTCACCAGGTAAGGCCTAACGGTTCCTCTCAGCTTATTATTATTATTATTATTATTTTTTTTTTGTCGTATACTTGCTTTGTGGCCTTTGGTTATAGTTTGACCACCCTTACCCCGAGCAGATAAGGCTTACCACCTTGGGGAAAGCTGTGATCTTTGACTTCTGAGGGTGTAGGGAAATACTTGCATTGCTTTTGACCTTGAAGGTCAAAGGCTGGAAGGGTATTCTTGTAGTTATTTAAGAGGTGGGGGTTAAAGGAAAGCAGATTATGTTAACATTTGAAGTTAGCAGACTTGAATATGTTAGGAAATGGTGGAACGTTCTCTCCCTGTGCAACTAGTTGGAGGGAATGCTGGGAGGTTTAGTTGCTTTTCAGATGGAGCCTATGGTGCGCAAAACCACTGAATCTTCTACATTCTCCTTAACCAAAGAGCCAAATGCTATTACAGTATGCCAGACATACTTGCTTTGTGGCCTTTGGTTATGGTTTGACCACCCTTACCCCGAGCAGATAAGGCTTACCACCTTGGGGAAAGCTGTGATCTTTGACTTTTGAGGGTGTAGGGAAATACTTGCATTGCTTTTGACCTTGAAGGTCAAAGGCTGGAAGGGTATTCTTGTTCTTGCAGTTATTTAAGAGGTGGGGGTTAAAGTAAAGCAGATTATGTTAACATTTGAAGTTAGCAGACTGGAATATGTTAGGAAATGGTGGAACGTTCTCTCCCTGTGCAACTAGTTGGAGGGAATGCTGGGAGGTTTAGTTGCTTTTCAGATGGAGCCTATGGTGCACAAAACCGCTGAATCTTCTACATTCTCCTTAACTAGAGAGCCAAATGCTTTTACAGTATGCCAGACATGCTGGGACATACAGTTATTTCTCAACTGGAGCACCACAAATTGGCATGGCATGTTCAGACTTCTAGTTCCTGCAGAGTATACGGAGCATGGTGACACTTAAAGGTCTTCCTTATCTGAAGGGACAGGAGCCACCAGAGCATATTGGAGCTTGAAGTTCTCCCATTGATGGATGACAAGCTTCTGGCAGGATGTCATGGAACTTGCATTTCTTCCCCAGCTAGAGAGGTTATAAGCACTGGTTCTAAGGACTCCAGCTAGAGCCAGAGCCAGAGCCACTAAACCATGTTGGGGTTTGTTGTTCATAGGCAGCTAAAAGGTCCAAAATGTTTAAACAGTAAGAATGTAAAACGAAATTCATGCAGCTCTTGTGTAGGAGATCAACTATCATGAGGTCACAATTCAGGAACAGAAATTAGGTCATGGAAACAGCACCCAGCCATGATCGAAGAGTGTCTTTGAAGCAGTTATATTCTCATGTGTCATATGTATGGAAATGAAAGCAAAAGGTCAGTCACATAAAGAGCTGAAAATTCAACATGACTACAACATTTGCAGCTTGGAAAAATATTACATTTCTCATTTACATGTGACTGAAGTGGCTAGTCACTAAGGAAAATATGAATGACGTATTTAGTTATAACAGAATGTATTAAACCTTAAATTGGTTAACCTTATGAAAATAAAGAACCAAATGTGCTAAACATTACATACATGTCTATGCTCATGACAAGCAAGAATATATATTTTTTGAACTGCCTAGATGCAAAATACAGCAATGCCTTCTTATAACTAAAAATATTCACTTATTCTTCACTTAAAAAAAAGAAAAAGAAATGTTTATTCTGCACCATAACTGGTTTATTGAACAAATACAGCCAACATTTTGAGGGCCCACATACTCCTGTGCTTTGTGACAACGCAAGCTAAAACGTGCATTACCACAACACAGCAATGCACCTGCTCTATGTTCATTGTGAAAGGCACCCCGACACATTGTACAGCCGAGCACAAAGCTCACCACAACCCATACATTAAACTGTGTGTTGTGTTTAACTGCATTGTTATAAAAGGATCATGCGTGTTTTTTTAATCTGTTGTGGTACATTATGCATGTGCACGCTTAAGTGTGAACATGAGTAGAGTGTGTAGTGCTAGTTAGCTCTCATCAGTGCAAGATGTAAAAAACAGGGAATCAGTGGAATGGGGCTTGGAGAGCTGTGTTAACCATTTAACCATTTAGAACACGGTGTCCAAACTTTCTAAACCACATATGTCAAACACAAGGCCCATGGGCCGAAGGCGGCCTTGTCATGCGGCCCTCATTGGTATTAGTTGGAAGAATAGTGCCCCATCATTGGTATTAGTTGGAGAAATTGTGTCCCTTCATTGGCATTAGTTGGAGGAATAGTGCCCTATCATTCTTATTAGATAGAGGAATAGTGCTCCATCTCTGGCATTATTGGGAGAGATAGTGCCCTATCATTGGTGTCAGTGGCAGGATATATGCCCTATTGTTTCCCAAGCTTTATACATACCAAAGAGCACTGTGCAAGCGATGATACTGAAATGGAAGGAGTATCAGATCACTGCAAATCTACTAAGACCTGGCCGTCCCTCTAAACTTTCAGCTCATACAAGGAGAAGACTGATCAGAGATGCAGCCAAGAGGCCCATGATCACTCTGGATGAAGAGATCTACAGCTGAAGTGGGAGACTCTGTCCATAGGACAACAATCAGTCGTATACTGCACAAATCTGGTCTTTATGGAAGAGTGGCAAGAAGAAAGCCATTTCTTAACCACTTAAGCCCCGGAAGATTTTACCCCCTTCCTGACCAGGGGGTATTTTGCGATTCGGCCCTGCGTGACTTTAACGGACAATTGCGCAGTCATGCGACGCTGTACCTAAACGGATTTGACGTCCTTTTTTCCCCACAAACAGAGCTTTCTTTTGGTGGTATTTGATCACCTGTGCGATTTTTTGATCATGCGCTATAAACATGAATTCCTTGTATTAAGGGCAAAGAACAGTAGGGCAGGCAAAGAAACACTTAACTAAAGTTATCACTAAGCAAGGTAATACAGTACAGTATCACTTTGAGACACACCCACCCGTTCTGCAGGAATGAAGATGTAAATGATAGCTCTTGGGCCAAGATATTTTCCCCAAGTGAGCAAAAGAAGATAACGAAAACGCAAGGCAACGTCACTTGTAGGCCTTCAGGAAGAAGAGCTATCACCCACAACTAAAACTATGTATTGGGTTTTTCTGCCGGCCTAGTTGGGGCTCTTAGTTGGTGTGCAGTAAAGGGCGCAGTCCCTTTAAGATGTTACAGAAACAGATTGATCCCTTTTAGTGGTAAAGCAATTTGCAGAGTTCTGCTTAATTTGCAGAACTGGTAGGAAAGAATGTTGATATGTAGGCAAGAGTCTCTCTGGTGGTTAAATTGCTGGTAACGGTCACTTTAAGAAAAGAGAAGGGGGAAAAGAAGATTGTAAGATGTATGTCTCGTTAAATGGAGAAGTTGAACTTGAGCAGCTATTTTCTTCCTTAGGTGGCTTAAACTTGGGCTAAAGTAAATGCAAGTTCTGCCTAGCAGGGTATAGTGGGGTTAACTCAGTCAGATAACCTGCAGGTAGCATTGGTAGAATCAGTTAGCCTCCCTGGCGTCTGATTATATCAGTATTTTTGAATGTCAAAGTGGTACATTGTTTTGCATGGAAATTTGTTGTTTTATATTGTAGGCCTGTAATTCTTAGGAATAACTCATTTAAATCTATCCAAACAAGAGTTTAGTACACATCCTGGGTATAATAAAATCTGTCAAAATCATAAATTATAATATAATAATAATAATGCATTTAATTCAATAATGTAATCAAACCAAAAACACTGAAATTTTTCCAAACAAGGGATGCGATATTACTAGTAACTGTAATACTAGACACTGCATATTGGTTTAGTAAACATCCCAGGTATGAAACATTTTGAAACATGGGACTGCACAAAGCCCGACGTCACAATCAGGACAATTGAACCTGGTTTTCTTTCTGATTTTCTTTCCACTGTCATCTCGTGTCGAGCAACAAACTACGCACATCCTTGTAGGTGTCTACTTTATCTCGGTTGGTGGGATGTAGTCCATGAAGTAAGGACCAGTCAGGCATTCCGGGTTGGCAACGCCAACAGCATGCCCTGCAGCTCTATTTACAGCCATTGATGGTGTTTGGTGGTCCACAAAGATACTTTTGCCAACTTTCCAAATGAAGTCACAATCAATCCCAGGCTTGTCACTCTTTTTATGAGCAGAGTGTAGGCATTCTACAAGCATTGCTCAAGAAGATGTCTGAAGATCTTCTTATAGTACTTCTTTTGCTGTTTCCTCTTTGCTGGGTAGAATGTAATTGCTTTGTTGGCTCTGTCGACACTTCCCATGGTGTTAATGTTGTCTATCACTACATGTATCTTCATGATTTCTTTTCCACCTTTCATGCGTATCATAACAGTGGAGGTATTATGAACTGTACTCATTAGGCACACATCTTTCTTGTCATGCCATCGCAGTGCCATCATTTTGCCAGGCAACCAGTCTTCAGCTTCTTATTGTCAAACATTGGTGGCATGTCGCACTGGCTAGCCCCAACGGTTCCATAGTTCAGGAGACGTATAAAAGTTGTCGGTTGTTTCGCAGTAGCCCTGATTTAGAAATAGCTCAATGAGTGAAAGAACAGAAGATGTTACCATTCCATAGTTGCTGTATTTTGGACAGAATTTTGTTCCTTTTCTAGTGTATTTGATTGAATTCCAAATGTAGCCAGTTGACGATTCGCATAGCATGTAGGATTTTATGCCAAATCGTGCTCTCTTTGATGAAATGTATTGTACCCAGCTGAGCCTTCCCTTGTAGGCCATTAGACTTTCATCTATGCTGATATCTCTTTCTGGCACATAGCTCCCTTGGAAATTCTTTATAATCATTTGAGATACTCCCCAAGTTTTCTTTAGTCTTTATGCAGGATGAGTAGTTTCATCAAATTTTTCGTTGTTTTGGAAGTGTATATATTTCATGATCAGGGAAAATCTGTACTCTGATATGGCCATGCAAAAGAATGGAGTGGCAAGTAATGTATTAGTTGTCCAATACCACTTCTGCAGGGGTTTCCCCACCACTCCCTGAAGTATTATTAGGTCCAGAAATTTTCAAATGGCACCTTTGGTCACTGGCTCCCACTTTCTGCTTCTTGGAAACTTCCAATGCAGAGTAGTTAATTGTTGCTCTTTGTACCAATTTGTCTCAGTAACAATTTTTTCAATAACCTCATTGGTCAGAAATAAAGTAATTGTAAGTATGCCAAGGGGTTGTTGTGTTCAACATCTACTTTTAAAAAGGTGCTCCAGTAAATGGGAATCCTGGGGACACTGCCTGATCTTTACCGCAGTCAATAGAGCACTAAGTTTGCATATCACTGAGCTCAAACCTTTTGCTACTTACTTCACCATTGTGGCCACTATCTCTTTATGGTTAATGTTGGAGAGTTTCCGGTTCTGGCTGTTTGCATTGCTGGGCTGTTCCATGACCGCGGCTCACCGCCTGGCTTGACTGGCAGGATTAGAGAGATGTCCATTGGAGCTGATTGGAGTCTTACCTTTTGAGTATATATTGAAGGGCTTGACTATATCTTCCTTCTGGTAAGCGCATAGCGTGATTCTGGCACTCGTCACCGTGGAGGAAGAGTCACATTATTGCAGTGGAGGATTTCTGTTTTCTGCACATTTTCACATTCTATTTGGACTTTATCTTTACTATTTCGTATATTCATGATTTCTTTTGTTGATTTTGTTGATTTTGATTATTTATGAACACTGTGGCATTAATTTATGGACACTGTGGTATTGAAATTTGAACTTGATTGTTCACTTATTTATTCTTAACCCACATTTATGTATATGTTGCAATAACATTTTTTCATTTCTAGCGCAGCTTTACTTTTTATATTTGAACAGCTGTGTCCAATCCCAGCTGGTCATATCGTAACCAGGAAGTACTGTTTATCGGCTTTTCCTCTATTCATGCTGACAAGGCATGGATAGAGGAGAGCCGATCAGTACATCTATTATCAGTGCAGACCCTTAAAGGATGCCCACAAGTGCCCAACTAAAGTGCCAACCCATGCCCACCAGGGATTTCAGTCAGTGCTCACCAGGGTTCCAATCAGTGCCCAGCAGGGATGTGAATCAGTGCTCATTAGGGATGAGAATCCGTGCCCAACAGCAATGACTGTCAGTGCCTCCTCATTAGTGCTGCCTATCAGTAGCATCTACCAGTGCCCATCAGTGCCCTTCAATGCTGCCTATCAGTGCCGTCTATCAGTGTCCATCAGTGCCACCTATCAGTGCTACCTATAAGTGCCCATCAGTGCTGCTTATCAGTACTGCATATCAGTGCCACCTATCAGTGCTGTATATTAGTGCCTCATCATCAGTGCCACCTCATCAGTGCCCTTCAGTGCAGCCTCATCAGTGCCCATCGGTGAAGGAGAAAATGTACTTATTTACAAAATTTTATAATAGAAACAAAGTAAAACTTTTTTTTTTTTTTTCAAAGCTTTCTGTCTTTTTTGTTTAGCAAAAAAATAAAAAAACAGTGGTGATCAAACACCACCAAAATAAAGCTCTATTTCTATGAAAAAAAATGATAACAGTTTCATATGTGTTGCATGACCACGCAATTGTCATTCAAAATGTGACAGCGCAGATAGCTGAAAATTGGCCTGGGCAGGAAGGGGGTAAAAGCACCCAGTATTGAAGTCGTTAACATTACAGTCTTTAGCCAACTATGATTTTGTGTTTGTAGTAGACAATTCAAGTTAGTGCCAAGGAAGTAGAGGATAACTGGGATTTGTATGCCACATCCAGCCACATCAACATCCAAAACCCTAGAGTGAAATTTGCTAAAATCCATGCAATGTAAGTAAACGTTGCGCTGCAGTTCATTGAGCATGTTGATTGGAGGAGAAAGTAGAATAATAGCTTGATGACATCATCAGGCTGCTGGTTTACTACCTATTCTGAGGCTGGAGGAGGGACCAGACCTGCAAGTGTTACTGAACTTCAGCTAAAAAAATCTGGTCTCTTACCAAACAGGGCTACAGTATGTGTTGTACAAATCTGGACTGGATGAACAGAAATACAAATCCTTTAGCAGGATTTCAGCTGTTTGCATTCAGTTCAGTTTTAGCATAGTTGAAAGCTGGGATTGATGGGTGAACGCCTAGGCACTGCATCCCCAAAATAGAGCTACAGCGAGAAATGTACATACACAGTGGGACTTTTAAGGTGCTAATAAATAAAATCCAAAATATAATAAAAAATAATTTATTCCAACATTTTTATTAAAGATAAGATGCTTCATATGCTATCAGAAAACCCAGAAGTAGTTTCATAGAGACACATCCAATTTAGAAAGATATCGTGCCAGGGTAGCCGGGGTAAACTTGGTTTTGCTAAAGGTCTCGGGTAACCAATGTTTATCACAAAACTTATTTATATCAGAAATGTACTTGGCACAGAATCTTTAGAAATTGGATGTGTCTGTATGATACTATTCCTGAGTTTTCTTATCATATATGATGTGTTTTATCTGTAAAAAAATTGTTGGAATAAAGTGTTTTTTATAAAATTTTGGATTTTATTTATTGGTGCCTTAAAGAGGAGCTCCAGTCTCCTATTTAAAAATTAAAAGTTGTCAGCTACAAAAACTATAGTTGCTGACTTTTATTAAACAGCCACTCATCTCTTCCAGTATCCAGCGCTGTGCTCGGCCCAGCCGTTTTCACCGTGTGTGTCTCTCTCACCGGCATCTTTACTTTGGGCACCCGGCTGTGGCAGCTTGCGGTTTCACAACCTGGTGCCCACTGCACATGTGCGAGCGGTGCTGCACACCTAATGGTCCTTCAGTCTTCTGGGACCTGTGACATGTCCCAGAAGTCTGTAGGAGGGAAAAAGGGTAGGAGAACTTCCGCTTCTGATCACCTAGGCGGTAGCAGCAAAAGTGGGAGCGGCTACCTGTCAAAATCAGGTACTTGCTCCCGCCCGCTTCTCCACAAAAGCTAAATTTTACAAACAGGAGCTGGGGAGGAGACCCTAAAAAATAAATTTTGGGTGTAGCTCCACTTTTAAAGTTCTACAGTGTATGTACATTTCTTGAGTTAAATTTTAGCGTGAACCTGAACTTCATTT
The DNA here is from genome assembly GCF_965119305.1 of Pelophylax lessonae. Lineage (NCBI taxonomy): Eukaryota > Metazoa > Chordata > Amphibia > Anura > Ranidae > Pelophylax > Pelophylax lessonae. The sequence goes on along the minus strand of NC_138773.1, from coordinate 267,305,767 downwards.
TAAAGTGGACCTTGTATGAGATATGTATTTTATGTGTCTATCTAGCCAACGTTTTTTTTTTTTTTTTTCTTGCTTTAAGGTATAGATTGAGAGAGAGAGATTAGAGAGAGGGGAAGAGTTAGAACACCTCCAGTTATTGAGGCTATCCAAGGTTCCAAGGTCCAACAGCAACAAAATAAAAATACTGTTCTTTAGTCTGTTTCTTGTTTTCATAAGGAAGTGTATATATGGGGCAAAGGGAGCCTAGGGTTAGTGGACAGTTAGGGGTCAGAAAGTCCGATCAGGTAGCGTTCTATTGGGAAATAAAAAAGTCCAATGTATTTTAAATAAATATCCAATAATAGTCACTGAGGATGCTGAAGCTTCCTTGGAGAGTCAAGGATAAACACTCTGAATCTATAAGACAAGAAGAAGAAAGGAGCGCCACCTCCTAAATGTAGACATTTATTAAAACTGGGTTTAAAAGAATAAAATTCACTCACATCGTGAAAAAGTTAAAAGTATGATGTAAGAAGCCCGAGGATGCTCTCCATCACTGCTGCCTCCAGCACTGCTCAGGCTTTTTTCCATCAAGCTCTCCCGGTGATTTTGCAAGGATTGGTGACATGCTTCCAGCAGCTACCTGCTATTCCCAGCCGCTACCCTGCCGAGCTCTTGGAGGATGTCATATGCTTTTAACTTTTTCACGATTGCATTTTATTCTTTTATACCCAGTTTTAATAAAATAGGTGGCAATCCTTTCTTCCTCTTGTCTTATTGATTCTTGTTTTTGTGTCCCTGTTGCAGATTTTCTTTCACTTTCTGAAACTGTTGTCAGCAAGTGGGGAAAATCTCTCAGAGACCTAGAAAACAGTGAGAATGAAATAGGGGTTCTAATTCTTCTTTGCTCCATCCAAATCTTTAAGAAACTTTTTTGGTTTGACATACTTTAGGTGCATGCATTCTATATGAATAATGTAGCGCTACACCCGTAGGAGCCGTTGTAGATTCAACAGGTTCCTTCCCAACACAGTGCAGAGGAGCCAGGCACACAGCAACAGTCCATTCATTCCGGCTCATTGAATAGTCTAGGGCAGTGATGGCGAACCTTGGCACCCTAGATGTTTTGGAACTACATTTCACATGATACTCAACTACACTGCAGAGTGCAGAAGCATCATGGGAAACGTAGTTCCAAAATATCTGGGGTGTCAAAGTATGCCGTCACTGGTCTAGGGAATGTCTTTTTGAAGTTTATTTGCTTATAGAACTGGTAACCGGAGGGGGTTTTGGGTGATGTGGAATACTCCAAAATGGGAGATATTGCTAGCAGAGGACACTTCTCATTCAGTAATAGTAGCACAAGGACAGATGTGGGCGGCAAAGTGGTGTAGTGGCTAGCACTTTCACCTAGCAGCAAGAGGGTCACTGGTTCGAATCACAACCATGACACTACCTGCCTGGAGTTTGCATGTTCTCCCCGTGCCTGCCTGAGTTTCCTCCGGGTACTCCGGTTTCCTCCTACACTCCAAAGACATGCTGGTAGGTTAATTGGATCCTGTTTAAAAAGAAAATTGGCCCTACTGTGTATGTATGTGAGTTAGGGACCTTAGATTGTAAGCTCCTTGAGGGAAGGGACTGGTGTGAATGAACAATGTATATATGTAAAGCGCTGCGTAAATTGAAAGCGCTATATAAGTACCTGAAATAAAAAAATAATAATAAAGTTGGAATAGTCTACAGGTTCACGTCCTAGGACCGTGACCTAGCTTTAGCACAGGTGAAGGCAGACTGGAACAGTCTATGGGGATCTCAAACCTTTTTCACCTTCCTGGACCACATTGGAAGAAGAGGAAATGTCTTAGGCCACACATAAAATACACTAACAATAAGGATAGCTGATGAGAGGATAAAGTCAGGCAGATCACAAGTTTATGACAACTGATATAGATATTGTACCTATCTCAGTAATACAACTTCATTTTTTTTGCAATTTTTTTTATTATAAATGTAAAAGAGGACAACATAGAACTAGTGCAATATTTGACACTGCTTTTAAAAAGTGAATGCATCAATATCTAGTTTGATGGACTCTATTAGCTTTTAGGCGATCTCTGAAAACCCTCTTTTTCAGAGAAGCCTATCCTACCCACACTTAACAAATATACCTCCATTTTCTCCATCAGCCCATCCCCCACAGTTATTGCCTTTTGTTTCACTTGACCCTCCCTTCTAGATTGTAAGCTCTAACGAGCAGGGCCCTCTAGTTCCTCCTGTATTGAATTGTATTGTAACTGTACTGTCTTCCCTCACATTGTAAAGCGCTGCGCAAACTGCTGGCGCTATATAAATCCTGTATAATAATAATATAATAATAATAATAATGGATGTGGCAGCAATTCTCAATGAATTCTCAGTGTGATATATATATAAGTGTAACACCGGTATTTATTAAACAACTAAATGACCCACGCATTTACTCTAATGGGAATTGTAGGCTTGCTGCTCTCCTCAGATGGGGAAACTTCAAAGACTCAAAACACAAAAGAAAGGAGGCTCAAGCACCTTGCACTTTACCCTTGGACACCTTAAAAATGTATTTTGAATGCCAAAAACATACTCGCAAACATGAAGAGTAAAATTGCATAAAATAAGTCCACCTCAATGTGAAAAGGGCATATCCCTGTGTACAGTCACCTTTAATAGATGCTAAATGTGGCTCCACATCACACTAGGATCCTACCTCTCTACAACATCTCTTACCATGAGAGGCATTCAGACCTCTGGTCAGATGACCAGGGGTCTGAATGCCTCTCATGGTAAAAGATGTCACATAGATGCCACATTTAGCATCTATTAAAGGTGACTGTATAATAATGTACAGATGGATGGTGATTGCTGTAGATGTTACCTTGTTCATGTTATTGGCCAACACAGGTGCCATATGGCCCCATCCAGTGCACATGGTAGAGGGGGAGGTATGCCTGCTGACATATTCAGTATTAATTTGAGCCTTTAGATTGATGGCATAGCTCTGAGGAAGGGAGTGTGTCTCCCGAAACGCGTCAGCGGTCCAAACAAAGGGATATGCCCTTTCCACATTGAGGTGGACTTATTTTGTGCGATTTTACTCCTCATGTTTGTGAGTATGTTTTTGTCATTAAAAATACATTTTTGTGCCATTTTTTTCACTAGCACAATAGTGATATTTTTTTATTTAGTACAGGTACTTATATAGTGCCATCAATTTATGCAGCTCTTTACATATACATATATTGTACATTCACATTAGTCCCTGCCCTCAACGAGCTTACGATCTAAAGTCCCTAACTCACATTCATACATACACATACTAGGGCCAATTTAGACAGGATCCAATTAACCTACCAGCATGTCTAGTGCCATGGTTGGGATTCGAACCAACAACCCCAGGAAGTGCTAAACACTTAGCCATAACCATAGGCATGCGCACAGGGTGTGCCTGGGCACACCCTAATCACCTTGTGAATATTAGCATTATCATTTTGTGTGCAGGCGGGGAGAAGGGAATGATCCCCCTTATCGGTTCTGCCTTAAAAGAAGTGCTTATGCAGGGAGATCAATGTGCCAGGATCATATATATATGCATAGGTGTGCGCAGCCTAATGCATTAGGGTGTGCACACCAAAGCTCAAACACACACTACCGATCACTTAAGATGTTCATTCAGAAAGGGAGGGGGCCGGCAAATTATATATTTACCGGCCCCTTTCCCCACTCATCCTAAAACATCCCCACAGCAACAGCCGGCTGGAGAGGAGAGGAGGGAAGCTAGAAGAGCTGTGGGGGTAAGAGGGAGGGGAACCAGGGCAGTAGGGGGAATCTGTGCTGCACAGGGTGATTAGGGTGTGCCTGGGAACACCTGGCACACTCTGTGCGCACACCTATGTATATATGTAGAAACACACTCATGCATGTGTGTTTGAGCTTTGGGGTGCACACTCTAACGCAATAGGCTGCACACACCTATGCCCATATCACCTAATGTCACTCCAAATCTACTAAGACTAGCAGTCAGAGACAGTAGTGCCCTAGATCCCAGACTGTGGATATACAACTTTGAGGCTGTAGACACAGAAGTGCCTAGAGACTCAAATACTAGGAGTGCACCACACATTTTCAGGAGGAATTCCAAACAGAAGGCAAACAGAAGGTAAATCTTATAGGGTACTGCTTACATTTCTAGATGTTCTCTGTAACAGAAATCTTTACCCTGGTTCATATAGGAACAGTAAATGCGTATGATTATTTTTATATTTTACTTTTTTGTTTTTTAGTTGTGTGCATCAACCTTTTCATATTATGTTTGGCTACAATGCTTTTATTTACTCCTGCAGCTTTCTATTGAATATAATTCATTGTGATGGTATTTTACCAGGTTAAAAGCAGTAGAATCTGTGATTTCTATACTAGCCTATGGAAAAAACAGGCCAGCAGCGCATGTTCAGTTATTTTAAGGGGCACTAAACATAACATTAGATATGATCAATATTAAAATAGCATTCACTGATAAATACAGCTATGTTTCTAGGATTCTAGCTACACTATATTGTCAAAAGTAGATTATAGATGGTGAAGGCGTCTGGTTTTAATGTTTTGGCCCTTGATGTAATGCAAAAACCTGCTGCCCTTTTTTATTTTAATGGTGGTGTGCCAAAAAAATACAAGTAGTAGATAAGTGAAAAAATAGGCGCTGGTAATCAGGTAATCAGTGGTTGTGTTCCAGGTGTGTTAGGGGGTATTAGATTGTCTACACCAATCAATTATGTCCATAAAGATAAACCTTGTTTACCAATAAATAAATAAAAAAATAAATAAATGGTGGACTTTAAAATCATCTATAATACCATAATGTGAACCATTTGTAATAACAACCTAGTAAAAAGGTGAAATATATATCTCTGTGTCTATATAAAAATTGGTGACTTTTAGTGATAATAAAATTGCAATTAGTGACGCATGTAATTAGCAATAAAATCTATATAATCTGTAATTCATTTATATTTTTGTGCAATAGGTGAAAGAAAGTCCGTGGTGATTAAATAAAATCTTCAAAGTGCTTTTGTGCTCCAATTTGTGCTCTTGATAAAATTCAGCAATATTTGCTTCTTACCAGATGGCTTTAGGCCACAAAGACCTAGATCGCTTTTGATCCCTTTAAGGATAGATCAATCCTCCACCAAGTTTATCCAATCCAGGGATAGTGATGTCGCGAACCTAAAATTCGCGGTTCGCGAACGGCGAACGCGAACATCGGCAAATGTTCGCGAACCGGCGAACCGGGCGAACCGCCATAGACTTCAATAGGCAGGCGAATTTTAAAACACACAGGGACTCTTTCTGGCCACAATAGTGATGGAAAAGTTGTTTCAAGGGGACTAACACCTGGACTGTGGCATGCCGGAGAGGGATCACGCAAAAAAAAGTTCTTAAAAATTATAATTTTTTGATAGAGAGCCAATTATTGGAAAAATTAAAAAAAAATAAAAATAAAAAATTTCTTTGGATTTAGCATCTGGGGGGTCTAAAAAGTGTACCTGTGAAGTTTCAGCTCTGTAGCATGTCCAGAACCCCTAAAAAACAGCATTTTTCTTATATTTTCAGGAATATGGCTTCTCTGCGGCTGGCTTTTACTCTTGCAGGCATTTAGCGGGCATTTTTTTAGGCAGGCATGTCATTTTTTGTATTTAGTGTCTGGGGGGTCTAAAAAGTGTACCTGTCAATTTTCAGCTCTGTAGCATGTCCAGAACCCCTAACAAACAGCATTTTTCTTATATTTTCAGGAATATGGCTTCTCTGCGGCTGGCTTTTTCTCTTGCAGGCATTTAGCGGGCATTTTTTTAGGCAGGCATGTCATTTTTTGTATTTAGTGTCTGGGGGGTCACAAAAGTGTACCTGTCAAGTTTCAGATCTGTAGCATGTCCAGAACCCCTAAAAAACAGCATTTTTCTTATATTTTCAGGAATACGGCTTCTCTGCGGCTGGCTTTTTCTCTTGCAGGCATTTATCGGGCATTTTTTTAGGCAGGCATGTCATTTTTTGTATTTAGTGTCTGGGGGGTCACAAAAGTGTACCTGTCAAGTTTCAGATCTGTAGCATGTCCAGAACCCCTAAAAAACAGCATTTTTCTTATATTTTCAGGAATACGGCTTCTCTGCGGCTGTCTTTTTCTCTTGCAGGCATTTATCGGGCATTTTTTTAGGCAGGCATGTCATTTTTTGTATTTAGTGTCTGGGGGGTCACAAAAGTGTACCTGTCAAGTTTCAGATCTGTAGCATGTCCAGAACCCCTAAAAAACAGCATTTTTCTTATATTTTCAGGAATACGGCTTCTCTGCGGCTGTCTTTTTCTCTTGCAGGCATTTATCGGGCATTTTTTTAGGCAGGCATGTCATTTTTTGTATTTAGTGTCTGGGGGGTCACAAAAGTGTACCTGTCAAGTTTCAGATCTGTAGCATGTCCAGAACCCCTAAAAAACAGCATTTTTCTTATATTTTCAGGAATACGGCTTCTCTGCGGCTGTCTTTTTCTCTTGCAGGCATTTATCGGGCATTTTTTTAGGCAGGCATGTCATTTTTTGTATTTAGTGTCTGGGGGGTCACAAAAGTGTACCTGTCAAGTTTCAGATCTGTAGCATGTCCAGAACCCCTAAAAAACAGCATTTTTCTTATATTTTCAGGAATACGGCTTCTCTGCGGCTGTCTTTTTCTCTTGCAGGCATTTATCGGGCATTTTTTTAGGCAGGCATGTCATTTTTTGTATTTAGTGTCTGGGGGGGGTCACAAAAGTGTACCTGTCAAGTTTCAGATCTGTAGCATGTCCAGAACCCCTAAAAAACAGCATTTTTCTTATATTTTCAGGAATACGGCTTCTCTGCGGCTGTCTTTTTCTCTTGCAGGCATTTATCGGGCATTTTTTTAGGCAGGCATGTCATTTTTTGTATTTAGTGTCTGGGGGGTCACAAAAGTGTACCTGTCAAGTTTCAGATCTGTAGCATGTCCAGAACCCCTAAAAAACAGCATTTTTCTTATATTTTCAGGAATACGGCTTCTCTGCGGCTGTCTTTTTCTCTTGCAGGCATTTATCGGGCATTTTTTTAGGCAGGCATGTCATTTTTTGTATTTAGTGTCTGGGGGGTCACAAAAGTGTACCTGTCAAGTTTCAGATCTGTAGCATGTCCAGAACCCCTAAAAAACAGCATTTTTCTTATATTTTCAGGAATACGGCTTCTCTGCGGCTGTCTTTTTCTCTTGCAGGCATTTATCGGGCATTTTTTTAGGCAGGCATGTCATTTTTTGTATTTAGTGTCTGGGGGGTCACAAAAGTGTACCTGTCAAGTTTCAGATCTGTAGCATGTCCAGAACCCCTAAAAAACAGCATTTTTCTTATGATTTTTAGTAGAAAACTAATGCAGTGTCTTTCCAGCTGTCTTTTTTTCTTTCTGGCAAGCTGAAATATGATATGCCAAGGCAAACATGCCTATCAGTTGAGCTATGACACAGACAACACTGCACACATGGGGAAATATGTAAAACAAAAAACAGGAAAAGGAAATTAGGTGACGGTAACAAAACATGATATTGTGATTGGCCAAATAAAAAGTCACCTCGCGATGAGGTCGCGCCAAAGTCGCGCTAAGTCGCGCCAAAGTCGCACTGGAAGCGACGCTACTTTAGTGGTAGCGGCAGTGTAAACCAGCACTAAAACATCCAGTGTGTGAATACGATCAGGTATGATGTTTTATCGGTCAAGTAGTGTAAGGGTTACGCCCGTTGCCCGCTTCACAGTGACAGACCAAACTCTGACAGACCAAACTCCCCGTTTAACAGTCAGTCAGTCCATTTGCACAACCGCAAACTCCCAATTTGCACAAGGTTGGATACCAAGCTAGCCATGTCCCGTTCCTTGTCCTCACTGACATCATTGAAGGTCTCTTCCTCCACCCAGCCACATACAACACCAAGGGTCCCCGAAAGGTGAGAACAAGCCCCCTGGGACGCCTGCTGTGGCTGGTATTCCACCTCCTCAAAGCCACCTTCCTCCTCTGACTTCTCTTCTTCAGACTCCTCTCTCTGCGTTGCCACAGGTCCAGCAATTGACAACGACAAGGCTGCTTCTGGTGGTGATGAGGACCACAACTCTTCCTCTTCATGCTCATCTACAGCCTGATCCAGTACTCTTCGCAGGGCACGCTCCAGAAAAAACGCATATGGGATGAGGTCGATGATGTTGCCTTGGGTTCGACTGACCACCAGGGTTGTCATCTCCGCAAAAGGACGCATGAGCCTACAGCCATTGTTCATGAGCATTCAGTAACGCGGCCAAAAAATACCCAGCTCCGCAGAAAGAATGAAAGAAAATGAATGTTTTTTTTTATGAAAAATTATCCTGCGGATCGCTTTTGGTCTGTACACAATGAAGCAACGACCTTATCATCTGGGGTGTGCCAACACAATCCTAGAGGTGATCGCTTCATTGTGATACGCAAGCCCCTTCACCACGACAAGGTAACGATCACGAAGGGGAATTGACACATGTATGTGCCTTTTTTTTTGTTTTTTGTTTTTTTGCAGCCACAGTGTAGCACCAGAGGCCAGAAAAATTAGGCATGTACACATGCATGAAAAAGTAGGTATTGTTGCAGCCGCTGCTGTAGCAGCGGCCTGAAAAATTGAGGTTTTAAGGCAGAAAGTGCACTAAAACATTGCTGCTTGAACCGTAGTTGGTGGCGGAGACGTCACGTAAGTCATCCGGCATGCAGAGAATGATTATATACAGCAGCGTGTGGACCATTTTTAGGCCAAGGCATCTCAGTCATCACCAGGCCTTTTTTAGTCAAATGCATCCCCCACTGTCAGTCCCTTCGGGATCCATGCCTCATTCATCTTAATAAACGTGAGGTAATCAAGACTTTTTTGACCTAGGCGACTTCTCTTCTCAGTGACAATACCTCCTGCTGCGCTGAAGGTCCTTTCTGACAGCACACTTGAAGCGGGGCAGGCCAGAAGTTCAATGGCAAACTGGGATAGCTCAGGCCACAGGTCAAGCCTGCACACCCAGTAGTCAAGGGGTTCATCGCTCCTCAGAGTGTCGATATCTGCAGTTAAGGCAAGGTAGTCTGCTACCTGTCGGTCGAGTCGTTCTCTGAGGGTGGACCCCGAAGGGCTGTGGCGATGCATAGGACTAAAAAAGCTCCGCATGTCCTCCATCAACAAGACGTCTGTAAAGCGTCCTGTCCTTGCCGGCGTGGTTGTGGTGGTAGGAGGAGGATTACTTTCACCTCTTCCCCTGTTGGATTCCCGTTGTGCTGTGACATCACCCTTATACGCTGTGTAGAGCATAGTTTTTAACTTATTTTGTAGCTGCTGCATCCTTTGCGACTGCCGGTAATTGGGTAACATGTCACAGACTTTCTGCTTATACCGGGGGTCTAGTAGCGTGGCCACCCAGTACAGGTCGTTCTCCTTCAGCCTTTTTATACGAGGGTCTCTCAACAGGCATGACAGCATGAAAGACCCCATTTGGACAAGGTTGGATGCCGAGCTACTCATGTCCAATTCCTCGTCCTCACTGATGTCATTGAAGGTGTGTTCTTCCCCCCAGCCACGTACAACACCACGGGTACCAGATAGGTGACAACGAGCACCCTGGGATGCCTGCTGTGGTTGGTGTTCCTCCTCCTCAAAGCCACATTCCTCCTCTGACTCCTCTTCCTCACACTCCTCTTCCAGTGTTGCCGCAGGTCCAGCAATCGATGGTAAGGCTGTTTCTGGTGGTGGTGATGGTGACCACAACTCTTCCTCTTCCTCTTCACGCTCATCTACGGCCTGATCCAGCACTCTTCGCAGGGCACGCTCCAGGAAAAAAACATATGGGATGATGTCGCTGATGGTGCCTTCAGTGCGACTCACTAGGTTTGTCACCTCCTCAAAAGGACGCATGAGCCTACAGGCATTGCGCATGAGCGTCCAGTAGCGTGGCAAAAAAATACCCAGCTCCGCAGAGGCTGTCCTAGCACCCCGGTCATACAAATACTCGTTGACCGCTTTTTCTTGTTGGAGCAGGCGGTCGAACATTAGCAGTGTTGAATTCCAACGTGTCGGGCTGTCGCAAATCAAGCGCCTCACTGGCATGTTGTTTCGCCGCTGAATATCTGCAAAGTGCGCCATGGCCGTGTAGGAACGCCTGAAATGGCCACACACCTTCCTGGCCTGCTTGAGGACGTCCTGTAAGCCTGGGTACTTCTGCACAAAACGTTGCACAATCAGATTCAACACATGTGCCATGCACGGCACATGTGTCAACTTGCCCAAATTCAATGCCGCCAACAAATTGCTCCCGTTGTCACACACCACTTTGCCGATCTCCAGTTGGTGCGGGGTCAGCCACTGATCCACCTGTGCATTCAGGGCGGACAGTAGTGCTGGTCCGGTGTGACTCTCTGCTTTCAGGCAAGTCAACCCCAAGACAGCGTGACACTGTCGTATCCGGCATGTGGAATAGCCCCTGGGGAGCTGGGGGGGTGCAGTTGGTGTGGAGCAAGACGCAACAGCAGAAGAGGACTCAGCCGAGGAGGTTAGCAAAGAGGATGGAGTAGGAGGAGTAGAGGAGGTGGCAGCAGGCCTGCCTGCAAGTCGTGGCGGTGTCACCAACTCCTCTGCAGCAGAGCCACGCATTCCATGCTTGGCAGCCGCCAGCAGGTTTACCCAATGCGCAGTGTACGTTATATACCTGCCCTGACCGTGCTTTGCAGACCAGCTATCAGTGGTCAGATGGACCCTTGCCCCAACACTGTGTGCCAGACGTGACATGATTTCTTTTTCCACAATAGAGTACAGGTTGGGGATTGCCTTTTGTGAAAAATAATTTCGGCCGGGTACCTTCCACTGCGGTGTCCCAATAGCGACAAATTTTTTGAAGGCCTCAGACTCCACCAGCTTGTATGGTAAAAGCTGGCGGGCTAAGAGTTCCGACAAGCCAGCTGTCAGACGCCGGGCAAGGGGGTGACTCTGCGAGATTGGCTTTTTGCGCTCAAACATTTCCTTCACAGACACCTGACTGTGGGCAGGTGACGAGCAGGAACTGCTGAAGGTGAGAGGCGGAGGGGCGGGTTGTTGATAGGGGGCATGGAGGACAGCAGTGGTTGACGTGGCTGAAGATGCTGGACCAGGAGGAGGATGGTGGCTTTCAGTTTGTGTGCTGCTTTTACTCATGTGTTGATCCCATAGGCGTTTGTGATGTGAGATCATGTGCCTTCGCAAAGCAGTTGTACCTAGGTGGGTGTTGGACTTCCCACGACTCAGTTTCTTTTGGCACAGGTTACAAATGGCATCGCTGATATCAGAGGCAGACACACAAAAAAAATGCCACACTGCTGAGCTTTGCAAGGACGGCATTCTGGTGGTGGCAACAGCTTGCGTTGATTGGCGTGCTGTCTGGCTGACCCCGGGTGCCGAATCTACATGCTGTCTGACTGCGCCACTAGCTCCTTGCGATGACCTCCTCCCCCTGCTTCCAACTCGTCTCCTCCTCCTCTCTGTCTCCCCATCTGAACTTTCCCCCTCTTCTTCTGCTCTTCGAGCAGGCACCCAGGTGACATCCACAGACACATCGTCATCATCAGCCGCTTCACTTGACAACTCAGCAAAGGCAGCAGCAGCAGGTACAACATCATCATCATCACAATGTACGTCCATGTGTATAATGCTGCCTGACTGAGACATATCCCCGTTATCTACATCCTCTGGCACTAATAGTTGCGCATCACTTATTTCTTCAAACTGATGTGAAAATAACTCCTCTGACGGATCAAGTGAAGCGGCTGTGGTGCTAGTGTTGGTGGTGGTGCCGGCGGGCTGGCGAGTGGTAAATTGAGAGGTGCCCGAAGCTGAGCTGGAGGAGGATGGTGCATTAAGGTTCCGAGCGGAAGCTGTAGACGATTGGGTGTCCTGTGTAAGCCAGTCAACTATGGCCTCAGAATTTTTTGAGTTCAGGGGCTGTGGTGGCCTCTGAACACTGGGCATTATTCTAGAGCCTAAGGAAATCACAGCACCACGACCACGACGGCCCTTGCGGGGTGGCCTGCCTCTGCCTGTCATTTTTATTTTAATGTGTTGTTACTGTTGTACTATGAGTGCAAGCTGCTGTGCCACCTTATATATCAGTGGTGGGTGGGCAGTGGCACAGTACACTCTCTGTGGACCTGACAGCAGTCACTGGCACCCAGGCAACTGCAATTTAAAAAATATATATATTTTTTTTTACTTTGCAAGCTGCTGTGCCACCTTATATATCAGTGGTGGGTGGGCAGTGGCACAGTACACTCTCTGTGGACCTGACAGCAGTCACTGGCACCCAGACAACTGCAATTTAAAAAATATATATATATTTTTTTACTTTGCAAGCTGCTGTGCCACCTTATATATCAGTGGTGGGTGGGCAGTGGCACAGTACACTCTCTGTGGACCTGACAGCAGTCACTGGCACCCAGGCAACTGCAATTTAAAAAAATATATATATATTTTTTACTTTGCAAGCTGCTGTGCCACCTTATATATCAGTGGTGGGTGGGTGGGCAGTGGCACAGTACACTCTCTGTGGACCTGACAGCAGTCACTGGCACCCAGGCAACTGCAATTTAAAAAAATATATATATTTTTTTTACTTTGCAAGCTGCTGTGCCACCTTATATATCAGTGGTGGGTGGGCAGTGGCACAGTACACTCTCTGTGGACCTGACAGCAGTCACTGGCACCCAGGCAACTGCAATTTAAAAAAATATATATATTTTTTTTACTTTGCAAGCTGCTGTGCCACCTTATATATCAGTGGTGGGTGGGCACACAGTGGCACTGCAGTGGGCACAGTACACTCTGTGGACCTGACAGTCACTGGCAGCCCAGGCAACTGCAATAATAAAAAATATTTTTTTTTTCAATTTATTGCAACAAGATGCTGTGCCAACGTATATATATCAGTGGTGGGCAGTGCACTGCAGTGGGTACAGTGCACTCTGTGGACCTGACACAGCACTCACTGCAATTATGACAGAGAAAAAAAAAATATTTTTTAAAATGCCAGGTACTGTGCCTGTGCCACCCGAAATGAGTGTGGTGTGCACACAGTACAGTCTGTGGTAGGTCTGTGGCCTCTCACACACAGCGGGCAGGCAACTGCAGTGTACAATAGATATATATATATATATATATATATATATAAAGAAAAAAATCTATTACCTTACCAGCCCTTGAAAGGGCTTTTGGGGACACTATATATATATATATATGTATATATATAAAAATAAAAAAATCCTCAATTACCAGCCCTTAAAAGGGCTTTTGGGGACACTAGATAGATATAGATATATATATATATGAAGAAACAACTCAATTACCAGCCCTTAAAAGGGCTTTTGGGGACGCTAGGTATATATATATATATATATATATAAAAAAAAAAAAAACACAAATACCAGCCCTTAGAAGGGCTTTTTGGGGTGCTGATATTACAGCAGTAGTGGACCAAGAACACTGCAAGACCAGGAACACTGACTAACTGTCCCTAGCTTAACAGCAGCAGCAGCAGCAGCAGCTCTCTCCCTATTCTCACTACACACACTGCTTCAGAATGATCTAAGATGGATGCTGCCCTTGCTTATTTATAGGAGGTGGGAGGGTGTGGGAGGGAGGTACGCTGATTGGCTGGAAATGTGTCTGCTGACTGTAAAGTTCAGGGTCAAACTTTGCCTCAATGATGTCTTATGGGGGGCGGACCGAACATCGCATATGTTCGCCGGCAGCGGCGAACGCGAACATGCTAAGTTCGCCGGGAACTGTTCGCCGGCGAACAGTTCTATACATCTCTATCCAGGGATAGGTGGTAGATGTTCCAATCTGGATCTGGACCGCAGGATAGGGTCTCAAGCAGATGTATATTGGAAAATATGATAGGGAAGCCAAAATATAGTGTAAATCCGTTATTATTATAATGACAAAATAAAAGATAAAATTGGCTGCTTACAGTGTGTAGTGCCTTCTCCTTGCACTAGGTGGAAGCGCTGCAATATGTTTTGGGTGTATGGAAGTGACCACTCTGGTGCTCTGTAATAGAATACAGTTTCCTTCCCATCCCTTGTAGTGTGGCAGCGGTGGCGTGCGTTCCAGACCAAAGCAGGAAATGACGTCGCTGGTTAACTCAGTTTCCGATTCACAGACCACAATGCATTTCGCGGTTATCGCGTCCTCAGGGAGTCTCTTTTTTATGTCAAACAAGGTTTTACAACACAAGTGTCACTAATTGCAATTGCAATTTATCACGGACTTTCTGTCACCTATTGCACAAAAATATAACAGATTTATAGATTTTATTGCTAATTACATGCGTTTTTATGTCATACAAGGTTTTATAACACAAGTGTCACTAATTGCAATTTTATTATCACTAAAAGTCACCAATTTTTATATAGACACAGAGATATATATTTCACCTTTTTACTAGGTTGTTATTACAAATGGTTCACATTATGGTATTATAGGTGATTTTAAAGTCCCCCATTTATTTATTTATTTATTGGTAAACGAGGTTTATCTTTACGGACATAATTGATTGGTGTAGACAATCTAATACCCCCTAACACACCTGGAACACCACCACTGATTACCTGATTACCAGCGCATATTGTCAAAAGTGTTGGGAGGCCAGAACTCAGAAGAGTTGAAGCTGTTATAGCTGCATAGGGTGGACCAACTCAAACTTGAACCCTACGGGCTAAGACTGGGATGCCATTAAAGTCCATGTGTATGTAAAGGCAGGCATCCCAATACTTATGACAATATACAGTGTAGTGTATATCATGTTGTTGCTGCCTTTTTGCTTTCCATTCAGCAGATTGGGAGCGAGGAGATGACACCACTGTAACAGAGAAAGTGATGTCAACTGCTTTGCAGTGATGTGCCATGGCTTTGTGTAAATCTCAGGACTGAAAGGACAGAAATACAAATATTTGAGAAGTGAAATAGCACTCTTATAAGTTTTTTTTATCTGTGCTCTTTATGAGTTCAGCTAAACACCTTGAGCTTGGGAAGGTTTTACCCCCTTCATGACCAGGGGATTTTTTGCTATTCAGCACTGCGCAACTTTAACTGGCAATTGCGCAGTTATGCAACACTGTACGGAAATTAAATTTAGTCTGTAGAAAAGTTATAGCGTCTACAAACTATTTGAAAATGTATGTACTGATGCTCATTTCTTGAGACCCCAAAAGCCAGAACAGTACAAATACCCCCCAAATTACCCTTTTTTGAAAAGTAGACCGTCTGAGACATTTAGAAAGAGGCATTATGAGTTTTTTGAAGTTGTAATTTTTTTGTCAAAATATTTTGGAAAGTGTAGAAATTAAATAAATTTATTTTCACAAATGTTATAAAATACTTTCACCAGTGCAGTACAGCTTTATCATATAACTGCCGTGGAAGTAATCAGGGATACTGACTGGTGACAGTATAAAAAAAAAAAAGTTTTTTTCACTTTTTCTTTTGTTTACTATTTTTTTCAGTGTCACAATAGTGGGAGCAAGAAGACCCTCTCTTTGCTATTTGCAGTTGCATGGTGGTTGCATGCTAGACCTGTGTGTGTGCTATTCAGCGTCATTGGTGGAGCTGTGCCTCCCATAGGGGCTAGATTGGGGCTCCATCTTTCTCTTTTCTCCCACAGGGACACAAAGCTGTATTTTATGTGACTAGGAGTCCTGCCTGAGCACTGGTCTCCACACACAGAAATACCAGTATCATCCTACTGTCCAGCATCTCCCTGAAGAAGACTTGGATACGTTGAAATGTGTTGGGGCTATGGACAAGAACCAATGGAACTGTACCCTGCTGTGCACTAACACTGTCAGGCCCATGCTGTGATGTGCTACATGGGTTTGACCATTCATGTGGTTGTTTTAACCGTTTATCTTTTGAGTGACACTTTGTGGGGATGTTTTAACTCATGTTAATACATTTATAACTATTTATATGACATTGTTCCTATTGATTACATGGTTTCTGGCATCACTCAAAGTCCCACATGTTCCCCTTCTGGCCTATTTGGCAATTTTAGTTTATCTATCAGGGACGGATGACTCCTTTTTATTATTGATATGGCCAACAGTTAGATGGTTGCGAATAATGTCTTTGTACTCCTCACCTGGTTGCCGCCACACGCTTGACACCATCTGAACCAAATAGGTTTATCTTGATCTCATCAGAACACAGGACATGGTTCCAGTAATCCATGTCCTTAGTCTTCTTTTCTTCAGAAAACTGTTTGTGGGCTTTCTTGAGCATCATGTTTAGGCAAGGTTTCATTCTGGGATGACAGCTACGCAGACCAATTTGATGCAGTGTACGGCGTATGGTCTGAACACTGACAGGGCGACCCCCCCCACCCCCCCTCACCCCTTCAACCTCTGCAGCAATGGTGGCAGCACTCATACGTCTATTTAGCAAAGACAACCTCAGGATATGAAGCTGAGCACTCAACTTCTTTGGTCGACCATGACAAGACCTGTTCTGAGTGGAACCTGTCCTGTTAAACCACTGTATGGTCTTGGCCACCGTGCTGCAACTCAGTTTCAGGGTCTTGGCAATCTTCTTATAGCCTAAGCCATCTTTATGTAGAGCAACAATTCTTTTTTTCAGATCCTTAGAGAGTTCTTTGCCATGAGGTGCCATGTTGAACTTCTAGTGACCAGTATAAGAGAGTGAGAGTGATAACACCAAGATTGAACACACCTGCTCCCCATTCACACCTGAGACCTTGTAACACTAATGAGTCACATGTTTACGCTGTTATGCAAGCTGTACACTCACTACTTTACATTGTAGCAAAGTGCCATTTCTTCAGTGTTGCCAGATGAAAAGATAAAATATTTACAAAAATGTGAGGGGTGTACTCACTTTTGTGAGATACTGTATGGGAGAATTATATAAAATGTCACTTGAGTGACCACTTTGAGTCTGCTGGAGCTCCTGACATCACGTCAAGGATGCCCAGCAGCAGTCTTAGGCGTTTTGATGTTTATGCAATGTCGGCTTTTACAGGAAAATAACATTTATAAAATATGTTAAATGCACATATGATCTTTATAAGTAGATTGTTGCTGAAATTAAGGTCCGGCAATTTCTAATCTGTGATTACTTATATCTATTTAGTTGTGACTATTGGTAGCTCTTTCACTTACTGTTGTTTTTGTTTTAGATGTAATGGTCCTTTAAGAGTTTTCTGCAATAATTTGCTGCTGCTTTCCTTCTGGTCCAGTGATCAGTAATTGGTGGATGTTCAGAAATATTGCTTGCAGGTATCCTCTGCATAGAGTAATAATGAGTGTGTATTGAAGTAGAAGTGAGTGTGATGACAGCAACTCGTACAGGCCTAAAGTGCTGGAATAATGCTCAGGAGCTCTAGGCGTGTGCAGTCAACATTCACCAACATTCTTTATTTCACCTAGAGTCTTCTGTTTTTCTTTGGAGGAATGAGGCATACATTACATTAAAGAGAATTTTTAGTCTTTTAATTGATGATTATTTTTTTTTTTTTAGATATCAGTATAACAGAGAATATATGGATACATCATCAAACATCTAAATTCGTACATTAATTTGTGATTATATAAACACGAGGACAGCCATATTTGCCCATCACATAATCAGGCTCTGAGTATTGCAGTGCTACGCAATTCTTGTGCTTTACTGCTACATACCCCAATGCAAGTCTATCAGTCAGCTAACTTTGAATCAAGAGAGACAGTATCATTTTTCTGAGTCGGAGAGGGTACCCATCTAATGATGTAAAGTGGGGAAAATATTTATTTGATCCACTACAGATTTTGTAAGTTTGCCCACTTACAAAGAAATGAAGGGTCTATAATTCTTATCATAGGTGTATTTTAAGTGACAAAGACAGAATATAAACCAAAAATCCAGGAAAAATACATAAAATAGGTTGCAGTTCAGTGAGTAAAATAAATATTTGATCCCCAAGCAAAACATGACTTAGTATTTGGTGGAGAAACCCTTGTTGGCAAGCACAGATGTTTCTTGTAGTTGGTGACCAGGTTTAATAAATAAAGGTATAGGTGTCAGTGCAACTAAAATGTATTTATATAGTGCTTAAATTAATACTCAATTAAATAAATTAAATATAAAGTGCTATATTAGTAAAGTGTACACATGCCAAATTGTATTATATATAAATAAATAAATAAATACATCAATCAATCAGCATATCCATTCTTAGACCATAAATAGTGCATGTGCAAAATGATTATTTATACACTCATATATAAAAAATAAACAATAAATAAATATCTCCTATAAAAGTCTATTGGTAATAAAGTGCCAAATTTCTTCTTGAAAGTGCTCTTGTGCTTATTGTGCTTAAATAAGTGAATCTTCTTTACATCTGTACCAGGTGATAACACACGGTGCTCCCCTCCTAGTCCCTCACTCACCAGACTTTTGAGGGTAATAAGCCTATTACAGCCTCCCACGCCAGGTGTTATAGCCTGTATCCACTCCAGCAAGCACTCCGACTCTTTCCCAAATAAACACAGTATGTGGCATATGGAATCCTTATCAACGCTGCTCAGAAGGCTCCCCCCATAACAAAAGAAAAGATCTCCATCGTGAGGTACCTTCTAACACGTTTGTTAAACAAAATTCAATGTTACACTTACATAAAACGACAACCAAAAAAGCCTTGTATCTATTTCCTGGTGTTGGACACCACTTCCGCTTCCTGCGTTCCAACCACTGGATGTGACGACAGACGTACGGGCAACGGCTTGACGCGTTTCGCTCCACCAATCAGAGCGTCCTCAAAAGCAGAGGCATACATTACATAAAGAGAATAGTCTTTTAATTGTGTTTTTTTTTTTTTTTTTTAGATAATAGTATAACAGAGAAGATATGGATACATCATCAAACATCTAAATTTTTACATTAATTTGTAATTATATAAACACGAGGACAGCCATATTTGCCCATCACATAATCAGGCTTTGAGTATTGCAGTGCTACGCAATTCTTGTGCTTTACTGCTACAAACGACAATGCAAGTCTATCAGTCAGCTAACTTTGAATCAAGAGAGACAGTATAATTTTTCTGAGTCGGAGAGGGTACCCGTCTAATGATGTAAAGTAGGAAAAATATTTATTTCATCCACTACAGATTTTGTAAGTTTGCCCACTTACAAAAAAATGAAGGGTCAGATGTTTCTTGTAGTTGGTGACCAGGTTTGCACACATCTCAGGATTTTGGTCCACTCTTCTTTACAGATCTTCTCTAAAATCCTTAAAGCAGTTGTAAACCGCTGCACTTTTTTTTTTCTTACCTGCAAGACAAAGACATGATGTGCTAGTATGTTAAACGTACCTGAAAACGAAGCGTTCCAGAGATGCGATGCCATCGCTGGAGGCAGCGTCCATCTCTACCCGGCCTTCCTTCGAGGTTCGCGGCTCTGGCTCTGTGACACGAGCGAGCCGCCAGTCACAGCACACTGCTCTGAAGAAACGGCACGGGTGGCCGTTCCTTCAGAGCGCATGCGCCAGTGACGTAACTGGCTGCTAGCTCAGTAAAAATCTCCTAAACAGTGCATGTTTAGGAGATATTTTTCATTACCTTAATATAGGCTTACATATAGGTCAAACTTAAAGATGGAGCTTTATTTCCTCTTTAAGGTTTCTTGGCTGGCTCTTGGCAATTCAAAGTTTCAGCTCCCTCAATAAATTTTCTATAGGATTAAGATATGGAGACTGACTATGCCACTCTATGACCTTCATGTGCTTCTTCTTGAGCCACTCCTTTGTTGCCTTGGCGGTATGTTATGGGTCATTGTCATGCTGGAAGACCCAACCACCACCCATCTTCATTGTTATGGCTGAGGGAAGAAGGTTCTCATGCAAGATTTTATAATACATGGCCCCATCTATTGGCCTCCCAATGTGGCAAAGTCAGCCTGTAGCTTTAGCAGAGAAACAGCCCCAAAGCATCATGTTTCCACCTCTCTGCTTGACTGTAGGGATGGTTCTTAGAGTCATAGTCAGCATTTTTATTCCCCTAAACACAGCGAGTCCCCCTCCACAAGAAGGCATGTGTACAGTCATGCCAATGAACATCTAAATGATTCATAGTCAGCATTTTCTTCCTTCTATACATACCACCATTGTGCTTGCCAACAAGGCTTTCTCTATAAATTACTAAGTCATGTTTTGCTTGCGGGATCAAATACTTTTTTTACTCACTGAACTGCAACTTAAAGCGGAGTTCCACCCAAAAGCGGAACGTCCGCTTTAAGGACTCCGGGCCCCCTGATATGATATGATATGCCACATTTGGCATATAATTAGTTGGGGGGGTACCTAGTTTTGACAGTTTCCAGCTCCCACTTCCGCTTGGACCGCCTAGGCAGCTCGAGTGGAAGTTCTCCTCTCTCCCTCCCTTCCTCCCCACAATCTTCTGGGACACATCACAGGTCCGAGAAGATTGCCTGGCCATTCAGGACGCGCAGAGCAACTCGCGCATGCACAGTGCGCAACCTGCTGTGTACAGCTGGGTGCCCACACTCTAGTGATGCCGGCGCAGGGGAGAGCTGAGGGGGAGAACCGAGGGTTAAAGAGGAAGTAAACCCTCCTCTGCAAGTTGTACCTATAGGTAAGCCTATGGCTTACTTATAGGTACTGTAAATATCTCCTAAACTTGCACCGTTTAGGAGATATTTACCTAACATTCAGCCAGTAACATCACTGGCGCATGCGCTCTGAAGGAACGGCCGCTGCTGCCGTTCCTTCAGAGCCCCGTGCCGTGACCGTTGGCTCCCGCGCGCGTGCGCGGGAGTGACGTCACTGCGGCTCCGGCCAATCAGAAGGCCTGGAAGCCGCGATCCCGGAGGACGGGCGACTGAACATGTCGCCCGTCATACAGGTAAGCGGGCGGCACGGCGGGGGCTCGTTCTAAGGTAAGTATTTCATAATACTTTTCGTTCTAAGGTAAGTATTTCATAATGAGCTAGTATGCGATGCATACTAGCTCATTATGTGTTTCTCTTTCAGGGTGAAAAAAAAATAAAAAATCGGGTTTACAACCTCTTTAAGTGGCCACATCGCTGGATCATGGGACAGGTGAGTGTGTGTTTAAAAAAGGTCAGCAACTACACTTTTTGTAGCTGCTGACTTTTGATAAACACAGAAACAGAACGGCTGGAACTCCACTTTAATTTATAACATTTGTATCATGTTTTTTTTTTTTCTGTTTTTTTGGTTCATATTTTGTGTCTATCATTTAAAATACACCTAGGATAAAAATTATAGACCCTTCATTTTTGTAAGTGGGCAAACTTACAAAATCTGCAGAGAATCAAATACTTATTTTCCCCACTGTATCTACATTTCTCTACAGTTAAGCTGTTTATTTGGTGATAACGTTGTCATTATTTAGGATAACAAAGTACTACATGCCTCTAAGTAAAGATATGGGTTACCACACGCTTTGGGCGGAGCCAATTCATTTCCTTCACGCCGTTGGTCCAGCGCAATGCTGTTTTATGTCTGAATGCATTTGTGTGAGTGATGCATGTACATTGGAGCCGTGAGGCCTTACTGAGAGCTATTCTGTGAAAATTCAGACTTTTGCAGTGAAAACCGTGGGAGGTTTTCTGTGCTGTATCAACCTCTTGCAATTTAGAGGTTAACTTCCTCTGGTAAGCGGCTTTCACTTGTGGAGGTTGTCACATATTGGAGGGGCAAGGATTACTTTGAAGTTTCATGGCACTAGTCTGTCTTGTGGCTTATGAACCTAAGTGAAGTTCTCACTTATATTGGCATGCACATGCGCACTTTTTATTATTGAAATAAATTTCACCAAGTATGAATTTTTATATTTTTTATTGCACATGAGAACTTGAATTTGTGAGTTTTTCATCTATTGTATTTGAGCACTCTACGTCAGCATTTGCATATTTAAAGAGATAGCGCACCTGCTTTGGTTGAAGTATTCAAATATATTTGACATATTTGAGCACTTTATATTAGTATTTGCACATTTAAAGAGATAGCACACCTGTTTTGAGGTATAGTATTACATACATACCTTACCTATTTGGAGACAGAGAAGGCTTTGTTATGACAATATTGTCTTGCAAAAATGATTTTATTATTTAATTTTTTTAATTTTTACCAGTATTAGTTTTTTTTAAATAATTTTAAAATTAAGTAATTTTAACGCAAATAGAAAGTGTTTTAAAGTGTGTCCCATTTAAAATGACACAAAAAATTATGTATTTGATACAAAGCATGACAATTTTTTTTATTTGTTCTTTCGTTTAAATGCCACAAAATGAATGAAGAAGAGAAAAAAAAGAAAGAAACAAAACAAAACGAAAAAACAGTGTACACATTAATGGTAAAAGAAAATGAAAACAAAAAAAAAAAAAAATATATATATATAGAACATTTTTAACTAAAGGAGGAGAAGTAGCAGAAACGTTAATTAGGTTGTTTGAAGTTAACCTAGGGTTAACAAGGGGTTTAATTGGAATATAATTTTTCACAAAAACTTTTTTTTTACTTGTAAGGTTTCCTCTGCTGATGTCATAAGCAAATAAATGTAAATTAAATTAATTAGTGAATATAATGTAACAATACATGGTTGCACTGCATTACTTACTCAATAATACTAATTTCATGTGTCATTTTACGAAGGAGCAGCACATTTTTGACAGCTGGTAATGTCCAGGATGTAGGACAAATAAAAAAAAAAAAAATTTAGGTCATATCTCCTACATCTAAAATCTTAAAGTGCCTAATACAGTAATAAATATAATATCAGAAAAAGTCTGTAAAAAAATGTAAACATCATCAAAAAATATCTTGTAGAGTCAAAAATAGTGCACTGTTCCAACCTTCTAAGCACTTCCCTAAAATTTTGGAATCACATGCAGACTTGGAGTCTGTGACTCCAACAAGGCTCAGTATAATCCCCCCCCCTCCCCAAAAAAATAAATAAAAATCAGCATGCTCATGATGCCTTTGCAATCAGCCAAAATCTTTGCACATGAATTAGAAGTAGAGGAGAAATTTAACATGAAAGGGGGGGGGGGTGGTCCTGTTCCAGAGACGATTGTCTAAGATGATTTTCCCTACTTTTGGACAGATTTCCTCTTACTTCCTGTCTCTGCATTGATATAGGAAGTAAAGAAAATGCAGTGCTATGCAAAACTTAAAGTTTAGACTTTAGGTACATGTTGAGTAAACAAAATGTAATGTAAACATGTACACACACACATTGTCAGCCAAAGACTGTTAGGCTCCATGTACACGGGACGTTGTTAAAAGTCCCTTTGAATGCTGGAATTTTTAGGACGTTTGAAACGTCCGTTCGGTCGCATTTGTACCCGCGTTTAGCGGCGTTTGCGGGCGTTTGCGTTTAGAACCGTTCCTAGAGGTCAAAAAAATGATTCCCCTTTAAAATGGAAAAACGCGAACGCTAAACGCGGGTCATCGCGTTTGTGCGTTTGAAACGCCGGGAAACACACGTTCGAACGCAAATAATTGCGTTCTAAAAAAAGTCCCTGAACACAGCTGCCTGCAAATGACTGTAAACGACCTGGTGTACATGGACAGATAAGATAAAATGTAGATGGGTTCAGGGGCTTCTGAAAAAAACGCCCAACTGCTCCTAAACGGCCATTTCCAGCGTCCCGTGTACATGGAGCCTTAGCTTGAGAAAAAGCTCAGCATGGCCTGACGTCATGTGACCTTGACATACTGACATGCTTGGCTTGTGACCATTCTCCATAGTATGAATGTGTAGCACTGATGTAGAAGTAATAGATTGTGACATTTATCCTGAATATTATGATTGGAATGGAAAACAGCTTGGATACCGTCCTTAATTGCTTGGCTTGTCTAATTTGCTCCTTTGGGAAAATGATAGCGCATGTACAGTGTGTCACGTGATTTATTTTATATCCTATGTTTTAGGTTTACAGAATTCTGGCAATCACTTCTAGGAAAGCTAAAATCTTTCCCGTGAAAGATATTCCTTTATGTTCCAACATTTATGCCTAGTACATATGATAAGAATATCAGACGAACGATCGTCTTTTTCTTTTTGCATGCTAGTCTCATATTGAAAACCAATAGAATACTAATACAGAATACAGAATACAACTTCAAGAAGTGATGTAATGTGTTTTTTGTATTGTAATCTATTCTTTTGTTTAAGAGCATGCGTGGTCTTGATCATACGATTTTTTTCATACAAATATCATACCCATTACATGAAAATTGTTCGTTCTGTTATTGTACAAGAAATTTTCATGATTGGCTCTCAAAAGCTGTGTACTAAAAATCAGATTATCAGACGATCGCTCCAAAAGCGGTATTTTTTGTGAGGAAATGTGGGGAAACCTAAATTATTATACCTCTGGATGGCCAATACTTTGACCAAAGAAGGACAGATCTGAACTGGGGTTAGAAGGTCATGTCCCATAATGCAATGCAAGCTTTCATAGTTTTACCATGCTTAACCACTTAAGCCTCGGAAGATTTTACCCCCTTCCTGACCAGGGGGTATTTTGCGATTTGGCATTGCGTGACTTTAACGGACAATTGCGCGGTCGTGCGACACTGTACCAAAACAAATTTGATGTCCTTTTTTTCCCCACAAATAGAGCTTTCTTTTGGTGGTATTTGATCACCTGTGCGATTTTTTGATCATGCGCTATAAACAAAAAAAGAGCGTAAATTTTGCAAAAATAACAATATTTTTGACATTTTTTTATATGAAATCCCCCCCCCCCCAAAAAAAAAAATCAAAATTTTTTAACATTTTAGGCCAATTTGTTTTATGCTACATATTTTTGGTAAAAAAAAAATCGCAAAAAGCGTATTTTGATTGGTTTGCGCAAAAGTTATTGCGTTTACTAACTAAGGGAAGGATTTTTGTCATTCTTGTTGTTTTTTTTTTTAACGCGTAATGACGGTGATCTGCGATTTTTTTTTTTTGCGGGACTGCGACATTGCGGCGGACAGATCGGACCCTTGACTGACATTTTTGACACTTTTGGGGTTACCAGTGACATTACTACAGTAATCAGTTCTATACAAATGCACTGTTACTGTAAAAATGACACTGGCAGGAAAGGGGTTAACTTTATTTGAGAGGGAGGGGTGGTGTGTGTCCCTAGGGTGTGATTCTTACTGTGATTGGCTGTGGCTTGAAGTGTAGGAACAGTGATCAACGGTCCTACATAGTAGAACTGTATGATCACTGTTCTTACACAGGGAAGAATGACAGGCGGCTTGTTTACATCAGACGATCGCGAGTGCCCAGCGGACATCGGGTCCGCCGGGCACACGCGCGGGAGAGTCCGTGACTGAGCGGGAGCACGGCTCCGGCGGTGCTCGCTCGCTCCCCAGAGCCTCACAGGCTAGTGACGTACCCATACGTCACTTTGCCTGTGAGGGGCTGACCGCCGCAGTATACAGTGGGTACGGAAAGTATTCAGACCCCCTTAAATTTTTCACTCTTTTTTATATTGCAGCCATTTGCTAAAATCATTTAAGTTCATTCTTCTTCCTCATGAATGTACACATAGCACCCCATACTGACAGAAAAACACAGAATTGTTGACATTGTTGCAGATTTATTAAAAAAGAAAAACTGAAATATCACATGGTCCTAAGTATTCAAACCCTTTGCTGTGACACTCATATATTTAACTCAGGTGCTTTCCATTTCTTCTGATCATCCTTGCGATGGTTCTACACCTTCATTTGAGTCCAGCTGTGTTTGATTATACTGATTGGGCTTGATTAGGAAAGCCACACACCTGTCTATATAAGACCTTCCAGATCACAATGCATGTCAGAGCAAATGAGAATCATGAGGTCAAAGGAACTGCCTGAAGAGCTCAGAGACAGAATTGTGGCAAGGCACAGATCTGGCCAAGGTTACAAAAAGATTTCTGCTGCACTTAAGGTTCCTAAGAGCACAGTGGCCTCCATAATCCTCAATTGGAAGACGTTTGGGATGACCAGAACCCTTCCTAGAGCTGGCCGTCCGGCCAAACTGAGCTATCGGGGGAGAAGAGTCTTGGTGAGAGAGGTAAAGAAGAACCCAAAGATTACTGTGGCTGAGCTCCAGAGATGCAGTCAGGAGATGGGAGAAAGTTGTAGAAAGTCAACCATCACTGCAGCCCTCCACCAGTCGGGGCTTTATGGCAAAGTGGCCCGACGGAAGCCTCTCCTCAGTGTAAGACACATGAAAGCCCGCATGGAGTTTGCTAAAAAACACCTGAAGGACTCCAAGATGGTGAGAAATAAGATTCTCTGGTCTGATGAGACCAAAATAGAACTTTTTGGCCTTAATTCTAAGCGAAAAATTTAAGGGGGTCTGAATACTTTCCGTACCCACTGTATGTACTTGCGGCAGTCGGCAAGTGGTTAAATCGTACACCTAATCAGACTGATATAATGAAGTGGGCAAGCATAGACATAGATTTTTTTTTATTGTTTTTTAAGTCATGACAGATGATGTAAGATAGCTTTTATTGCAAGCAGAGCGAAAAAAAATATTAAGTTATATTTCAATTTTTTTAATGAACAGTTAAAGCAGTTGTAAACCACTGCAGTAAAAATTAAAACTTTTTCCTGTAAGACAATGGCATAATGTGCTAGTATGCATTGCATCCTAGCACATTCTGAAATATTTACCTGTGAAATATTATCACTGCTAACAGGGCTTCCATCTTCCCCCGGTCTTCCTTCTGGGTTTGCGGACTCCAGCTGTGTAAGTGGCCAGAGCCGCGATGATGTCACTCCTGCGGTAGCCCTCGGTTTCCGGCACGATGCTCTGAAGGTCTGGCACGGTATGCCGGACCTTCAGAGAGCATGTACCGGTGACGTCAGCGGCTGCATCCAGTGTGAATATCTCCTAAACAGTGCCTATTTAAGAGATATTAATTATACCTACAGATAAGCCTTATATGCTTACCTGGGGGTAAAAATCGCAAAGCAGATTTTACTACCACGTTAAGTTATAAAATATATTTTCTTTCCTGTGAGATCAAAAGATTTGCCTTTGAAATTATTAGTCGATTCCCCTACTTGCAGCCAGTACAGGGCACCTAAGGAACATCTGTGGCTAAAGTCTGCAGAAGCCCTTGTGTGACAGAACATGTCACTGGCACTCCCCCCATCACTGATTAAATTTACAGAGCATGTAATGTCTGTTACTTTGTGGTATGGGCATATTTTCTAAAATTCCTCCCCCACAGTGGTGCAACCATAGATATAGCAGCCGGCACAAATCTTCAACGTGCAACACTTCTGGGTGTGTTGTATGCTTCATGTTCTTGTTGCCAGCTATGGAGGGAATTTATCAAAACCTGAGCAGCCAGAATCTGGAGGAGATGTGCATGGCATCCCTGATTACATTTACAGAGCATGTAGTGTGTGTTACTTTGTGGTTGGGTATATTTTCCAAAATTCCTCCCCCACAGTGGTAAAACCAAAGCCCTAGCATGCTAGCACATATCTTCAACATGTGATACTTCTGGGTGTGTTGTATGCTTCATGTCCCTGTTGCCAGCTATGGAGGAAATGTATCAAAACCGGAGCAGCCAGAATCTGGAGGAGACGTGCATGGCAACCAATCAGCTTATATCTTTTCATAGCTTAACTAAAAAAAGCTGAGGATAATGCATTCACAACTGCTCCAGATTCTGTCTGCTCCAGTTTTGATAAATCCCCTAATATGGCTCCAAACATGTCCTACCTCCCCTCCTACCTGGCTGCTACATCACTAGTATGTCCCTTCAGAGCTGCAGGTACGCGGTAGTTGTGTACCGGCAAGGAACAAACAAACCTGAAAGTGTTGGATGCTGATAACTCTAAAGATGCCGCCAGCCCCACAACTGAGGCATTAATGGGTAGAATTATTCTTGTACTTTACAAATCTGTATTTCATTTAACTTTTTTAGTATCAATTTTAGGGTTCAGGCAGGGGGAGGGGTTAAAGGAGTTGTAAAAGCAGAAGTTTTTTTTTTATCTTAATGCATTCTATGCATTAAGGTAAAAAAACCTTCTGTGTGTAGCAGCCACCCAAGCACCCCCTAAGACATACCTGAGCCCACTCTCTGTCCAGCGATGTTTACGGGTCCTTCGGCTGTTTGGGACTCTCCCTCCTGATTAGCTGAGACACAGCAGCGGTGCCATTGGCTCCCGCTTCTGTCAATCAAGTCAGTTAGCCGATCAGAAGAGAGAGGGGGCAGGGCCGAACGGCAGCTCCATTTCTGAATGGAGTTTCAGCTTGGCTCAGGTGCCCTCATAGCATGCTGCTTGCTGTGGGGGCACTCGACAGGAGGGAGGGGCCCGGAGCACCAAAGAGGGCCCGAGAAGAGGAGGATCCAGACTGCTATGTGTAAAACCACTACACAGGGCAGGTAAGTATAACATGTTTGTGATTAAAAAAAAAACATGAGACTTTACAATTACTTTAAGTGCTAGGTGGGTTTTAGTGTTAAGCCGGCCATATACTCTTTTTTTTCGTTTAGCCACTGGGCTGAAAAACCCCCCCAAAAAAACGTAAAAAGTTCCTGCAACCAAGGTGAATGGAGTGATCTCTGGAGGCTCTGACATAAGGAAGCAAAGTCTTGCATCTACCAATATGGCTGCCTTCATGCAGAGACACAGTGTAAAACAGGCATGTCCAACCTGCGGCCCGGGGGCCACATGCGGCCCTGAACCCCAGGCAATGCGGCCCACTGCCCCCTGACAATTTTTTTTTTGCTGGGGAGGAAGGAAGTAGGGTCGGGGGCATGGACACAGTGGCTTCCAACTAACGGTAGGCAGAGGCTGCCTCGGAGGGGGGGAGGCGAGCATGTGCAGTGTTTCTGACTCCTACCACCATGACCACTTCAAATCACTGAATTGGTCATGGTGGTTAGAGTGTTCCTTTAATATCTCTCAGAAGAAGTAAACCTCTGTATACTGATTCCATTTCATTTCATCATCCTCGGTTTGTGTTAAATTAGTGCGGGGGGGGGGGGGGGGGGCAGCGGCACGGGAAGGCCGCAGCGGCATTTTATTACTTATATACCTTAACTATAGTATATATTTTATATGCGGCCCGAGAAAATTTCTCTACACTCAATGTGGCCCAGAGAAGCCAAAAGGTTGGATACCCATGGTGTAGAACAAGGAATGGTAAATCAGTAATGGGGAAAAACCAGCTCAGGGGGACCACAGGCAATGCTGGTGAATATTTCTTTGAACCCTGCCTGCATTTTTTTGGGAAGAGCTTTTTCGAGTTTAGTTTCTCTTAAAGTACTAATGCTGGTCACTTAATCTCTATCTAAAATGGTTGCTATAGGACTGGAGCCATTAGAGGTGCATGTCTAGGTGTGAATGTATTGTAGACCAATCTTTTTCTTTCAGTCCGAAAAAAGCTGTGATTTGCTGCAGTTCCATTTTTAGCAAAATCTCCTTTGTCGTCTTCCTCATTTGTTGTGCTCAGATTGCTGTAAAAGGTTAGCCAAATTAAGTGAGATACTTGTAAGACCATTCATTCAAGGCTATTATAAATGAGCTGTGGCTTTCTTTTTATTTTGCAGAGAAATGATGAAGAAGCAGTAGTTGACAGAGGAGGAACACGTTCCCTTCTGAACACACAATTTGAAAAAGAAGATTTGGAAGGTAGGTACACAGATTTAGGCTTTGTATTCTATGGATGATAACAAGTGTTGCTTACAAATAATCATCAGTCCTGGCATTTCTTATTATTCAGCACTCTATCAGCAACTAGCTCTTAATATAGAGGTATTACAGTGAAAAAATGGAAGAACAGGAAAAATTGTCAGAAGAGTACAAAAGAGACTTCTATAGTGAAGTACTGTATGTAATAGATTGTAAGCTCTAACGAGCAGGGCCCTCTAATTCCTCCTGTATTGAATTGTATTCAGGGCCGGTGCTAGACTATTTTGCATCCTAGGCAAGACCAGCTACTTGCACCCCCCCCCCAAAAAAAAAAAAAACTATACCCCCCTTTTAACCCTACACTCCCTTTCCTGTATACACTGCTCCCTTTAATCCTACACCCCCTTCATGTACACACTGCCCCCTTCCTGCACATACTGCCCCCTTCCTGCACATACTGCCCTTCTTTAATGCTACACCCCCTTTCTGCACACATTGCCCCCCTTTAATCCCACACCCCCTTCATATACAAACTGCCCCCTTTAGCCCTACACCCCCCTTTATATACACACTGTCCCCTTTAACCCTATACCCTCTTCATATACACACTGCCCCCTATAACCCTACCCCCTCCATATGCACACTGCCCCCCTTTACCCTTCACCCCCCTTCTTGTACACACTGCCCCCCCTTCCTGCACACACTGCCCTTCTTTAATGTTACACCCCCTTCCTGCACACACTGCCCCCCTTTAACCCTACACCCCCCTTCCTATACACACTGCCCCCCTTTAACCCTACACCCTCCTTCCTATACACACTGCCCCCCTTTAACCCTACACTCCCCCTTCATATACACACTGCCCCTCTTTAACCCTACACACCCCTTCATATACAAAGTTCCCCCCTCTCTAGAGGTGACATCCACCGGGGATGAGGAGTTGACAGGAGAGGAATGTGGCACTGGCCATAACTGCTCCCTAGCGGTGACAGTGCGCCCTAGGCGGCCGCCTAGTTTGCCTAGTGGTAGCACCGGCCCTGATTGTATTGTAACTGTATTGTCTGCCCTTATGTTGTAAATCGCTGCGCAAACTGTTGGCGCTATACAAATCCTGTATAATAATAATAATAATAGTAATATAAGAGATATGGTTGGAAAAAGCCTCACATTTGAAGAGGCTGCTTGAGGGAACCTGTAACCTAAAAATTCTCTTGTGAAGCATATGTCTTTTTCCATGTTAGTTGGGGTTTGCTTGATAAAAAAAAAAAAGAAAAAAAAAAAAGAAAAAAAAAAGAAAATGCCTATTAGATAAAGTGTAGCAAAGGTGTCTGATGGGTAGGATTTGATGATGTACCCCGTACCCAATGCGAGTTCACTACACCTTATCTGCGGGTTTTTTTATCTTGAAAATGTAAAGCTATATTTATGTTAAATAGCTCATATTTATATATGTAAAACTTGATTTATGTATTTTGTTGTATTGGTAACTGCAAGGTGCAAAATTTGCTTTTTATGTTCCAAAACCGTTTTAACGTATACTTCAATCAAAACCAGGATTAGAGTCCAGAAAGTGTGATAATGGCTGTAAACTACTCGTGCACCAGTTCATCCCCTTTTCAGTAATTTGATGACTTGGGAACTCCCTTTTGTTTACCTGTTTGTAATGCAGAAGAGGTTGTATAGTTACATAGTTAGTCAGGTTGAAAAAAAGACACCAGTCCATCCAGTTCAACCTATGATGTGTGTGTGTGTTTGTAGTTAACAGTACATTGTATACCCCTGTATGTTGTGGTCGTTAAGGTACCCATCTAATCCTTTTTTTTTTTTAAACTATCGATGCTCCCCGTTGAAACTAATGCTTGTGGAAGAGCATTCCCCATCCTTACCGCTTTGACGGTAAAAAACCCTTTACGCAGTTTAAGGTTAAACCGCTTCTCTTCTAATTTCAGTGAATGGCCATGTGTCTTTTTAAATTCCCTTTTGCTGAAAAGTTTGTTCCCTATGATAGGGTCGCCAGTACAGTATTTGTACATTGATATCATATCCCCCCTCAGCGTCTCTTCTCCAGAGAGAATAATTTCAATGCTTGTACTCTTCCTGAGGACCGGTGCCCAGAACTGGACGGCATACTCCAGATGTGGCCGGACCAGAGTCTTGTAGAGTGGGAGAATAATTGTTTTATCTCTGGAGTAAATCCCCTTTTTTTTACATGCCAGTATTCTGTTGGCTTTGCTTGCAGCAGCTTGGGGCTGCATGCCATTGCTGAGCTTGTTGTCTCCTAGGACCTCCAGGTCTTTTTCTATCTTAGATTCCCCCAGAGAGTCTCCCCCTAGCAAGTAACTTGTGTTCGTATTTCTGGCACCCAAGGGCATTACCGTACATTTTTCAATATTAAACCTCATTTTCCATGTATTTGCCCACCCACCCCATCATTTAGTACAGGTTTTCTTGTAACTAATTAAACAGGATTGGTCCCATGACAGATCCTTAGGGGACCCCACTTTCTACATCCAACCGATCTGAGTGCTCCCCATTTATCACCACCCTCTGGAATTTGCCCCTGAAGCCAGTTTTCAATCCAGGTACTCACCCTATGATTACGTACCTTAGTTTGTACAGTAAGCGTTTGTGGGGAACTGTATCAAATGCCTTTGCAAAGTCCAGATACACCACATTCACAGGACTTCCTTTATCCAGATGGCAGCTAACTTCTTCATAGAAGGTTAATAGATTGGTCTGACAAGAACGATTCCTCATGAATCCATGCTGATTACTACTAATGATACCATTTTTATTACTAAAATCTTGTATATAATCTCTTATCATCCCCTCCAATAGCTTGCAGACTATTGATATTAGGCTAACCAGCCTGTAGTTCCCAGGGATATATCTTGGCCCTTTTTTAAATATTGGTGCCACGTTGCCTTTTCTCCAATCAGCTGATACCATTCCCGTCAGTAGATTGTCCTTAAAAATTAGGAACAATGGTCTGGCTATCACCTGGCTGAGTTCCTTAAGGACCCTCAGGTGTAAGCCATCTGATCCTGGTGACCTATTTATGTTAAGTTTTTCAAGTCTAGTTCTGAGTCTGTCTTCTGTTAACCATGAGGGTGCTTCCTGTGATGTGTTATTAACATTAACATTACAGTCTAGGTTACTGTATCCCCCCAATTATTTTGTGAAGACTGAGGAGAAGAAGTTATTTAGAACCTTCGCCTTCTCTCTGTCCCTTTATCCAGATTCGCTTCATCATCCTTTATGGGGCCAATATGTTCTGGCCTCACTTTCTTACTATTTATATACGTAAATAATTTCTTGGGGTTTTTATTATTGGTATTGGTTTTTCTTATTGGTTTTCTTATTGGTATTTGCCAACAGAGTAACCGTAGGCTCTGTGCTTTGCCTACACAAAATTTAATGTATTAGAATGTCACCAGTTAGACTAAAATCTGCCATGTAGGGCTTATTGGGGATACATTAAGGAAGAGATTGGAAATTACAGAGCTAAAGAAGATTAAGTAGCACAGATCTAGGAAGCAGACCTTTCAACTTCACATGTGAGCAACTCTGTATAGCCTGAATGTGGTGTATTGTACAATGTACCAAACACAGATTAAGGTAAGTTGAGTGGATGTTGTGACCTTAACATCTGATTTTTTGGATTGTTGCCTAGAATTGGCCTTCAAAGTGGTTGTAAACCTCAGTCATAAAATCTGAACATAGCCCATATATCTGTAGTGTTTACTTATCTCTCTCCAAAGCTCTAAGTGTTGTTTCTTTCTGGTGTTTCTTTCCTCTGTTAACAGCATGAGTCACTTCTGCGAAGTTTTCTCGACACATGAGATAAAATTTGTGTTGGGAGGGAGTGGGGGAAAGCCTAGCACGCAGCTTGTCTATTTAGAACTTAGTCCTTCTGCTGTGTGGAGGGAGGTGTCTTCCTTTCCTTCAATCAGCTCTCACATACTGTAACTGCAGCCTCTCTGCCCCCTCCTCTGTGATACTAACAGATGTACAGTAGAAGGATTTTAACACTTTTCTGCCCTTTTGAAGGGGTGTAGTGAAGAGAGGGCTGCAGATAAACAAATAAAACCTATGTAGAAGGATTTGTTTCATCTGTGTATCTTCTGATGCTGTTCACTTCACTATACAGCCATGGGGCTCTGTTTGCATATTTACTTACAATCTTTTTAGGCAGGCCATACAAGTTACAATTAGACTGTAACATGCATGTGATAGCTGAAAGTCATACCTCTCAACAGTCCCGAATTGTACGGGATTGTCCTACCTTTTCAGCGGAGTCCCACTGTCCCGTGTAGAGGGGACAGGCTCGGTCCCTGCACATTGTGCCCACAGTGACAATACATTCATCTGCACATCACAGCATAATTTATATATAAATAAAATTGACATGTAATTTGCATTTAAAAGACCTGTTTGTGTTTGCATATGAATGAGCTATAGTGCCACTTTCATATGCAAATGCTGTCTCTGGTTTATTAATGCGCGAAGCTGAGGCAGGCTGCTTCTCCACTTCTGTCACATAGACAGTTGAGGGGAAGACATTCTATTTCAATTACACATCAAATCTCCATACTGGGGTCTGCACTGAGGGGGTAGTCTTTATTGTTTTTTTTTTTTGTTTTACTGATGGGTTGGTCTGTATTGGGGGTCTTTACTGAGAAGGGGCTAGGGGGTCTGTACTGAGGGATTAGGCTGAACTGGGGTGGGGGGGTCTGTACTTAGGGAGTGAGCTGATAGGGAGGGTCTGCATGGGAGGATGGGTCTGTACTGAGGGGGGGTTGCCTAGGAGGGGGTCTGTACTGAGGGGGCGGGCTGAAGAGTGAGTTTGTGCTAGGGAAGTTTACTGCTGTAGGGCATATCTGTACTAGGTGGGGAATTGGGGATATAGGGGGAGATCTATACTGTGGGCTTGTGGGGGGTTTGTACTGGGAGAAGGTAATTTTTGGTTGTACTGTGCTCAGAAGATATGTGTGTTGCGTATGTCTAACCCTTGCACTCTCTTCATTACATATTCCTGGCCCCATCAGGAATTCAGTACTGACCCCTGCACTTTGTGTATTATGCACCCCACTACACTCAACTATATACTCTTGAGCTCTGCAGTCTGTGCTTTATGCACAACAGATGCCTGCTCTCTGTGTGGTATGCACTTCTGAGCCCTGGAGTCTAAGTGTTATGCATTCTAGACCCCTGACCTCCCTGTGATACACATTCCTGACCCCTGCACTCTGTGTGTTACACTCTCCGGAGCCCTGCATGATAGACACTGGGTTGGATTTACTAAATGCAAATAGACTGTGTTTTTGCTCCAAAGCTTAGTAAATGAGGTAATGCTTCACTTTACAAAGAATACCCAATCACATGCAAGATAAAAAGGAAAAAAAAAAAAAAACAGCATTTTTGCTTGGACATAATTGGAAGATGAAAGTCAGCAGAGCTTCCCTTCATTTACTAAGCTCTGAAACAAATGCACTTGCAAAGTACAACTGCACTTGCAGAGTGCACAGTCTATTTGCCTTTAGTAAATTCACCCCAATGTGTTGGACATTTCATACTCCTGACCACCCACTGCACTCTGTACTCTGGGATTTATATGGCATACTCTTGACCAGCAGTCCCCAACCTTTTTGGCATCAGGGACTGGTTTCATGGCAGCCAATTTTTCCAGGGACCAGGACGGGGATATTCATGGAGTTGGTTCTCAGCCCCCCTTCACATCACAAGCCCCCTTTACAGCACAGTTTCTCCTTTATATCAGTGTCCACAGTCCTCCTTTACATTACAGTGCCCCCGTTTAAAGCAGTCCCACAGTGTCCTCAGCTCCCATTCACATTACAGTGCCCCTTTACAGTGCAATCACCTTTACATTAATGTAAAGGAGACTGCACTGTAAAGGGGTTAAAATGTATTGCTCAATGATATCTCTTGTTGTGAATGTACCGCACATTGAATTTAATAAAGTTTCTTTAAAAAAACCAAAAAACATAACCTTTAACCACTTTACCACCGGAGGATTTTGCTGTCTTCCGTCCAGGCCACTTTTTGTGATTCGGCGCTGTGCAACTTCAACTGACAATTGCGCGGTCGTGCGATGCCGTACCCAAACGAAATTTACGTCCTTTTTTTCCCACAAACAGAGCTTTCTTTTGGTGGTATTTGATCACCTGTGCGATTTTTACTTTTTGCGCTATAAACAAAAAAAGAGCGTTTATTTTGAAAAAATAACAATATTTTTAACATTTTTTATATGAAATTCCCCCCAAAAAAGATGTAAAAACCAATTTTTTTAAAAATTTTTGGCCAATTTGTTTTATGCTACATATGTTTGGTAAAAAAAATCGCAATAAGCGTATTTTGATTGGTTTGCGCAAAAGTTATTGCGTTTACTAACAAAGGGAAAGATTTCTGTCATTTTTGGTGTTTTTTTTTTAACGAGTAATGGCGGCGATCTGCGATTTTCTTTGTGGGACTGCGACATTGCGGCGGACAGATCGGACCCTTGACTGACATTTTTGACACTTTTGGGGGTACCAGTGACATTACTGCAGTAATCAGTGCTATAAATATGCACTGTTACTGTAAAAATGACACTGGCAGGGAAGGGGTTAATTTTATTGGAGAGGGAGGGGTTAATGTATGCCTGGTGCTTACTGACGTGTAGGGGGGGAGGTGACTGTGTGAGTCATGGACAGATCGGATGTCCAGCTATGCTGAACAGTCCGATCTGTCACTCCCTGTCACTATGGAGATCCGCCCGCTGTGTTTACACAGGCGGGCGGATCTCCAGACTCGATCCCCGACGATCGGGTAAGAGCAGCGGCGATCGCCGCTGCTCCTCCCCTGGCCCGACTCCCGCTGTGAATGAAAACAGCGGGAGCGAGCCTCCGGCGGCGTGCAAGCGCCGCCCAGAAGGGGGAGTGTCTAACGACGTTAATACTACGTCGCTGGACAATAACGAACCACTCTGCCGCAGTAGTATTACTGTGAGCGGTTCTTAAAGTAGAACACGTTTGTTTGTCTAGAAAAAAAAAAAAAAAGGGGACTGCACTACATTACAGTGCCCATAGGCCCATAGCAATCACCAATCCCTTCGCAGTGCTCCCTGCATTCATGGCCCCCCTTTCCTCTCTAACTTTACTGCCCTTTTCAGTCTTTGCCTCCCCTGCACAGTCCTACCTTCAGCAGGGCAGAGGCAGTTATTAGCCTGAGTGTCCTCTCCCGGGTCTTCCACCCCACCAACAATGTCATCCTATCAGCAGGGCAGGGGGTGGGACAAGTTGTAGATGTGGATGGAGGGCGGAATCTGCCTAACTTATCATGTTAAGTGGGTGAATACCCGTCTGGTAATATGAAAAGACACCTGCTCTCTGTCCAGATCTCCAGCATCTCCCCTGCCCTGCTGATAGGAAGACATTGTCGGCATGGCGGGTGACCCGGGAGAGGACACACAGGCTAAGTGGCCATACAGCAGAAGGTAAGCAGAGTTTGCAGTGATAGTCTTGTCCTGACCACAGTCGCCGCTCACCTCCTGCTGTGCGGCCGGGCTATTGACCACTGATCTTGACTAGGGATCGACCAATTATCGGCAAGCCGATATATCGAGGGCCGATATGCACTTTCCCCGATATATCGGAATCGGCCACCAAGGTGGCTGATATTTCCGATATTTCAGAAAGTGCTTGTACCGCAGTGATGCCTGCAGCTATAGGCATCACGCTGGTCCCGGCGTACATTGCCGACGGTCGGCTGTCTTGTAATGATAACCGATGCGGCTGAGAACCTGCTCGGCTGTTATTACAAGGAACAAAGGGGAGCAGCAAGGGGAGCAAAGAAAGAGAGCTTCATTGGAGGAAAGCATTCAATAAAACCAGTTGCTTTGCCGTGAATGGGCAAATTGCAGGTCTGCCTAAATCAGACCGATTATAGATTACAGCTAAAAGCACCATATTTTAGTGGTTCTTTAAATTTGAATTAACAGGCAAGGTCAGCTTTATAAATAAGGGGCCCTGCCCTATGGGAAATCACTGCATCAAAGTTTAAAAAAAAAAAAATGGGGGAAAATAAACATACCTTACCCCCGACCTTGGTGAAGGTAATATTATGCTCCTTCCAGCAAGATCCTGGAGAATGCTGAGTATTCCAAATCTCACAAGAGGGTAATCCAGCACAGTGCAGGAGGATTTTCCTGTGAGATTTGGAATACTCAGCATTCCTCTTAGCCCCATTCACATTGGAGCTATTTGTCATGCGATTTGACAGGACAAATCGCATGACAATTCATATCTTATTGCCGGCAATGGCAGTGTTCTAATTGATGCATCGCCGGCTTTGCGGTGCTGCATCAATTTGAAAAAGTAGTACATGCACTACTTTTGGCGATTTCGGTTGTGACTTCAATAGACATCTGTGCATGAAGCCGCACAGTTGTCTTCAAAGTCACACCCAAAGTCACACTTAGATGCAGTCTTGAAATTGTGCGATTTCAGGTGAAATTGCAAGATTTGAAAGCTGCACTCAATGTGAACGGGCAATAAATCTTGCTGAAAATAGTGTCACCCCTGCCTTGTTCACAAACTGTTTTACCCCCACAAGATTTTTTTTTTTACCTTTCATGCATTGATTTTGCAGTGTCACATCGATTTTAAAAAGTAGTACATGCACTACTTTTTGCATGAAGCCGCACAGATGTCTTCAAAGTCGCACCTGAAGTCGCACTGAGATGTGGCTTTGAAATCGTTTTTTTTTTTTAACCTTTTATACATTGACTTTGCATGGGGTGGGGCCCTGATTTATAAAGCTGACATTACGTGTTAATTTGAATTTAAAGGACCACTAAAATATGATACTTGAGCAGAAGCAGTCCTGGCAGTGTTCTAATTTTCTGTCACAGTTGTTGAACAATGTGATCTTCATGTAAATGTGAAGAAAAACATAAGGAAGGGATAGGAAATAAAACTGCAATTACTGTAATATACTAATTAGTGTCATTACATTTATAAATCACAAGTTATCAGAATACAATATTTTTCACAACAGTGCTTGAGAACCCCTTTACATGAACACAAATCAGCTATTTTCATTTGTAATACATTTCCAAATCAACGTTTTTGATACTTTTTCAATGCACAGTTCCATTAGAGTAAATTGTGTACATTGCATATTATTTCTGACACCTCCATACTGAATGTTAACAGAAACAATGAGCCTGTCAAACCCAATACAAATAGCCTTCCATGCGCAACGGTTTGCACTGACAGGCGCAATCAGCCTGAAATGTCATATGTAAATGACTGGTTATTAAAAGAGTCTAAGATTTTGCAATTAAAGGTAATTTCAAAGCGCTGGAATGATTGTATGCTAAAGGGAATTATTCTAATTCCCTCCTTACCTGCAGTGGTGAGCAAATCTTTTTCTATAGTTTTTATCTTGATTTTCCTTTCTTTTATAACATATCACAGTTCTCAATTTATTTTTTGTTCATTGACGGACACAGCTCCTGATCTTCTTAACCCTTGGGTTATACTGCCCCCTACAGGAGTAGGATACTAGGCAGAAAAAAAGTCTGGCTATGCTTATGGACAGTCCCAGGGGGTATACTCCATCTCTCTTCTATAAGTACTCTGTTTTTTTCTGCCTAGTCAGGAGTCCTTGCAATTTTTTCTTTTAAGATAGAATTTTTTTCTCCTGGATTTTTTCCTGAGAAATCTACAATCAACTGCTGGACTGGGCGGTGGGCTGGATAATCTAGATCCAGTGGTCACCCCAGTCTGGCCAGCGCTAGGTCGGCCACAACATAGCCCCACTGGACGGGGGCTGGCCTGCGAATTAAACATCTCGTAAGATCACATACGACTGGGTCTCAGACCGAGTCGCATCGTTCCTCCGGGCCGACAGCCCCCCATTTCTATGGAGAGGAGGTTCTGTCTGGAGCAGTGCCCACCTGGTTCCTGGTATGTTAAGTAACTGTCTCCCCTCTTCGCCTGGAGGGTTTTGGGGTGGACGTGGGCCTCCTCCATGGGGTGGTCAGACCCCTGGGTACCCCTTCTTCCCATTAGGCACCCCCCTCATCAGTCTGGTGGTCCCTGTGGGATGGGGCTGTGGGGTGAAGGAGGGGGGGGGCAGATGGGGGGACGGACAACACCCTGCCCCCACCGTCTAGGGTGGAGGCAGGGTGCTGTGCGATGGTGGCGCCAACGAGCGGGCGATCAGATGTGGAGAGGGCTATACCTGGTGGGGGCTCCTGCCAGGGCCCCCCTTTCTGCCTGTGCCTCCTGGGTCCCTAGGCGCCTTGTGGTGCCGGATGGGGCCTCCATTTTCTTGTAGCCTGTGTGCTTCATGCACAGTGGCCATGTTTGTGTAGTCTGGTGGCCATTTTTTGATGGTTTGCCATTGAAAATAGCGGCGGCCATGACAGTGGAGCCCTCTGGTTCTGACTCCTGGATCTTTTTGTTTCCTGATCGCCGTTCGTGCAGTGCAGATTCTCCTGGTAGCTTCGGTGCCTGATTTATGCAGGGTGGTGAGTCTGGTGGGGTCCTCTCCCTCTACTGAGGATCAATTGGTGCTCTGTGGCAGAGCGGTGGGGGTTGTCCCTTTTTTTTTTCACACTTTTTTGTGGGGTCACCCTGGTGACCCATGGAGTATTTGGCGCACATCTCCCCACCTGATCCCCTCTCTGAGCCCCCCCCCCCCCCCGGGTCCCATCCATCCACTGACGGTCCTGGAGTCCATGGTGTCACAGGTGGAGGTGGCTATTGGGCGACGGGCTGGCAAAGAGCACCCTTCACCTTCCCCTGCCTCATCTGTCTCATCAGATCCTGAGTCTGATTTGGCCACCATGAACGTGGGTCACCCTGCTGGGTCTGCGACCACAAGCCCCGAATCCTCAGATAGTGAGGAGGATTCCTCCAATTTTGCAACTGCGTATGAAAAGGTGCTGGTGGACACACTGATTATAGCTGTGTGTGAGACCTTAAAGATGGAGGAAGCAGCTGAAGCTGCGGCGAAAGCGCAGGTTCCTTTTGGCATTCAGAAGATATCCAGAGCTTAAAAGGTGTTCCCTTTCCCCTCTCATTTTGACAGAATTGTCACTAAATAGGGGGGACAACCAAAGTGTCCCCTTGGGGTCTCTAAGCGATTTTGCTAGGCGATACCCCTATGCGGAGTCCCTTCTTAAGAAGTGGACTGTTCCACCAGTTTCCAGATTGAACAAGGCAACCATAATTCTGGTTGAAGAGTCCCCAGCCTTTAAGGACCTGGCTGACAGAAAGGCGGAGGCTGTGGCCTGCAATAAGTACACCCTGGCTGGTTCGGCACTGAGGCCGATATTCACCATTGCCCTGGTGTTGCAGACACTGACCAAATGGGCTAGGCTTTTGTGCCGTGACCTGGAGGGGGAGTAGCTCCCCCTGCCTTTGCTGAGCTGTTGGACCAGCTGGTCCAAGGGCTGCAATTTATCTGTGAAGGCTCCTTGGATGTAGCTTCCCTAGTGGATGATCGGCTCCCTGTTTCGGCAGTGGTCCTTCAGTGTGCCTTTTGGCTCAAATGCTGGTCTGTGGACCAGACTTCTAAAAAGGCCTTTATTGATCTTCCCTTTCAAGGAGATCGCCTGTTTGGTGCTACCCTGGATGACATCATTAAAGATCTCACAGGGGGGAAGAGTACCTTTTTTCCGCAGGCTACTAAGAGCAAGGACCCTTGTCATAGACGTGAGCCCTCCTTCTTGGCTCATTTTTTTGTCCTTCAGGGTTGACTGACAAGGGATCGGTGCCCTTCAGGGCCTCTTGTGGGGAATCCACAGGATAGACAAGTCAAGAGAGGGCTTCTCTAGACCTGCGGACAAGGCCCCTTCAACATGAAGGTGCGCCTTCACCCGTATCAGGGGTGGGAGATGCCTTCTCTGGTTCCGGGACCCATGGACTCCCCTGTTACAAGTCAGGTGGGTCCACAAGGTAATTTGGTCTGGCTACAAGATCGAGTTTCATTCTTACTCTCCTGTAAGGTTCATCCTTCTAACGTGCGACTGTCCCCGGTCCACTCACAGGCTCTTTTTGGGGCGGTGAAAGACCTTTTACTTTAATGATGGTCCAGGTTCCAACTTTGGAATGTTTTCAGGGGTTTTTACTCAAACCTGTTTACAGTCCAGAGGAAGGAAGGCAAGGTGCATCCAATTCTGGACCTCAAGGCGCTGTACTGCTTTGTGTGGGTGCAGAAGTTCAGAATGGATTCAGTTCGCACGGTGGTGGCTTCCCTGCATCATGGTTTTTTTTCTTGTCTCCATCGACATCAAGGACGCTTACCTTCACATTCCCATATGTGACGGTCTCCAGCACTTCCTCCACTTTGCCATGGGAGAGGAGCATTATCAGTTTGTGGTGTTACCCTTTGGTGCTCCTCAGGTCTTAACTAAAGTGTTGGTCCCGGTGCTAACATTGTTACGCCAATGAGGGATCGCGGTACTGGGCTACTTGGATGACCCCCTTCTGTGAGCGGAGCCTCCTACTGCTCTGGTGGAACCTGGAAATCACCATACCAGCTTGAGGGTGTTTGGCTGCATTCTGAATTTTCAGAAGTCTGCTCTGCTTCCGTCCACAAAGTTAGACTATCTGGGTCTGACTCTGGACTCGGCCTTAGCCAGAGTGCTCCTTCCTATGGACAAACTCCAGAAACTGCAGGCTGTAATTTGTCTACTACTGTAATCTCTCCGGACTTGCATGAAGGTGCTGGCCTGATGGTGTCTACCTTTGAGGCGGTTCCGTTTTCACTGTTTCATACGAGGTCCCTGCAAGGGAGATTCTGGCCAAATGGGACAAGAATCCACAGTCTCTGAACAATCAGATCCAGCTTAGCCGGGGAACGAAAGAGTCCTTGATATGGTGGCTTTGTTCTTCGGCGCTTCGGCTGGGCAGATCCTTCCTCCCCTTGTATTGGACAGTGGTCACCATGGATGCCAGCCTGTCCAGCTGGGGAGGCATCCTTGGCAAAATTTTTGCTCAGGGGGTCTGGACACTGGAAGAGTCCAGAATACCGATCAATGTCTAGGTACTCCCAGTGATCAGACTGTGACTGGAACATTGAACGGATCGTCTTCAGGGATGTCCAGTGTGCATTCAATCGGACAATGCCATGGCCAAGGCTTATGTCAATCACGAGGGGGGCATAAGAAGTGTCCTGGCGGCTTTGGAAGTAGCTGGCATTCTAAGGTGGGCAGAATGGTTTGTTCCAGTCCTCTCCGCCGTACACATTCCCGGGGTGGAAAACTGGCAGGGGGATTACCTCAGTCGTCAGGTGTTGGACCAAGGGGAGTGGTTTCTCATCTGGAGGTGTTTCATCGGTTGTGTCTTCGGTGGGGCATTCCTGAGGTGAATCTGTTGGCGTCCCGGCTCAACAGGAAGGTGCAGAGGTTTGTGGCTCGGTCACGGGGTCCTCTGGCGGACGCCACTGATACACTGGTGGCCCAGTGGGGTCAGTATCGTCTCCTCTCAAACTTCTGCCAAGACTTCTATGCAGAATCGAGGCAGAAGGGATTCTAGTCATCTTAGTGGCTGTGGACTGGCCTCGCCGGGCTTGGTACGTCGATCTGGTCGCCGACGTTCCTTAAAAGCTTCCTCTCAGAGAGGATCTGCTGTTCCTAGGCCCAATATTCCATCCTGCTTTACAGTCACTGGCTTTTATGGCTTGGCTGTTGAACGCCAGGTGCTGATGGATAGAGGTTTGTCTGAGTCAGTGATTCCAACGCTGTTAAAAGCTAGGAAATCTACTTCTAAGAAGATCTACCATCGTATGTGGAAGACGTACATTGCGTGGTGTGAGTCTCTTGGGGTTCACCCTCGCTCTTTTTTTGGTGGCTCGGATCTTGACCTTCCTTTAACGGGGGGTTGAGCAGAAACTGGCCTTGAGTACTATCAAGGGTCAGAGTCGGCCTTAGCGGTCTTATGTCAATGGCCCTTGGCCACATACTCCTTGGTGCGTACTTTTCTTCAGGGAGTTAGGCACTTGAACCCTCCAGTGCGGTCTCCGTTGCTGCCTTGGGGCCTCAATTTGGTGCTTCGAGAGATTCCCCTGTTTATGCTATCCCAGAAGGTGGCCTTTTTGGTGGCTTTCACTTCTGTGTGCAGGGTATCCGAATTGGTGGCGTTACCCTGTCTTTCACCTTACTTGGTGGTTCACAGTGATAAGGTGGTTCTACGCCCCTGTCCATCGTTCCCTCCTCAGGTTGTCTCTGATTTTCATTTGAATGAAGACATTGTGTTGCCTTCCCTTCTTAGGTCAAAGCATCCGAAGGAAATTGCTTTGCATCCCTTGGATGTGATTTGGGCAATTAGGGTGTACCTGGCAGCTATGAAGTCTTTTAGGAAATCAGACTCACTATTTGTGCTTATGGATGGGCCTCGAAAAGGGTTGTCCGCTTCTTCTGCGACAATTTTCAGATGGATCAGACAGACGGTGATTCAAGCCTATTCCATCAAGGGTCAGGTTCCTCCTTTCCCTGTCAAGGCGCACTCTACTCAGGCGTCAGTGATGCAGGTTTGCAAGGTGGCTACTTAGTTTTTGGTGCACACTTTCTCAAAGTTCTATAAAGTGGATGTGTTGGCATCTGCGGATGCTTCCTTTGGCCGCAAGGCTTTGCAGGCTGCTGTTTAGAGGACCTGGTCCTCTTTGAGGGTGTATCGTTTTTTTCACGTGAGCTCCAGTTATTTTGGTTGAGCTCCTGTTTACCTGGGTGGCTATAGTTAGCCTTTGGAATTACTTTTTCGCTGTTCCCACCCCTCATATT
Organism: Pelophylax lessonae; assembly: GCF_965119305.1. Lineage (NCBI taxonomy): Eukaryota > Metazoa > Chordata > Amphibia > Anura > Ranidae > Pelophylax > Pelophylax lessonae. Next base: position 267,261,218 of record NC_138773.1, on the reverse strand, counting down.
TAACACTGCTTTGGGATGTCTCAATGGTTAAGAAGATCAGAAGCTGTGTCTGTCAATGAACGAAAGAGAAAGAGAAAATAGGATTTTTGACTTACAGCAAAATCCATTTCTCTGATGTTCATTGACGGACACAGCACCCACAACCCTCTGTGGAGTTGTAATTCTTCTGACACTGCTGGTAACAGTACGAGTACCTATAGCAGAGAGAGGGAGTTTACCCCCTGGGACTGCCCATAGGTGTAGCCAAATTTTTTTTCTGTATAGTGTCCTAATCCTGTAGGGGGCAGTATAACCCAATGGTTAAGAAGATCAGGAACTGTGTCTGTCAATGAACATCAGAGAAATGGATTTTATAGTAAGTCAAAAATCACATTTTTATAACTATGCTGTGCTCTATTGCTAAATAATAGAAAGAGGGTGATTAGATTTTTGAGAGGCTATATGTCTAGAAAAAAATATGCCCTTACCCTATCTGCTGTCTGCTGTTTAAAGTGGGCATTGATGAAAAGATTTCTGGCATGTCACAATATACAACAGTACAGATTTTCATAAATGCTTGTTTACCTTACACAATAAAATCGCCAGTGTTTATTTAACTCAGTGGGAGTTATTTTTAACACTTTCCTGGTGTTTATATAACCCACACTGATCAAAGTTAAATTAAAACTCATAAAAGTTGTTCAACTTTGTATTTTCAACAGATAGAGAGGATTGTATACACTAATAGTGGTAATTCCCTGTAATTCAACACCATAATAATAACACTTTACTCTAAACACCTTAACACCAGGATTTTAACACTGGTGATTTTACTGGGTGGTTTTGGTCTTTGAAGAGCGATCCACATTTGGGTTGCCCTACAAAGGGCATTTGACAGGTGCTGAGGAAGTGTTGTTTTGCCCATTTACTGCCTGTTTTAACCCCTTGATCCCTGCACTAGCTTGCCAGAACCACACACATTGCATGCGGTTGGAGGGGCCTTTTGCAGAGCAGTCCTATTCATTTGAATGGGTCACATACGGTGGGTGCCACACCTGTCAAAAGCAGCAGGTATAATTTGTGGCACTGCTGCAAAGCATTGTGGCCACGGTATGTATACACCCAAGGCCACTGCCTCTGCAGCTAAAGGGGTTAGCGATTAAGGGGTGGTAAAAATGTGGCTTCACCTTGGGGTTTTACTGCACCCCACCCCCAATCGCCCCCAAGAGGCTTTGTATCAAGTCACCACTCAGTCGAAGTTAGAGGTTGCAGCAGGGGGCAGACGCTTGTGATGACAGCTAAGAGCTGCACATGCACCAAAATTAACATAATAGTGCCATCTCTGAGCCAGTATTTGGATTTAGGAAGTAGATGGTGACCCTGGATGATGCCGTAACAAAGATGGCTCCATCGTTTTTGAGATGCAAGCAGATGACTACATGTGTGATGCCATCCAAAATTCCTGTGCTCCTGTAATGCCAACTCTGTGGGCTTTTTTTTCTCAGAGGGTAGGTGCAGGTATTCCTCCTTTCTGAGTCCCCCTTGTCTCTGTCCCATACCTACCTCAGAGCATCGTCCCTTGGTTTCACCCCTACCCACCTCCTAGTACTGCCCCTTTTCAAGAATACAGAACCAAGTATATTTTGTGGTGCTAAATAATGTGTATGGAATTAATGTGTATGGAATTAGTTAATAACAAGAAAGGAGTAAAATAGATCCCCTGCAGCCAGTAACAATAGACCCCCCCCCCCGGCAACAACATATCCCTATAAGCGACAAAAGATCCCCCAGCAAATTAGATATCCCCAGCAACAATAGCGCCCTCAGAAACAATAGTCCCCTGCTGCAACAATAGACACCGAGCAAAAAAATATCCCATAGTAACAATAGATCAACTCCAGCAACAATAGATCCCCCTGCCACAATAGACCCGGGCAACAAATTACTCCCCCCCAGCAACAATAGATCTCTCAGAAAATAGTCCCCTGTTGCAACAATAGACCTCGAGCAGCAAAATACCCCCAAGTAACAATAGATCCACTCCCGCAAAATAGACCCCTGCCAACAACCATAAATTTCCCAGCAGCCAGCATCAATAGACCCTCTGGGCACACCCCAGCACCTCTTGCTATTACATATACTCAGTGCTAGAGGTGCAGGCACTGTGTTCCTTCGCGTTCCTGAAAAAAGCCCTGCAAACTATCCTCCACCATGTTGTTGAGCAGCAGACAGAACAGTCACTGCACACCTAAAGAGGACTTAGTAAGGATTAGGCATTCATAAGAATCTTTACCAAGTAGATGTACTGTACATTTTACTGGGATAATAATGAATTCATAATTTTCTAAAGCACTGTGGGGTGGATTTATTAAAGCTGGTGAACACAGAATCGGGTGCAGCTCTGCATAGTGACCAATCAGCTTCCAGGTTTTATTGAACAAGTTGAAGTTAGAAGCTGATTGGTTACTATGCACAGCTGCTCCAGATTCTGTGTTCTTAAGTAAATCTTCCCCTGTATATTTTTAAAGTGACATTAAAACTTTGGATTTTTTTTGCAAAATACCAAACATGGTATACTTACAGTACCTGCTCTGTGCCCCTCCCCGTCCTCTCTCCTCATTGGCTTACTTGCTGTAGTTGACAGCAGTGGAAGACAATGGCTTGTTCTGCTGTGTCAGACAATGAGGAGGGAGAGCCAAAGCTCTTGGGCACAGAGCTGGCGAAAGATGGGGCTCAGGTAAGTATTAGAGAGTGGGGGGGGGGGGGATGCTGCACAGAGAATGCATGAAGGTAAAAAACCTTGAGCCTTTAGGAACACTTTAATAACTGCTTTATTTTTTAAATCAAATACTGGTCAACTTTTTTCATCTTTTTTGCATCTTGGTGCTGCTGATCGCCTCCAGCCTTAAAGTGTTACTAAACCCACAACAGTAAAATCAATCAGTGTGTATATGCAGTAAAGCATGCTTGTTATACTCACTGTGGAGGAACCTAAGGGGTTAATCCTCTGCATTGTGTAAAAAGGCTGTGTGTTCCTGTCTCTCTGATCCTCCCCCTTCTTCCACAGTCCACAATCTGTCTCCTGATAGTACACCGCCTTGGGGGCACTCTGCACATGCTGCTGGGCGTGTATTGTGAGAGAGTTTTTTTTTTTTTTTCTTATGAGGATGCATGTGATCAGCACATGGCCAATCAGCACTGTCCAGACAGAGTGTCAGGGGTCTTGCAATATCATAGGTCATTAAGAAAACTCCTCCTACAAGCTTTATCCAGTGCTTGGCTGGGCGCTGAGAAGTCACAAGACTGATATATATTGCTGATGAGAAAAGGTACAGTATTTAGCAGTTTATATTTACTAAAATAATTTCATCTCCATGTTCTGTGTACTGTGGGAGACCAGATACTGTGAATGCAGGCTCCTGGGTTTAGTAACACTTTAAGGCATCATGCACATGGGCCATTTAAAAAAACGCCAGCGCTGCTGCCAGGAAAAAGCAGCTGTAAAAATGGGCTTTTAGCCGGAGTTTAGTTTTAGTCCTGGGTTTAGGGACACTTTAAGCGGGGTACACACTATAACAAAATCTGAAGAAAAGGCACAATCATTCTATTTTCTTATAGTGTGTGCACAGTTTTCAACATCTGATTCAGACTTTCCCAAAAAAATTTCTCAAGGTACAAGCTCCAAATTTTTTTTTACATAAACAGAATGATAATTTTTCGTATGTGTACTATTTTCATATGGTTTTCGTACGCCCCTTTCACATGGTTGGTGCGCCCGGCGGACTCTGTTTTGCTCAGCGGTGATCAATCCGCCAATCCCCGCTGAGCAGGCAGATGACAGCTCCGTCTCCGCTTACTTTGCAGAGACAGAGCTGTCAGATCCCCGCTCTTCTCTATGGGAGATTGGATGATAATGGAGCGCCTGTCCGTTCTCATCCAATCTTATCCGATCCGATCCTCCAGACAGATGGAAAAAAGGGTTTCCATCCATCTGGATTTCACGGACAGGATCGGATCAGATAGCAGTGGGTGTCAGCAGAGATGTCTCCGCTGAGATCCGCTGCTCCATAGGGCTGCATGGAGCATCCGATCAGGTCTGCCTGAAAAACTGACAGACGGACCGGAATGCAAAGCCCGTGTGAAAGGGGCCTTAGGAGACTGCACATGATCAGAAACAATAAACAACAACAGAGAAGCATTTGTCGCATGAGAATGTTGATACAATTAGTACCTCCTCGGTTTTGACCTGCTGTAAAACATTGAGGAAAAACTGGACGATCGTATAGTGTTTTCTCTTCTTTATTTACTGTAGTTACTTCCAGTCCACCTGCACTCGCTCTAGCATTAGTTGCATATCATTGCTTTAATGACTGTATGACTGCAGAATGTCATGCAGTCTTTAAAGCAATGATATGCAACTGACAATGACTACAGAATGTGCGACAGCACAGCTGCCTGTAGTCTCAACCAGGGACTATGTGACAACGCAGGAGCATAGCTGAAAGACAGTTGTCACCCCATAACAGAAAGTGCCTGAACAAAGATCTTCATGGCAGGATCACCAAATTGTATTTTAGGTATATTTTCATTTATAAGTAAAATAAAACATCAAATTTAAAACATCTTGAAAACAATTGCAAATACATTACTTGGGTAAAGCTTATGAGATTTTATATCCACTGAAATTCTGCTGAAAAAAAGAGCAATCCGTCAGGCTTTTATTGCGAAATAGACATGCACTGTCTCTTCTGCAGTAAACCACCTTTTCTGCCACTACGGCACTGTAAACCGTGCTGCGCATGCACAGCTGTGCGCACAGAGGGGCGGGTCTCAGAGTGCTGGGATGACTAGCTCCTTCACATACGTAGGAGTGACATCCTACCCCATTGGCCAATGAAGAGGCCCGAAGACCGGCACTCAAAAAAAGATGCTGGCGAGGGACCATTGGGCAGGTAGGTATTCACCCTTTAGTTCTTCTTTAAAGTGATACTAAAATGAAAGTCAAACATTTATTATTTTGCAGCTTACCAATTCCTTGATATGATAGCTGCATTCATTTTCTTTTTTAAGCTTTCTTTCTATTATTTTCACCTGCTGATCCTGCCAGTAGGTCTGTTGTTTTTCCAACAGAACACACTCTCCTGCAAATGTATCAGTTACAGGGATGAGACAAACTATTTACCATTGACAGGGGTGCTTATCTGGCTTGTATTTATTTGTGTAAAACCTTTAGGCTGGGTTTACACTTATGCAAATTGGATGCGGATTTTCCATTTGCATGACAGGAGACTGTGCCTGGCTCTCAATGAAGCCGGTTTACACAGCTCCTGGGTGGCCGTGGCCCGCACTGGAAAAGGGTCCTGTGCATCTTTGGGTCAGTTTCAGGTCCGAATTAAGGCAAAAATTCAGACCTGGTTCGTACCTTAAACAGAGAACAGGGATGCACTGGACCACCAGCCGCAACTGCAGCTAATGTGAAGCCAGTCTTATCCCCAACAAAACTGTTTTCTGTTTCTGTAACTACAGTGCTATCTGGAGTTTGGTTTCAATTTGTTAGTGTGTTTAATCTGCTAATTCATCTAACACTCCCCCCCCCCCCTAGACTGGCAATGCTGCTGTCCAAAGGTGCCTCTGTGCTCCTTCATCCAGAGTGGGGGCACTCTAGTACAGGAGGTGTGTTACTGGACACCAGATCACCAGGTGAAACAGAGGGGAAAAGGCCTAAAAAATAAAATGAATGCAGCCACCATATCTGATGAATAGTAAGCTGCAATTAGTGCCTGGACAATTTCATCCAGGGCCAAGGGCAAAGATACCAAACTGCCCCCCCTCCCCTTCGGGTTAGGGTTAGGGCTAGCAGTGATGTTGCTGTCACTACTTCTGTCAGGCTTGTAAAAGAAGCAACTGTCAGAGTGCCCCCATCCCTGCAATAAACCATTGCGCCCAGGGCAGCTGCTCCTTGTCCCGGCCCTGGCTGCAATATATTACATTTTTGGTTTCGGGTTTTATCTCCAAATTAGTGCAGCTTCACCTCTCAGGGATAGAAGAGTGCTCTGCTGTTTACTGGTTTTCTCTAAACCTGGTAGTTGTAGCTCACTTAGCTTCGCTCTTGCACAGTTGTACTCCTCTCCTCCTCTCTATGTGAGCTTCTTACAGTGCACATTAAAATCTGCAGCAAATCAGATACATCCTGCCTCATTTCCTGGCTGGAGAACATCCAGCATTCTCTAGCTCTGTCCCTGGCCTAGCCTTACTGTCCCACAAGGGCATTTCCTAGGGCAGTGTGCATGCAATTGTAACCTGCCTAGGGGCACAAACTCCTCCAGACTGATACCCACCCATCAAGGCATTTTGATATTTGCATTGCTCTTCCAAAGAGCCAGCCCACTACTTGCATCAGGATTGAGTGCTCTTGAGAGCAGTTCTGCACAGCACCCTGCCAGTGTCTCCCACAAACCATTCTACCTGTGTTGCATAGAGAAGCACAAAGATCCAGTGATGATGTCGCTTGGTTTAAATAAGGTATGTAATGAAATCGGAAAGGTTTTATGTAAAGATGTCATTAGCATGTTGATGAAGGAGGAGGGAAGGAACCAGAGAATGTAAAATATAAGCAGATTAAACTTCAGCCTTAACAAACGCTTTCATTTTCTTTTATGTAATCCTGAAATAATCTTTGTTTTATGGCAGTTTTTTGAGTATCTGTCAGCAGCTTTGAGCTCAGGTTGGAGAGAGGACAGGCAACACCGGCGCTCCATTGCAAACATATATACTCTTTAATTAATGCAATATCACAGCAGTCAAGTAAACCAACATTTTTGGGCCACACAGGGTCTGAGCCATTATATCGCCTTGAGGAATGGACCCAAAACATTGGCTTACAGATGCATCTCATAAAATTGGAATATTATCAAAAAGTACATTTATTTCAGTAATTCAATTCAAAAAGTGAAACTCATATATTTTATAAAGATGCTTTACACACGAAGTGATCTATTTCAAGCATTTCTTTCTCTTAATTTTGATGATTATAGCTTACAGCTAGTGAAAACCCAAAATTCAGTATCTCAGAAAATTAGAATATTACATAAGACCAATACAATAAAAGGATTTAAAATACAGAAATGTTGGCTTATTGAAAAGTATTCACATGTTCAGTATAGTATGCACTCAATACTTGGTCTGGGCTCCTTTTGCATGAATTACTGAATCAATGTGGTGTGGCATTGAGGCGATTAGCTTGTGGCACTGCTGAGGTTTTATGGAAGCCCAGGTTTCTTTGATAGTGGCTTTCAGCTCATTGTTGGGTCTGGTGTCTCTCATCTTCCTCTTGACAATACCCCACAGATTCTCTATGGGGTTTAGGTCATGCAAGTTTGCTGGCCAATCCAGTACATTGATGCCATGATCATTAAACCAGGTATTGGTACTTTTGGCAGTGTGGGCAGGTGCCAAGTCCTGCTGGAAAACGAATTCAGCATCTCCATAAAGCTGGTCAGCAGAGGGAAGTATGAACTGCTCCAGAAATTCTTGGTAGAGGTCTGCGTTGACTTTGGACTTGATAAAACACAGTGGACCAACAGCAGCAGATGACATGACTCCCCAAGTCATCATAAACTGTGGAAAAGTTTGCATTTTATTTAGAAGTCAAGGTCCTAGAGTCTGGGGGAAGAGTGGAGAGGCACAGAATATAAATTGCATAAGGTTCAGTGTGAAGTTTCCTCAGTCATTGATGATTTGGGAAGTCATGTCATCTGCTGGTATTGGTCCACTGTGTTTTATCAAGTCCAAAGTCAGCGCAGCCCTCTAGCAGGAAATTCTAGAGCACTTCATCTTTCCCTCTGATGACCAGCTTTAGGGAGATGCTAATTTCATTTTACGGCAGGACTTGACACCTGTCCACACTGCTAAAAGTACCAATACATGGTTTAGTGATCATGGAATAACTGTGCTTGATTGGCCAGCAAACTCGCCTGACCTAAACCCCACAGATTTGTATTGTCAAGAGGAAGATGAGAGACACCAGACCCAACAATGAAGATGAGCTGAAAGGCACAATAAAAGAAACCTGGGCTTCCATAACACCTCAGCAGTGCCACAAGCTGATTGCCTCAATGCCACACCTCATTGGTGCAGTAATTCATGCAAAAGGAGCCCGACCAAGTATTGAGTGCATACTATACTGTACATGGACATACTTTTCAGTAAGCCAACATTTCTGCATTAAAAATCCTTTTTTTTTAAATTGGTCTTAAATGTAATATTCTAATTTTCTAAGATACTGAATTTTGGGTTTTCACTAGCTGTAAGCCATATTCATCAAAACTAAAAGATAGAAATGCTTGAAATATATCACTCTGTGTGTAACGCATCTTTATAAAATATATGAGTTTTACTTTTTTAATTGAATTACTAAAATATATTAACTTTTTGATGACATTCTAATTTTTTGAGATGCACCTGTACTTGACTGCTGTGACATTGCACTAATAAGAGTGTATATGTTAGCAACAGAGTTCTAGTGATTTCTCATCATTTTACTGTGGTTTGAGCGGCATCATCCACTATGCCACTATGAGCACCCTTCAGTCACTAAAGCCGAACACTAAGAAATATAGTTCTCATCTTCTGATTTAGGACAGCCATACTGTTTGACATTTCTGCTCTGACAAGGAGATAAAACAAGTAAATAAGAAAAACATCCAACAAGTAATCCATGAAGCTGGATACACACTATCCAACTTTTGTGGTTAGATTTCCTTCAGATTTACCTTTTCTATGTAGTGCAAGGGCCTGCCAGATTGCATACAAATTGAAAGTGTTTAGGTTTGACGTCATATTATATGGTTTTGGTGAGTCTAAATGAAAAAGTCTTCAGAAAATCTTATAGTGTGTACGGCCCATTAGAGGCAAGGCTGTGCTGCAATACCAGTTCGAGACTAGAGATTCTGATTTATACAAATGCCCATTGGTGACTGGTTCTCTTTATATGGCATCTTTGGGCTAACATGTAGCAACACAGTATAGGAAGTTTGGTAAGTATATAAGCTGACTTTGGAAAAATTAAGATGTAATTAGTTTTAACAGAAAACAGTAGTAAGCTAAAGATGTTTTATATTTGCCTAGAGACATTTTCAAATGTTACCATGATATTTTGCCTAATTTGCTTACAAACACTGAGCTAATGGGGCCAATGTGCCTTGGTATTTGCTGTCTTGTTTGGGCTTTCAGACTCATTACTTTTACAATGTTCTGCCCTCCATGGTACAGCTTTCTGCAGCCGCTTATCTCACATATGTTGACTGCAGGAGGAACTACTTGTCAGTCTTGGATCTCACTGACCATTCACTACTGGGTTCTTTTGAATATAACCTATAACAGGGTATTCTTCATAATAAAAATTTGAGGACATTCATGAACTATATTTTTGTTTGCAGTTGATAATCTTTAGCTTTTTTTTTTTAAATAAAATTTAAAAATGAATTTATATTTTTTACACATTTTGCCAATTAAATTAGCAACTTTAAAATTAAGTATGGCGAGGTCCAATCACCTAAGGACAGAAGGACCTCATCCACACCATTAAAATATTGGGATGATGAAGAGGGTGTCTAAACCAGTGAGTCTGAGCATCAAAGATGAAGAGGGTGTCTAAACCAGTGAGTCTGAGCATCAAAAAGTGATCAACGCATATATTAGACAAAAAATACACTCATTTTATTGATACATAAATAAAAACAGAGATTAATTAAAATAGATGAGACTGATTCATAAACTGATATCACATAGCTCATAATAAAATGTACAAGCAAACTTAATTAGCAACTTTGACCATGAAAGTGATTGTAAAGGCTCAAGGTGTTTTAACTTCATGCATTCTATGGATGAAGGTAAAAAATCTGTGTGCAGCAGCCCCCCCAATACTTACCTGAGCGCAAACTCAATCCAGCCATGTGAGCGAGAACAGCGGCTCTCCCTGGTCTCTTCCTCCTCATTGGCTGAGAGAGCAGGGGGAGCCATTGGCTCCTGCTACTGTCAGTCACAGCCAGTGGGCCAATGAGGAAAGAGCAGGGGTGGGGCCAAGCCATGCTCCATGTGTGAGTGGACACACAGAACAGGGGCTCGGGAGCAATCCTTGTTGTGTCCCCATAGCAAGCAGCACTTGGCAGGAGGAAGGAGCTAGGAGTTATTGCGGGGGACCCAAGAAGAGGAGGATCAGGGCTGCCCTTTACAAAGCCACTGCACAGAGCAGGTAAGTATTACATGTTTGTTTTGTTTTTTGTTTTTTAGACTCTATTTAAAATCACTTTAAAGCTGTTGTAACCCATTATTCCAAGTGAATTGACTAGCCAGTGCTACACATAGATTAAACAAATCGTTCTACATAAGTTTTGCCTGTTTACTTGTAACCATTTCTAAGTACAGCCATTCAAAGTCCACAATTTGGACAGCATTTCTGAGCTTCAGAAAACAGGAGATGGAGAGCTGAAGGTACACTATGCAGAGCCCAGGGAAGGTACACTATGCAGAGCCCAGTAAGAACTGACAAGAGGGAAGAGACACCCCCTCTCCAGACAGCACACAGTAACAGAGCTGAGGCTGTCAATCACAGGCTGCCCCTCTGTCACCTTTTTACCTTTTGAGGTCAAGAGAACTTGTCAGAAGTGACTCATGCAGATAGCAGAGGAAGGAGGCAGGCAGCAAAGAAAAAAAAGACACATGATGCTCTGCATTAGGACAAGTATACACTATAGGGGGATATGATTTGTTCATATTTCATGTCAGGGGTTTACAACCACTTTAACACGTCTGTAACACATCTGTTTTGTGAAAGGGTGGAAATTTATAAACCAATACAAGACAATTTTATAGTACAGTTTATGGAGGCCCCAACTAGAAATGTTGCTCTGCTGGACCTGGTAATCTCAAACAATTACTAAGGTTGATATAAAGGAACATTTGGGTCACCATGACCATAACATGATTTCATTTAATGTTTGCTGTAAACAACAAATGCATACTAGAAAGATAAACAAACTTTAGGAGAGCAAATTTTCCACGGCTGAGGACTGCTCTCTAAGATGCAGAAATGGGAATGCTTGAAAACGACTGTATGCAAACATAGTGCAAAATAAATTCCCATTGGCAATAAATTTAAAAAGCAAAAAATAAAACCATGTGGTCCAAAGTTAAATAGCCATACATAATAGGAAAAGAGCTTTTAAAAATATAAAAATAAAGGAACACTATCATCGTTTAAATGTTACAAAGATTATAACAATTTACAAAAAGAAAAACAAGACTGCAAAAATTAAGAACGAACAGCAGATTGCAAAAAAGAGTGGGATAAACCCCCCAAAAAATCTTCAAATATATTACCAGTAAAAAGGCGCGGTCTGAGCATGTAGGCTCAGAAATACTTACCTTAGAACAAAGCCCTCCAGTGGTGCCCACACACCACTGAGTAGCTGAAATCTTCCTAGGTGTTTCTTCCAGGTTCGTGTGAGTGGGAGCCACCGTTTACGGCAAAGGCTTTGAAGGTTGGGTATCAGCTGCATGCACTCCAAATATCTCCTAAACAGTGCAAGTTTAGGAGATATTCACAGTACCTACAGGTAGGTCTTATTATAGGCTTACCTGTAGGTACAATAAAAAATGAAGACTTTACTTCCTCTTTAATAATAGCATGCAATGCCAAGCTGCTGTTTCTAAAGCTTCTATAAAGTTTCTACTTTATTGTATTAAAAGAGATATAGACTCCAGAGATATAGACTCCAGCCATCATTTTGCCTCTATACAAATCATTAGTAACACCTCATGTTCAGTTCTGGGTACCAGTTCACAAAAAGGATATCGGTAACTGGAGAAAGTGCAGAGAAGAGCAACCAAACTGATAAGGGCATGAAGGCCTTTGGATATAAGGAAATATTAGCTGAACTCAATGTATTCTCTTTTGAGAAAAGAAGATTAACCGCTTGCCGCCCGCCCGCCGTCATATGACGGCGGAGCGGAGCGACCATTATCCTGGGCCGCCGTCATATGACGGCGGCACTTTAAGCAGGGCAGGCGCGCGATCGCGTGCGCGCCGCCCTGCACTGTCGGTGTCGGGGTGTCCCCGGGACACCCCCCGTCACCGGCAGGGGGGAAACAGCCAATGGGCGTGGCTGTTTCCCACGTGATCGGCTGTGTTCCAATGACACAGCCGATCACAATGAAGGCGCCCACCAGATGACCGCGCATGCGCGATCGGGAGCGCGCAGCGCGGTCGTGTCGGTGGCACTGTGTTCCGTAGGAACACAGCTGTCACCGGCGGTAGTAAACAGTCACTGACAGTGACTGTTTACTATGTGATCGGCTGTGAATCCATTCACAGCCGATCACAAAATGTAAACACAGAGCAGTAACTCAGTGTTACTAGCTCTTCTCCCCTCATACAGTTTCCAGTATGAGGGGAGCAGAGCTAGAAATAGTGAGTTACTGCTCTGTACACATGTCACAATGTAAAATCACACTAATAAAGGTCCCCACACAGTCCTCAGCCCCCCCCCCCCCCAATATCACCTGTCACCCAACAGTCACCTCATCAGTGCCCAGAAATTGACACCCATAACGTTCACATGTGAGCGCAGCGATCGCAGGCAGAATCACCGCGATCCGGAAATCATTGCAAATCGCGGGACGCCTGTGCGTTGCCCGTGATTTGCAATAGCACCCCAAACGCTGTGCGATGTTGCCGCCATTTCCGCCTGCCGAATCGTGGTAACATCGCGCAAACATCGCATGACGCCCAAAAAAGGTACAAGAGTTTCTTTGGAGCGTCATGCGTTGTTTGCGTGATGTTACCGCGATTCGGCAGGCGGAAATCGCAGCAACATCGCACAGCGTTTGGGGTGCTATTGCAAATCACGGGCAATGCACAGGCGTCCCGCAATTTGCAATGATTTCTGGATCACGGGCGGAATCGCAGTGATTCTGCCCGTGATCGCTATGCTCACATGTGAACATAGCCTAAAGTTCACCGGTCACCAGAGACTGCCATCAGTACCGCCGTGCACCATCGCCCGTCACCTGTCACCCATCAGTGACCATCGCCCGTCACCTGTCACCCCATCAATCACCGTCACCTGTCACCCCATCAGTCATCGTCACCTGTCACCCCATCAGTGATCGTCACTTGTCACCCCATCAATCATCGTCACATGTCACCCCGTCAGTGACTGTCATCTGTCACCCCATCAATCATCGTCATCTGTCACCCCATCAATCATCATCACCTGTCACCTCATCAATCATCGTCACCTGTCACCCCATCAATCATCGTCACCTGTCACCTCATCAATCATCATCACCTGTCACCTCATCAATCATCGTCACCTGTCACCCCATCAGTCATCGTCACCTGTCACCCCATCAGTCATCGTCACCTGTCACCCCGTCAGTCATCGTCACCGGTTTGCCATATACATGCAATCACTTACTGACCGCCTAACGACTATATGCGTCGGCCATTAAAAGCTAAATACTGGGGTTATGGCAGCAGATAGCCCCCATAACCCCGGTATTTTTTTAAACGGCGGGCGGTCGGCTTTCAGATAAGGGTGGTCCCAGTGGCGGATTCGCCGAGGAATTACCCTTACGGTGCAGGGGAAGAGGTGCCCCCCCCCCTCCTGCCGCGTCCCAGACGTTTTCCCAGCTTACCGGACCCGCCGGCAGCGGGGAAAACTATCCGGTCCCGGATCCTCAGAGACAGGAAGTCGAGTGAGGGCAAGATGGCCCTCACTCAACTCTATGGTCTTGGAGGACCGGAGCTACGTCAAAAGACGTTGCCTAGCAACCGGTTTAAAGGGCCGCTTTTTTTTTTTTTGCTTTTTTTTTTCCTCTTTCAACAATTTTTTTTTTTTTTTTCTTTTTTAGTGTAGTTGTGAGGTGTGAGGTCTTTTTGACCCCAGATCTCACAATAAAGAGGACCTGTCATGCCTATTTCTATTACAAGGGATGTTTACATTCCTTGTAATAGGAATAAAAATGATCAAAACATTTTTTTTTTTTAACTGTGTAAAAATAAAAAAGTAATAAATAAAATAAATAGGAAAAAAAAAAAAAAAAAAAAATTAAAGCGCCCTGTCCCCGTTAGCTCACGCGCAGAAGCAAACGCATACGCAAGTCCCGCCCACATATGTAAACGGTGTTCAAACCATACATGTGAGGTATCGCCACGATCGTTAGAGCGAGTGCAATAATTTGAGCCCTAGACCTCCTCTGTAACTCTAAGCTAGTAACCTGCAGAAATTTTTAAAATGTTGCCTATGGGGATTTTTAAGTACCAATGTTTGGCGCCATTCTGTGAGCATGCGCAATTTTGAAGCATGACATGTTGGGTATCTAATTACTCGGCGTAACATTATCTTTCACATTATGGAAAAAAATTGGGCTAAATTTACTGTTTTCTTATTTTTTAGTTCAAAAAAGTGAATTTTTTTCAAAAAAATCACATTTGGAAGACTGCTGCGCAAATATGGTGTGATAAAAAATATTGCAACGATCTCCATTTTATTCTCTAGGGTCTCTGCTAAAAAAAAATATATAATGTTTGGGGGTTCAAAGTAGTTTTCTAGCAAAAAAAATGATTTTAGCTTGTAAACACCAAGTGTCAAAAATAGGCCCAGTCTTAAAGTGGATAAATGGACAACTTTGTGTAAAGCGCTACTTGGATGTGAGGCCTATGTATGTGGCCAGGCTGTGAAAAAGTGTTACACATGTGGTATCGCCATACTCAGGAGGAGTAGCAGAATGTATTTTGGGGTGCAAGTTTTGCTATGTACATGCGATGTGTTAGAAATATTGCATAAATGGACAGCTTTGTGTAAAAAAAAATGTGTTTTCATTTTCTTTCCACATTTTCCAAAAACTTGTGGAAAAAAATGACATATTCAAAAGACTCATTATGCCTCAAAAATTATACGTTGGGCTGTTTGCTTTCCAAAATGGGGTCATTTTATGGGGGTTTCCATTGTCCTGGTGCTCCAGGGCCTTCAAAAGTGCGATAGGTTGTCAGGAAATGATATGTGTAATTTGTGCTCCTAGAATGCCGGACGCTGCTACTCGGATGTTAGGCCTCTGTATGTGGCCAGGCTGTGAAAAAGTCTCACACATGTGGTATCGCCATACTCAGGAGGAGTAGTAGAATGTGTTTTGGGGTGTAGTTGAAAGTATACATGTGCTGTGTGAGAGAAATAACCTGTTAATACGGCAATTTGTAAAAAAAAAAAAATAAAAAAAAATAAATCTTCATTTTGCAAAGCATTGTGGGAAAAAATTACAACTTCAAAAAACTCATCATGCCCCTTATTAAATACCTTGGAATGTCTACTTTCCAAAAAGGGGTCATTTGGGGGGTATTTGTACTTTCCTGACCTTTTAGTGTCTCAAGAAATGAGATAGGCCTTCAGTACATCAGGTGTGATCAAGTGTGATCAATTTTCAATGAATAGCACCATAACTTGTGGACTCTATAACTTTCACAAAGACCAAATAATATATACTTACTTGGGTTTTTTTTACCAAAGATAAGTAGCAGTATAAATTTTGGCCAAAATTTGTGAAGAAAAATGACTAATTTGCAAAATTTTATGACAGAAACAAAGAAAAATGCGTTTTTTCACGATATTTTCAGTCTTTTTTTATTTATAGCACAAAAAATAAAAAACCCAGTATTGATCAAATACCATCAAAAGAAAGCTCTATTTGTGTGAAAAAAAGGACACAATTTTTGTATGGGTACAGTGTTGCATGACTGAGTAATTCTCAGTCAAAGTGTGAGAGCGCTGAAAGCTGAAAATCGGTCTGGGCAGGAAGGGGGTGAAAGTGCACTGTAGGCAAGTGGTTAAAAGAGGATGTGTTCAATATGTACAGTATAAATGCATAAGTGCATATAGTGAACTTGGTTTAGAGTTATTCACTTTCAGGTCATCACAGAGGACACTCTTTAAGTCTGGAGGAAAAGAGATTTACCCTTCACGTATGCAAAGAGCTGTGAAAATATGGACTAGACTCCCTCAAAAAATAGTTCTGGCCAGCTCAGTAGATTGTTTTAACACAAGAGATGGGTGAGCTTCTAAATGCACAAAATATAGCTGGATACTAATTTTTAGCGTTAATAACACCAGGTGTAGCTGATCCAGGGAATATCCGATTTGCCTCCTGGGGGATCAGCAGGGAATTTTTTTTCCCCTACTGGAGCAAAATTTGATCATGCCTTTTATAGTTTTTGTTGCCTTCTTATGGTTTAACTATGGGTATATGATAAAAATATTATATATTAAAATAGTGCTGTTCAGTAATAATGCAAATATTTATAATGGTGTTATTTCACGCTACAGAAAAAAAAAATTATATGTGAAAATAAAAAAATAAAAAAATGGTATACATATCACTTTTTCACATCATGTGTTTTAATAAATAAATGTCCCAATATATATATATATATATATATATATATATGTACACATACAGTGCCTTGCAAAAGTATTCGGCCCCCTTGAACTTTGGGACCTTTTGCCACATTTCAGGCTTCAAACATAAAGATATAAAACTGCATTTTTTTGTGAAGAATCAACAACAGGTGGGACACAATCATGAAGTGGAACGAAATTTATTGGATATTTCAAACTTTGTTAACAAATAAAAAGCGGAAAAATTGGGCGTGCAAAATTATTCAGCCCCTTTACTTTCAGTGCAGCAAACTCTCTCCAGAAGTTCAGTGAGGATCTCTGAATGATCCAATGTTGACCTAAATGACTAATGATGATAAATAGAATCCACCCGTGTGTAATCAAGTCTCCGTATAAATGCACCGGCACTGTGATAGTCTCAGAGGTCCGTTTAAAGCGCAGAGAGCATCATGAAGAACAAGGAACACACCAGGCAGGTTCGAGATACTGTTGTGGAGAAGTTTAAAGCCGGATTTGGATACAAAAAGATTTCCCAAGCTTTAAACATCCCAAGGAGAACTGTGCAAGCGATAATATTGAAATGGAAGGAGTAACAGACCACTGCAAATCTACGAAGACCTGACCGTCCCTCTAAACTTTCAGCTCATACAAGGAGAAGACTGATTAGAGATGCAGCCAAGAGGCCCATGATCACTCTGGATGAACTGCAGAGATCTACAGCTGAGGTGGGAGACTCTGTCCATAGGACAACAATCAGTCGTATACTGCACAAATCTGGCCTTTATGGAAGAGTGGCAAGAAGAAAGCCATTTCTTAAAGATCTCCATAAAAAGTGTTGTTTAAAGTTTGCCACAAACCACCTGGGAGACACACCAAACATGTGGAAGAAGGTGCTCTGGTCAGATGAAACCAAAATCGAACTTTTTGGCAACAATGCAAAACTTTATGTTTGGCGTAAAAGCAACACAGCTCATCACCCTGAACACCCCATCCCCACTGTCAATCATGGTGGTGGCAGCATCATGGTTTGGGTATGCTTTTCTTCAGCAGGGACAGGGAAGATGGTTAAAATTGATGGGAAGATGGATGGAGCCAAATACAGGACCATTCTGGAAGAAAACCTGATGGAGTCTGCAAAAGACCTGAGACTGGGACGGAGATTTTTCTTCCAACAAGACAATGATCCAAAACATAAAGCAAAATCTACAATGGAATGGTTCACAAATAAACATATCCAGGTGTTAGAATGGCCAAGTCAAAGTCCAGACCTGAATCCAATCGAGAATCTGTGGAAAGAACTGAAACCTGCTGTTTACAAACGCTCTCCATCCAACCTCACTGAGCTTGAGCTGTTTTGCAAGGAGGAATGGGCAAAAATTTCAGTCTCTCGATGTGCAAAACTGAAAAGAGACATACCCCAAGCGACTTACAGCTGAAATCGCAGCAAAAGGTGGCACTACAAAGTATTAACTTAAGGGGGCTGAATAATTTTGCATGCCCAATTTTTCAGTTTTTTATTTGTTAACAAAGTTTGAAATATCCAATAAATTGCTCTTGATGCTTGTGTTGGATCTCCAGGACCTTATCCCTTGTTAGGTGATGTGGTGCCGGTGAAGAACAGGGTAAGGTAATACATCTTAGGGATATTTTAGCAGAAGCTCCGACTGGGTCTGTGTTCTTGAAAGGTAGGAGGTAATGTTTTCCAGGTGAAGACTTACCCCCTTTTTTACCTCTTTCCTTTCAGAAATGCACCCTTAGCAGGCTATTCTGCTAAAAATATCTTTAGGGAGTATTTCCTCTCTACATAATAGATAAAAATAGTTTTTGAAGTATATGTGGAAAGATAAACACAAAGTCTGTAATTGCATAATGTATAAATTATAATAATGGTATATGACACATAATGACAGGAGTGCCTGGGGAATATACATTACAGTATATTGTATGCAGTAAATTAATTCTGCTAAAAATCTCCCTAGGGGGTAATTCTTCTCTTCCTTCTCTTCATTCAATAATGGAAAATCGTATTTGATGTACTGTATATGTGAAAAAAGAAATGCAAATTCTGTGATGTTCTAATGTTCAATCTATAACAATGAAATTTTAATATATAAGGGGAGGAGTGCTTAGTGAATATACTGTATATTATATACTGTACTGGACATGTATATGCTGTATTATATTTCAAATCTCTATTCTTTCTATAACATAAAATATTTTATTGAATTGCTCTGATTAAGACCTTGTTCGCACAGGCTTTAGCATGAAGCATTAGCTTAAAGATCATCCTGGACAGCAAGCATTTACAAAGCATTCTTGAGACTCTTAATCTGCTCTTCATCCCTACTGTGACTTGAAAGAGAACCAGTCACAGTTTTGGACTGTGCAGGAATAAGCAAGAATTTGAATATTCAGTCTTAAATTATTTAATGCTTCCTGGGTTACTGATCCGGAAAAAGTATGCAGATTGGGAGATTTAATTTCACTTTGACTTCGATTGCTGTTTGTTTCTTCCAGGTCAGTGATTCTGAAAGTATTGAAGAATGAGCTAAACATCTAGCTTTTAAGAAGAAGCTCAGCAATTGCAGGCCCTGCCTTTCCTTCAGTAGAGGTTTCCTTTAAGAAAAAAAAAAACACTAGAAAAGAGAAAAGGAATTAGAGGAACACAACCACTTTTTTTTTTTATTTGAAAAAATAAAACAGTGATTTTATCTTTAAGTGTGAGTGCAGATCATCCTATGGACAATTATATTCAGAATTGGGGCATGCTGATTATGCACTGTACTAAATAGAATGCAGTGAGCTTGTGAGGAGGTGCAGCATGTTGCGGCCGCAGTAAACACTCAAACTCCAGGTGCAGTAACAGAACTGTATTAGAATTAAAGTTCAATAAAACACAACTGCCCGTCGGAAGGACAATCTGACCAGGCATACTGACAGAATGCTGCAGTGAAGAATATAACAGTAGGTTTAAGGTGCACCAACTTGCCAGGCTTCACAAGTTTGTTGCACAATTGCAGCAAGTCTGCATTGCAGGACTCCAGATCAACTTTCCTAGCAAACATTTTGCAAGTCTGTTGCAAGTTCTGGTTCAGTTATGTTGTGCAATATTCATCCCACCACAGGGGTCACTGTGGCTGAATTTTCATGCTGTAGACTTGCAGAGCTCTTGCAGTAGACTCACCAATGCAGGTTTGCTCTTGCTAGAGACTTACCATGCAAATTTGCTACAAATTGGAAGAGTGTCAACTAGAACTTGTGTTTCAAGTGCTCTGCAAGTATACAACTTGCCAATAAAAATGTGCAGCAAGTTAACAGACTTACATTTCAACACTGTCACGAATTTGTGGCAAGTTATCCTTGCTATCTGGGCAGAGTCCTAAATAGACTCTGCCTGACCCAAGATGGCCTCCAGAGTCACATGGTCTACCAGCATCTAATCATATAGCTGCCTCAGTGACCCAGGAAATAATAGAGAAATCACGTTCCTCTTGACTTACTTTCGCTCTGCAATGCCACTATGGTTTGAGCGCTACCTGCAGTAGGAAAAGCTGCACCTGCCTACAACCTTATTTAGCGTGAACCGGTTGAACCTGTTACACAGGAGCTAGTTGTATTAAATTGGACCATGCTATACAAGGGTTTTTTTTTTGCCTTCCTTTGGATCACCTGTGGGTTTAGGGTTCTGTGGGTGCAGTTTTTTTTTTAATAACTTCATTTTTTAGACAAAGTGCAAACAAAAACATCATGTTTCACAGAACAGCAATATTTAACAAATAGAGGAAATACAAAAAGATTTGAGTTCTTAAATTCAGACCCACAATTCTTCATTGCTCTACGTCTAGTGGAACCATCCACACATAAATTCATAAACTTATTGTTATAGAACGGAAAAGAGGAGTAAACAGAATGAGTGGTCAAATACTCATTAGCGAGCCAGTAAACTTACAGGATAAATTCAAAATTCAAGGAGAAATTAGTTATTCCCAGAGCTAATTGAGGTGGCTTTGTCCATAAAGAAAAATGAATGGGAAGATAACTATTTGCAAACAAGGAGGAGGGATGTAGGTAGTAAATTGTAAGTTAAGATAAGGGAAGTATGAGAAGGCATAAGAAAAATAACTAAATAACTAAAAATTCCAGAGGAGAACGAAGGAAGCAGGTTTTTCATTTATTTTTTTCATCCATTGCTTGAACTTGATAGACATGTGTCTGTTTCAGCCTGACTTGCTCTGTAACTATGATTGCTGTCATAAGTTATATTTATCTTTTTGAATTGAACATTTTTAGAAGAAAAATGTCATGAGCTAAATTAATATTAAATTTAAAATAATTCAAGATTCTTAGTGAACTCACCATTAATGTCTCTCATGTTTTGTTTATATCTTTATTTATGCATATAAGAAAAGCGTAACAGTGTGTCAATAGGCACACAAGATTCAAAAAGCCGGTCAGTATCCAAATATTGAACAATTATCAAAAATGATTTGCCTCAACAGGAGCACATGTCTCCGGGGAACATTACAAAGATCACCATAACACATAAAACTGTAGGACAATCCAGTGACCGTGATCAACAAAGGTACAGACAAGGGTCCAATACTGGGGTCTAACAGAGTCCAAGGAGACAAGCAGAGCTAGAGAAAAAAATCCAGGAAGTGAGGAATAGAAAAAGGTAGAAGGGAAGCAAGAAGGTAGGAGAAAGAAAAAAAAGGAAGGCAAAACCAGAAAAAAAAGCCTGACCTCTTGGGGAGGAGGATAAGAAAACAAACAGCATGAAAGCTTTCCAAATCATCCCTAGTGTAGCAATATGATCAAAAGCGTTAAAGTGTCTCACAAGTTTAACTATACGGTGGAATATCACTTCATAAATTGTTGTTTTTTGTTTAATTTCTGTTTATTGAAAAAATTGTTCAAGAAGACAAAGAAAAACAGAACATAGACCATACAATCCGACATTAAATGCGGTAAATAGCCATGGAACAATATTAATGAGTGCACGAACATCTCGGTGCGCGTCAAGCACGCCCAATCAGGAAAAGTCTGAGAAAATATACTGATAGCACAACATCTTGCATCATAAAACCAATGTCAGAGAGAGCCTTTAGGAAAGTGAAAGGATAGTAAAAAGCAGAAAAGAAAGAGAAAGAAGAGGAGAGAGCAGCAGGGAGAAAGAAGGGGGTTCATAAATTGTTAAGATCTGTAATTTTTAATGTTGTCCTCAAAGAAGCTTTGGTATTGGGGATGAGCTTTCTGGGTTCTTGTAAGCTGAATCTAGATGGTATGAGCACCAATTCTACCAAACATCACAGGAAGTAGTTTTTCTTATGATCTCTTTATTAATACAATATGTATGCTAGAGTTTTGATTTAACCTCTACTCTCAACTGCAATAGTAGTGTTTTAGTTCAAAGTGTTGTTTGGCCAGATATCTATTCACATATTATATTCCTAGGTGCTTGTAAACCATAAAGCAGCAATGGTCACGACACGCTTCCATTTTATCCATCATCTCAGCTGATCTGTACACATTAATCTGTGTATTAACACTCGCATTACATTCCAAAATTTGGATATGGAACCGTCATTCTCATTTTATCATCGCTGGCTGAAGCGCTGGGTTTTTACAGGGGGCATCACAGGGAAAAAACTTTAGCTGAGCAGATTGTGCGTTTATAGGAAAACTAGGACATGTGCTGACAGATGGTCATGGTTTACAAGCTATTTATCTCCTGCCCAAACTGCAGTGAGGCATTGTGGGACTTGGTGGTAGGTGTACTTCATCAAAACAGCATAAAATGGGTTTTGTTTTTCTTTACATTTTCTTAAATTTTTTTCTCATGATATTTTCAATTCACTACTAATTATATTTTGTAATAAAGAAGTACATTATAAAAGCAGGAAAGAGCTGCTGA
This sequence comes from Pelophylax lessonae, assembly GCF_965119305.1. Classification (NCBI taxonomy): domain Eukaryota; kingdom Metazoa; phylum Chordata; class Amphibia; order Anura; family Ranidae; genus Pelophylax; species Pelophylax lessonae. Next base: position 267,238,874 of record NC_138773.1, on the reverse strand, counting down.
ATACACACCTACTGGCCACTTTATTAGGTACACCTTGCTAGTACCGGGTTGGACCCCCTTTTGCCTTCAGAACTGCCTTAATTCCTTGTGGCAAAGATTTAACAAGATGTTGGAAACGTTCCTCAGAGATTTTGGTCCATATTGATATGATAGCATCACGCAGTTGCTGCAGATTTGACGGCTGCACATCCGTGATGCAAATCTCCAGTTTCCCCAAAACCCAAAGGTGCTCTATTGGAGTGAGATCTAGTGACTGTGGAGGCCATTGGAGTACAGTGAACTCATTGTCATGTTCGAAAAAACAGTGGTGAGATGATTTTAGCTTTGTGTCATGGTGCATTATCCTGCTGGAAGGAGCCATCAGAAGATGGGTACACTGTAGTCATAAAGGGATGGACATGGTCAGCAACAATACTCAGGTAGGTTGTAGTGTTTAAACAATGCTTAATTTGTACTAAGGGTCCCAAAGTGTGCCAAGAAAATATCCCACACACCACCATTAAACCACTACCACCAGCCTGAACAGTTGATACAAGGCATGATGGATTCATGCTTTCATGTTGTTTACACTAAATTCTGACCCTACCATCTGAATGTCGCAGCTGAAATCAAGACTCATCGGACCATGCAACGTTTCTCCAATCTTCTATTTTCCAATATGTGCGAATTGAAACTTCAGTTTCCTGTTCTTGGCTGACAGGAGTGTCACCCGATGTGGTCTTCTGCTGCTTTAACCCATCTGCCTCAAGGTTTCTTGTATTCTGCATTCAGAGATGGTATTCTGAATAACTTGGTTGTAACGAGTGGTTATTTGAGTTATTGTTGCCTTTCTATCATCTCAAACCAGTCTGCCCATTCTCCTCTGACTTCTGACATCAACAAGGCATTTTCGTCCCCACACTAGATATTTTGTTTCTATGGGCCAGTCTCTGTAAACCCCAGAGATGGTTGTGTGTTAAAATCCCAGTAGATTTTGAGCAGTTTTTGAAATACTCAGACAAGCCCGTCTGGAACCAACAACCATGCCACGTTCAAAGTCACTTAAATCCCCCTTCTTCCCCATGCCGATGCTTGGTTTGAACTTAAGCAAGTCGTCTTGACCATGTCTAGATGCCTAAATGCATTAGGTTGCTGCCACGTGATTGGCTGATTAGCAATTTGTGTTACCAAGCAATTGAACAGGCATACCTAATAAAGTGGCAAGTGAGTTTATATATTACTTACTAACTATGTTCCCACCTTTCTTTGAATTTGGAGGCGAATTGGTGCTTAGTAAAATGTCTGTGATGTTCACTGATTTCTTTAAGCTGATTAAATTCACTGCTTGCACAAAGCAAAATATGAGAAGCTTATTGTGCACTATGGGAGCCAATGTTTTTTTATCCTGCTTTAGACCCTATCATGTCGGGAATGTTGAGAAGGGGATGGCGGCATTGGTATGTCTATAACCAGTAAAGAACCTAAAACACCAAATTTATACACATTTTTAAGGCAAAGGTGAAACTTATTGGTGGCTTAGGGGAATTGACTTCAATACTTAGCAAGAACGATTTCATTCTTTACTCCTTGAACCTCAAGCAAGTGGCTAAATACAAAGAGCAATACATGCATTGCTGCTGTCAAACATACCAGAGGATTTGTATTTCTGTCCATCCATTCCTGAGATTTACACAGCTCAGTCACACAGCACAGTCTTGTTTGACATGGCAGAAGATCTGATTTTTACCTGCAGCAGGTAGGAACAAAACCTGGTTGTGTGAATTAGAGGCTTTGTATTGTGCAGAAAGCCCATCTCCCGGGTTAACAGATTGGGATCTACAGTGGCTACGGGGAAAAGGTGCCTCCGTCTTATGCCTGGTGTTTATGATCTTATCCGCATGTTTGACCCCCTATAATAAGGGGTCCACAGCTTCTGAGGGGAGAGGAGACAGAGGGGGACCCTACTACCTTTTCCGTTTGAAGCAAGCCAAAAAGATCTTTTAGCCTGGAAGGCTATACAAGCTTGATAGGTCATGGTGCTATAAGGCACACATGACCCACAACGTCTGGTAAGTGATTGAATCTTACCTTTGTCACAGGATCACCACTGAGTGGATAGATTAACCATCGCGCTTTTGTTAAGAAGTTTGCACAAAGGACTCACTATATTGCACATTTATTGGAACTTTTATTTGGAATTTTTTGCACTAATGCCCCGTACACACGTACCGATCGTCGGCCAAACGATCGGCCCTCTTTTGTCCAGGGCTGTCGTGTCTGTTGAAAACTGCAAAAGACTGCACACAAATTTTGTCGGCCAACAACAGCCGACTGCAGAAGTGATGTCATGTGATGGTTAACTTTCCGTGTGTTTTTTCTTTTCTGAGCATGCCCAGTCTTGCAAATCTGCTGATTGTCGGCCGAATTCTGTACTGACTGGAGAACAATTGGCCGTTCTGGTGTCTGCCTACAAAAATTTTAAAGCATGCACATCAGATTCTATTCGGCCGAAAGTGCGCTGTCGGCTGTCGGAAGCATCATACTAACAAGCCTACAATCGGCCGATCGGTCGTCGGCCGAATATTTACGGCCGGCAATCGGTACGTGTGTACGGGGCATAAGGATTCACTTTATATTTATATTGGACATTTCTTAAATTTTGGACTTTATATGTAATAATGTTTTTATGGAATATGATTTATTAATTTATTACTTTATATACTATATTTACTTAATGAAGCTCAATATATTCATTTTATTTTCAAGCTTGAACATTTTTGTTTTAGCCAGTGGAAAGCTAGTAACCAGGAGGAGGAGGGGTAAAAAACATGCAAAAAATTTGCAATACTTACATATTTTTCAGGCATACCCACTGAAGTCAATGTGGGCTAGAAATGCACAACTTTGCCTACAAAGAAACTCATGTATATTTTGAAGCCTTGAGTGACAAGCTTCAAGTGGCTTGATACTCAGGTGTGAATATAATGGGAATCTTGATGTTGAAGTGCTTCAGATGTGTAAATTAGGTCTTACGGATGTTGTCCTTCCCAGCTTGTGATTGGACGGTGAATGGAGAAACAGCTGACTGATGAGCTCTACTCTCCACTCCTATAAGCCGGTTGTTCCCTGTTATAACCTGAGCATTGCAGCACAATTCACTGACTTCTTGTGCTGATTTACCATCACCTATTCTGAGTTCTGCTGTACAAGGAGTTAAATGAGGTGGATACCAGGTCAAATTTAGGTACTTACACTGCTTAGATTAAAAAACAAATGTATAATGATGCATTTAGGACTACCTTGAGTTCATCTTCAAAGTGAGCATGCGCTTTTCCCTTGCAGTAGGTTCACCTAGTTGCCAATTCCCTGCAGCCTATATCAACCCTCCCTTTACTTCCCCACTGCTCTATTCTCCTTGCATGGAGTGATATGAAATTCTTGGTACATCTGGACAAGTGGGAGCATGTCACTCTTTTCCTTACCACCATACCTCCCAACTTTTTGAGATGGAAATCAAGGAACGATATTAGCAAACGTATATGGGCATAGGACACACCCCCTGCCATGCCCCCTAAAGTAGATTTATACAAAAAATAATTAGTTAAAGAGGAAGTAAACCCTCCCCCCAAAAAAAAAAGAAAAAAAAAACCCTGTAAGACAAAGCCATAATGAGCTAGTATGCATTGCATACTAGCTCATTATGAAATACTTACCTTACAACGAAGCCCCTGCAGTGCCGCCCGCTCAGTGACAGGATGGCCGACATGTTCTGCCGTCCAGCTTCCTGGTTCGCATCCTCTGGCCATCTGATTGGCGCAATTTCACGGTACAGGGCTATGAAGCAATAGCATGGGTGGCCGTTCCCTCAGAGCGCATGGACCGATGATGTCATCGGCTGCCTTAAAGGCTTACCTATAGGTACAAGTTCCAAGAGAGGGTTTACAACCTCTTTAAATCAACAAGTGCTTTCTTTTTATCACTATTATTCCTTTATACTGGCTTTCGAAATTTACAAATGCAGAAATGTAGAAATTGTATGAAAGGTTTAGCACTGGGAAACACAGAGTTACTTTGTATCAAATCAGGGACAGTCCCTCGAAATTAGGAACAGTTGGGAGCTATGTAATAGTAATTTCTGTTTTATTCACACCAGCCACAGCAGAAAGGGTTTGAACTTTCTGATAACTATTACATTGTAAGAAAGAATCCCTCCAGGACTTTAACAGTTTCTAAGGATCAGCCCACCTCCACTTTGCACTATTTGCATTTAAACTGTCTATATAATCAGAGGTGTAGATAAGAACCATAGATACAAACTGTGAAATCATTATTTCTACAAAATTCTCACAATCCAGCTTTCAATTTCAGTAAACTCAGTGAGGCTACTGCAAAGCTCAAACAGCAGGCAATGAATTGATAAGAAGATGTGAAGGAAGGAGGAATACTGGTTTGTGCTCAGGCTCTTAGATCTCATGGGTCTTCAAGCAGCTGTCATTTCCGTATACTTAGTTGTATCCTAGCACAGAACATTGCCCCAGTGGGATATTAGATCTAATATTAACCATCTCCAACCTCAACTTTATCTATGCAGGGCACAAACATGAGTTAACTTATCTGCCCTCCCCATTCTGAATTGTAGGTGGTAGGCATGGATCCCAATTGTCCCTGATTTCAAGGGACTGTCCCTGATTTGGAACAAAGCCCATCTGTCCCTGTTTCCTCCTGATTTGTCCCTCATTTTGGTCTGTTATATATAATTGTATATAAGATGCATTTTAAAACTCTTAAAAAAGTTTTTCATAGTGCTAAACCTTTCATCCAACTTCTAAACTGCTGCATTTGTAAACTTCAAAAGCCAGTATAAAGGAATAGTAGTGGTAAAAAAGCACTTGTGGGTTTAAGTAATATTTTCTTTTGTAAAATTCACTTTAGGGTCGTGGCTGGGGTGTGTCTCCTATGCCTACATTCTTTTGCTAATAGGTGTCCCTCGTTCCGATCTCAAACATTTGGAAGGTAGGAGGTATTTGGGAGGTATGCTATTATCCATTTTATTAGTAAGGTGTGTGGGGTAGCATTTGCTGTAATATTTGCACCTTTTGGCAGACTTATCTCAGTGTTCATGTTCTGTGAATGGCGGCAGTGCTGAGTGAGTGACCCCCTCTGATTACTATATATAATTTCAGTCATCCCCTTACTGAACCCTCAAGACTGCTTCTATTACTGTAGTAGCAGATCGGTCAGGTTTGAGATATACATAGTTACATTGATCCATCATAACAATGCAGGAAAATTCATATAGTCATGGCCAAAAATATCGGAACCCCTGTATTTCTGTCAGATAATGCACCACTTCGCACATAAAATTGTTGAAATTACAAATGTTTAGGCATTCTCATGTTTATTTCTTTTGTTTGTATTGGTATGAGCGCCGGTTCACATTACCGCGACGCAACTTCCCGGGGCGACCTCCGAGATCGCGGTGCGAGCAGCGCGCCGCGACCTCGGAGCGGCCGCCACGGACTTCATAACATTGAAGTCTATGGCGGTCGCCTCCTGGTCGCCCCAAAGAAGCTCCGGACCCTTTTTCTAGGTCGGAGCGACTTGTGTCGCTCCTATTAGAACGGGTGCGCAGCTTCCCTATGGGAGGCGACCTGCGGCCACCGGTGAGGCGACCAGGTCGCCTCACAGGTCGCCCTAGTGTGAACCGTGCCTGATACTCCACCTAGTAACAAAAAGCCAAATCTGACACATTCCACTCACTACTCCAAACATGGACTGGACAATTATTGGCACCTTCTTAAAATTGTAGAAAAATAGTAAAATAAAAAGCATAACATACTGAGGGATCTTAGGAGGCTTGGGAAGGGGCGTGGAGACTAAAGATGGTCTTTATTTTATATAAGCAATCAAGTAGGTTTTCAGATTTAAACATTTACTTCTCCCCTTTCTGTTGCTGTACTTTAAGCTTTTTTCTCATAAAGTCATCTGCAGATGCTTGCAAATACTGGACTTTCTCCAAAGAAAGAGTGCATTCAAATGATCCCTACAGATGTTACTGATAATTGTCTTTTGCAGACCGGGCTCTGTACATGTTTGGTATATAAAAGAAAATATCTCAATAGTTCCTTTAGAAATTCATATCTCAAAGGCTAGCTGGCCGGCAGGAATAATCCAGGAGTAAAAACATCTAAAATTATCTGAGAGATGTCTTCTTTCATATAACACCAGATAGCCTTGTAGCCCAGCAAGTCTCCCCTCAGCAAATTACCTTTTGTTCATTCTCCTAAACATTATGCTAAGGCATGCCCTGCACAGAAATTGGCAGCTTTACAGTTGGTGGTCTTTGATGATGATGATGAACCAGGTTTGAGCTTCATAAAAGTTGTTTTCCATATTCATAACTAATGCACTTTATAACTAAAGGCAAAACTTTTTTTTCAGTTTTGGATAGAGGGAATAGGGATTCGAACGCTTGTACCTTTTTGTTGCTATATGTGCCCCCGTTAAGGAGATTCACCCTATTTATTTGTTCTGTTTACCATTATCATTAAAAGTAAAAGAAAATCCAAATTTGTGGGTTGTTCCTAGAAAAGTAATAGGGAGGGAACTATTACAATTGGGACACTAGCTCGGGTGACCTGGGGATCCCTAAGGAATTCCCTCAATTTGCAGGGATTTCCTCTCACTTCTTGTTTGGTAATGGGACACAGATGGCAAAAAAAAATTTGACAGGGGTTATAACCCTCCGCTACTCTATCCAAAATGAAAACAAAAGTTTTACCTACAGTTCTACTTTAAAATAAAACTTTCAGAAAATCTGCTTAAATACATTTTAATAATTTCAGAGACAGTATACATTTTCAAAAATGCTGTACTGTTAAAGTGATTCTAAACAGAGAAGTGATAATTGCCATAATTCATTCACATAAATGATATATATCATGCCACGTTAAGTTAATCCTCTAAGTACCTTATTCCTGCAGCGCTGTTGTGTGGTCACATGATTTTTCCTGTTCTTTGTCATTGGTATCAAAAGATCTTTGGGAGGAGCTTCTATTACTCTGCTGATGTATTCTCTCTACTGTGTGAGTCTGTGTCTGTACAGCCCTGATTGATAGTCACATGACTAAAAGCAAAACAAAAAAATCTGTTTTAGAAATCGTATTTCAAATTATATATTTTTATTGAACATCAAATGTGTATTTTTTGTTCATTAACACGGTGTAGGCAGAGTCAAAGATGATTAATGCTAGCTTTTACTTTGTTCAGAGGACATCTGCATCCAAGGCTCTTTTTTTTTTTTTTTACTTTACAGGTATTAGTAATTACATGTGCTATATTTAATACTGATTTAGGTTAAAACCATGTTTTTTTGTAAGTTTCTTAGTGAATGTAAATAATCAACATTTTATGTCCCACACCCATAGTGTTTAGCAATAGGAAGACATAGAGGAGGAGGGAGGGAAGGGAGTGTCATTTACCACTGTGTATAGGCCCACATGTGTCACTCTATAGTCATGTGGGCTGCACAGATAAGAAAAAGGAGGAAATGAAGATCTTAGAAGGTAACTGAAATATGAGCAAGCTCAGTAGAGGACACCAACTGATCTACACAATCTCAGCCTGGCAATGGGGACAAGATGGGAGGGACAACTGAAGGCAGGATCAAATAGGTATATTTAAATCTTAACAAAACAAATTCTTAAGTGGCTTTGTGAGTATGAACACTCTGTTTAATAGCATGTAATGAGAGTTTTCCATAGCCTGGGTTTGATGACATTTTAAATACGGTCTTTTTTTTTTTTACGTTGTTTACAAAAAACTCCCCAAAGTGGGGAACATTAAACATTACCAGTATGTATCATAGTACAATAGCAGATGTATAAAATATTAGTTCCGTATGAAGGCATAAGCATTAACAAACATCCATAATAGTATTTGAATAAAGGCAAGTGTACATAAACTTCAGAGTATGTATCCAGAAATCCAACATAAGCTGCTTGTAATAATACATACTGTGTATTTATGTGTAATTGTTGCTCCAAAATGCTGTACTTTTAATAATTAGAATATCATGAATTAAACTCAATTTCAGCGACTTTTTCTAGGTTGAGATGATGTCATCAGCCTGGTGCAGGCAGAAAGAAGGAATTCTTCTCCCCCCCCCCCCCCCCAGGGATCACACCGCAACATTGCAATTATGTAGCATGTACCAATGTAAAAGGTTGCAGCAGGGGGCTGATCTGTATCAGACAATCTGAATTGCACTGGCACCAGGGATATATTATCTCTAAGCCAGCATGTCAGTCCAGAACTTACCCTAGATGATGTCTGAGCAAAGGTAGCTCCATTCTATAGGACAAAAATGCAAATGAAAGCATTGTGAAAGGGAGTACCATGATCTCTTTAAGAACCTTTAAGTGAGACAAGTAGGAGGCCACACATCAATGATGTCACTCATAATAGGTCTTTATTCAGCCAGCACAAACACACTAGTAGTCCCCATCTACAGACCACCCCTCTTGACATGTTTCACCTTTACAGGTGGTAGCGATGAGATCACATCTCTACATCTAAGCTTGTAAGGGTGAAACACATGAGAGAGGGGCCTGTAAGTGGGGACCCTCCATCTGCTTGTGCTCGCTGAGTTAGGACTTTATATGAGGTATGCCACTGGTGTGTGGCTACCTAATTGTCTCACTATGGAATACAGAGTGCCAATGGGCTCCCTTTGACATGTACCTGATTCTTGCAATGGGGGCTGAGGTGGATTTGTGGGGTTTGGAGTTGTGTCTCATCTTTGTATTTCTGCAAACACCTGTAAGTGTTACACTTTCACATAAGGTTATATATATATAACGTTACATTTATATATATATGTTACTAGGTCCACTTTAGCCTCGGTTTCCACTAGTGCGGCTACGAAGTCGTGCTACTTCTAGCACGACTTCGTAGCGAAAGTAAACTGCGGCTTCAGTGAGACTTGTCCCTCATATATAGAGGGAAGTCGCACTCGAAGGCGGCTCAAAAGTAGTGCACGATCTACTTTTGAAGTCGCCGCAACTGAAGCCGCGGCAGTGGAAACGGGCCCCATTGAAAACAATGGGTTTTGACTTGCTGTGCGACTTGACATGTGTCAAGTCGCACCGCAAGTTGCACTATGGTAATTGAGCCTTAAAGTGTATCTAAACCCTAAAAACCAAATTATCAGATATTGCAATTTACCAGTCCTTAAATGAGGTGGCTGAATTATTTATCTTTTTTTCAGCCTTCATTTCTATATTTTCAACTAGTAATCCTGCAAAAAATATGGTTCCTTCAAACATGTCTGCCTTTTTTTATCTTTGTAACGTGGGGTTGGGGAGATTAGTAATTTAGAGAAGGAAAGTAATACTTCCAGTTAAGCTCACATGAAGTGACAAGGACACTGCATTTCTGGCAAGGTAAACAGGTATTTTCTTTACCCTTGAAAAAGTCACGTGTGTTTGTGATACAACGCGTCGCAGAAGCCGTGGTGACGTCACTTCCGGTCTACGGCCGAGACCGGAAGCATCGGAGTATACCGCATCGGCGGTTCTTTGTTTGTTCCACACGCATCTACCCAGTTTTAATTGTAAGTCTTCTGCATTTTTTATTAAATATTACCCTAATTTACTGCACCTTGAGAGCTCCCTCTTGTTTTTTAATGAGCGAGTGTCCCAGGAAAGGATGTTATATCGAATTGAATGAGGACATCGATAAAAGGGAAAGGAATCTTTTTGGTTTATATTGCGGAGACCCATATATCCATACCTAGAAGCCTTATATTAATTGAAGGATATCTGGAGGTCCTGTATGGTGATTGATTGCACCAAAACACTTATTTGAGTGTTAATGGAGGTGAGCTGCCATTGCAATTAATGTTTGATGTTTTTAGCTTGCATACCATCACACCTGGCTGTCACCGGAATCATTTCTTCATGTTCACTGGATTATATATGAACTTTTGTCACTTTCACTTGAATATATCAGCACCTGAATATTTTTAATACTACTTTATATAAGTTTTATGGAATTTTGTGATTTTATATTTATCCGTTGTTATTTATCATCTTAAGCACTATTTGAATTGTGCTTATCACCATAATTCGCACCTTTTCTAGCACACTGAATACAACCTCACTTGCACTGACTAGCACAAGTTTTATCACCGCCACTTTTTCAGCAACTCTTGTCTTGTTGCTCATCATCAGTGTGCATTTATTTAGCACTGATCACTTTATTCATCGTTTATCTTTTATGAGCTTTTTATTCACTATTTATTATTTATTTATAATCGGTCACTGATCACTTCATCTTTTATCTACTTCACCAATTATATTAATCGTTCTGTGTTATTCATTGGCTTGTTTTTATATTATTGCTGCATCATCATCTGCTTTTTATCACCTGTCTTTTACCTACATATCCAGCTATATTTATATATTTTATATATTTTTTGGTGTGGTCCACCATCCCCAAGAAATTGAGCGCTGATTCTCTCTGCGTTAATATTGATTTAGTATGTTGTGACACTACTGAATTTGCTGCTAATTTCTGGTGTTCCACTACACACATCTTCCTTGCCATTTGTTTCTTAGGCTGGCCATACACTATACAATTTTCTTGTTCAACTTTCCTTTAGATTTACCAAAACCACGTAATATAGGGTCAAACCTAAACACTTTCAATTTGTATGCAGTCAGGCAGGCCCTTGCACTACATAGTTTAAGGTAAATCTAAAGGAAATTGAATAAGAAAATTGTATAGTGTATGGCCAGCCTTATACCTTACTGGTAGCGCATAGTATTTAAGTATTTTCTAAAAATGTTCTTTGCCACACATCTACGGGCTGGTAAAACTGATGCAATAATTCTTTAAAAATAGGCACATTTGTTTTATAAAGACTGAAATGACATGACATGCTGCTCCAAATATCTGTTTGCTGCAGTGATTTAGGACAGGAGCCAAGAATGGTGATTTTTATACCACTCTGTACGCTCAGGAAACACATGTAATCGCTAACTCCCAAGGCCACCAGAGTCCTTGTCCACACTCCCATTATCTCTGGGCTTAACCACTGCAGGATCCTCTACTAACAAAACTCTCCCCTCTATAATCTAACATAAATGCAACATCAAGACTTGCCTTTTCCTCCTACTAATTTTCATCTTCTGCCCCTGTCTGTCTCTTTCTTTTCAGGCTTTCCATGGAACTGTGAATACAATTCTGGTTGAAATGCTTTTGATTAAAAATACTTACCAGTTCATCCCTCGTCTATATTTCTGGCTGTACATTGCTCTCAACTTTCCTACTTAAAGCATTAATTACTTTTTTTTTTTTTTTTTTTTTTGGGCTCCCCTCTTTTATATTATAAAAACAAAACAAAAATTCAAGTACTGCATACCCTCTCCACACTCCAGCTCAGTCCCCAGCTTCCTCCCCTGTCCAGCACCACCTTTCTTCTTCAGGAAGAATAGTGAACTAGTTTGCTGTTGAATGGAGATAGACAGTGATGTCCACATCCCTAATAGCTAAATAGCATGAACAGAAAACCCCCTAGTGGTATTTTTTTAGAGCATGAATGTAGTCATAGTTCAAAAGGTTACGACAATATTTTATTGACAATTAGGCATAAGAGAAACAAAAAAAAGTCGTTTGTACATCATAAAACATATGCGGTTGAACAAAATAGTGTGGAAAAATGCACAGGAATACCCATATTCACCTGTCGAAAATGCATAAGACAGAGGAAAGCCCAATGCTGCCTATCAGTGCCTCCTCAGCAAGTGGGAGGGGGAACTGTCACGAGAGAGACATTCTCAGTTAAGAGCCCTGTGGCCAGCAACCACGCTGGGCCCCCCCTGCAGTGACGAAACGTCAGGGCCTGGTCACAAGTACCACCTTTGCAACCCTGGTAGTTCCACCATTGAATCAGTGTCATTCTACCTAGTTCCTGTAAACCCAGCCTGTTATTGACACTCTCCATGGAGGTACATCATCATGCAGGCTGGCCTCACAGCAGTCTAGGGCTGAGTGGTACTTACATGTCATTATGTGAACACTATACAGTCCAGGCCTGCCCCCTTCCACCACTTAGAAGAAGATGAAGAACCTGTGATGCCATTGAATCAGCTAGAAAACTGCAGGAAAAACATATCTATAGGGAGGTTATGTTAAAAAAAAATCAAGGGGGGCTCAGGGGTTGGGCATTTTATTGCAGATAGCTGGAGTTCAGCTTTTAGAATTGTTGCCACGCTCAAAGCTCATTATTTGCAATGAGTTAGTGAACTTGTAGACTTACACTGTGAAAAACAATAGTAAAGCACAACTAATGTGTAGCACTACAAATCAGGGGTGCAAATAAGTCACACTGAGAAATCATTGCAGCCCAATACTCCCCATAATGGAAATCTGCAAAAACAAAAGTTACCCTCACACAATAATGTCAGGACCAGGGGGGAAATACCTATATAGGGTTGAAGACAGCATTAAAGACTCAGCAAGGGGTCCTATTCTAACTAAATTTGCACTTGGGGAAGTTGCCCTTTAAGGCCTGCAAACCTTTTATAAAAAAAAAAGGTTTGTGATAAAACCTTTATACTAAGGCTTGCTATGAGGTGGCAAAGATGTTTCTTTCTTCTTTTTTCCATAAATATGCATGATTGTTTCAACTGAAAAGTTTATAGAAAGTGAGTCATTACTGGCTTTATGTAAAAATCTGAGTATTCATATTCAGTCTTAAAGGACTATTAAACCCTCAGATTTTTTTAGCTTAGCATATTGAGCACAATTCAATAAACATTTTTTTATGGGGCTGCGTGTTTCTATTGATGCACACATTGTAGGGAGACATAGCTCTAGTCTCTGCATGAAAGGGTGGCTCCATAAGAGAAAGAAGCCACCCTGAAACAGCAAACCTGGAGGCAGCATTCATGGCACCAGCTTAAACTAGAACATAGGCAAGGATTAAATGTGAAAGAAGCTAAATACTATATAAGTGATTAAATCCGCTGCCAAAAAATGCTTAAAAACAGAGGGTTTAATATCACAATGAAATATTATTGTCAAGGCTTACATATTCAGCTAACAGGTGAACAGGTAATCTCTGACTCTCCAGTTGAATAGTAAGGTTCAGACAAAAACAAATTATTAGGAGGGTAAAATAAATGATAAATTTGGGAAAGTAATTCATATTTTTAAAATACTTTTTCTCTCACACAAAATTGATCAACCAGGGGGTGTCTACAGTGGTCACAGTGTGTCGATAGGCATACATTTCTAGATTTGAGCCTAGTAATAAGTAAATCCTCTTGATTAAGCTTCCCCAGAGATTCTGTTAATTTAAATCTTAAATCTAAGGTCTGGAGTGTGGTGGTAGATCACGGACTGAAGGATTCTGGGTAGCTGCCGCCCAGGGGTTTCTAGTAAAGCTCAGAGTGTCCACCAAAAAAGAAAAGAGAAGGAGGTGGGAGAGTCTTTATAGTGTAGTAGAATAATTAAGAAACAAGAATAAAGTGCTTTCACACTAAATGGAAAAAATGTTAAAATGGACTTACAACTGTTGAGGCTGAGGTCACCCAGCTAGGGGGGGAACACTCTGTCTTCCTAGTGTGCAGGTGGAAAACTTGTCTCCTCGCAGCATCAGTGTGGTTGCTCTCTATGCCTCATGCATTCCAATCCTGGGTTCTCTGTGGGGGTTACCAGGTGGGTGAATGAACTGATAGAAAGGGTCAGTGCAAATAAGGTTATAGGTAGTGCGATTGGCAGAGGCGCCCGATGTTGTTATTCAACGGATAAGCACAAGTCGTCTGCTTTAGTAAAACAACCAATTACTTATTTCATCAAATAAAATGCGTTTCGTGGCTTTAAATTGCAACTTCCTCAGTTCAAGGTGATAAAATTGGTGTCTAGTATCAGCTGATAGTGAGCGCCACTTGGGAAATATTGTTTATTGGCCACTAGGTGGAATGTAGACTTTGTGGCAGTAATGTCATGCAGGTAGATCACATGTAGCTACACCCCTTTTTTCATTGCAGCTGCCATTAAAATCTTGGTGTTGGCTGGTGTGGGACACTAAGGGGAGCTGTGACATACTCCCTCGGTCATGTGACAGTGCTTAGACCTAGCAATTAGCTGCAACACCCATGCACTCTTAAATGGGAGGAAGTCACTTGCCTGGAAGCACCAAGTATTGTCACTTGCAGCGCCTGACGCAGTAGCAGTGGGGGAGCACTGGCAAAGGGAGAATCAGTCATTCAGTGGACCCTTTGCAAAAACACTGTCACTTTACCTTGAATGAACATAGTTACAGTGCCTCTTTACCATCTCTAGTGCACTTTGAAGTCATTGTAAGTCTTAAAGATGTGTTATCATATAGCATTGTGAATCAGAAAAACTCCTCTTTAACTATTATCACAAATTGAAACACCCACAGAACACCCTGTGTTCTAGCAGCATCACATTATAACAGTTTCCAAATGATCTGTACAGAACATTGCCTTGGATGGATGTAGCCATTTAATGAGCCGCAGAAAAAAAAAAAACAAATTGCTGACACCACCTGTCAGTTTCAACATTTCAGTTTGATGTTAATGAAATTACAATTTCAAGTTTTTATTGTTGTCCTAGCAGCTGTGAAAAGAAATTCCCAAAGGTCAATGTGACATAAATATTCTTGGTCCTGGAGCAAAGGAAATCTAAGAAATTCACACTTGTATAGAATGTCTTCTGCTCATTAACAAGGGTTGGCATAAAGTAATTTGGCATCCAATGCAAAACTGCCAAACAGCATTCCATCATCAAATATTGCAGATAGCCCCTTAACCACTTCTGGACCGGAAGTTTTTGACCCCTTAATGACCAGTCCATTTTTTGCGATTCGGCACTGTTTTACTTTAACTGACAATTGCGCAGTTGTGTGACACTGTACCCTAATAAAATTGATGCTCTTTTTCCCCACAAATAGAGCTTTCTTTTGGTGGTATTTGATCACCTGTGCGATTTTTATTTTTTTGTGAAATTTTTTGTGAAAATTCTGAAAGAAAACAACATTTTCACTTTCTGCTATGTAACATCCCCCCCCCCCCCCAAAAAAAAAAAAAATTAAAAAATCTAATTTTTTTAAATCCTTTCTGGCCAATTTGTATTCTGCTACATATTTTTGGTAAAAACAAAAAATCCCAATAAGCGTATTTTAATTGGTTTGCGCAAAAGGTATTATGTCTACAAACTAGGGGAAAGATTTATGACATATTTTTAACGGGACTGTGACTTTGCGGTGGACAGATCGCACCCCTAACTGACATTTTTGACACTTTTGGGGGGGGGGGGGACAAGTGACATTGCTAAAAATATGCACTGTTACTGTAACAATCACACTGGCAGGGAAGGGTTTAACCCAGGGGTTATCAAAGGGTTAAGTGTGAGCCTAGGGGAGTTTTTTCTAACTGTATGGGGGAGGGACTTGTGGAGTCAACACAGAGACCTGTGATCCTAAATAGAAGGATCACAGGCGCTCTGTGTTCATTCCAGGGAGAACAACAGTCTGCTGTGTTTACAACAGCAGACCGTCGTTCTCTCTCAGCAGGGAGCGATCGTGGGTGCCCGGCGGCAATCGAGGCCGCCGGCCCCGTCGATCGGCTTCCCCCGCTACCTAATGGGGGCGTGTGCCTCCAAGAGCGCTCCCATGAACTGCAGTAAAGGGTACGGCGGTTCACGCAGCCGAGCCAGCTTTCCACAGTATATCTGAGGCGGGCGGTCAGCAAGTGGTTAATATACACTACTTGCCTACTTTGTAAAAAACAGAGGCATCTCAAAGGTGATCAAAGGGAACCTGTGGCCAAGCTATGGACATTCAAGTATTAACATACATTTACCATTGAGTAAATAAGCTTTAAAGTATGCCCTAGCTGATCTCTGTAGCTGGAGGCACTGTGGAGGAATGCCTCTTTAAAGTTCACAGCAGAGGTGCTAAAGTAATTTAAGTCATTTTCTGCAGTGCAACTCATCCTGCACTCCTTCCCAGAGTTCCTACTATGGGTTTACAATAGGGATGAGAAGGCTACTGAATCATTACTGGGGGTTAGAAAGCTTTGACAATTCATTGTTCCACAGTGCTTGTGCAAAGGTCAGTCAGGGCTAAAGCTCATTTGTTGTTTAGAGTGGTATTGAAGTTAAACCCAAAATACAAACAAACAAAAATGCAATATATTGCAGCTTACCAATCCTTTAAGGGGATGGCTGCTTTAACTTTCTTTTTTAATCTTTTTTTCCCCTTATTTTCACCCAGTAACCTGCCAGTGCCACTCTTCCTGTCTTAGGTTGTCTCTGCTCCAATGTAGGAGCAACGACAAAGACACCATTGGACCACAGCATTGTCAATTTAGGAAGGGTATTGTTAGATGCACAAGCACATTTAGATGAAACTGACTGGCAAAATCTGAACTCAATGCAAACACATTTTAATCAGTTTGTTTTCTTTTGGGAAAAGGTTTACATAATTAAAAAAAAAGCTGGCTATTGTAATTATACAACGGTCAATATAACTGTCATATTTGCTGGACAGCTTGGATTGTTAAAGAAAGTTGAATAATAACAGACCTTCTGACCAGATCACCAAGGGAAAATATAAGAAAAAAGGTAATTAAAAAAAAACTGCAATAAAATACTTATTTGTTTTGTGGGTTAATACTGCTTAAATAAATATATAAATAATTGAATGTCCAAAATGTGGACACAGGTTCAATTTAAGGAATCTATACTGGCATATGTGGCAGTATAGAAGAATGTTTTATATATGTTTCAATTGTAAAACAATATACACATTTATATTTGTAAGATGCTAGATTCAATAATATCAAAATACATGTGAATCCTTTCAACGGATCACGATCGTTCCGTATGTGGAGACTACTTTAGGATGGGAGCTATGATAGTGTTCTGTCTGGTCCTCTGCACTCTCCAGGCAGTAGTTTCATGCTTTTGATGGATGATTTACTGTTTGTTTCATTTATGTCAATATTTTTGATTTGATTCAACTTATTTTACATTGGTTATTGATTTGTTTATTTTTAAATGTATTATTGCATATATGAGGGCATTTACATTTATTTTGGTTTTGTGTATATATTTATGTACTTGTTGCATTTTGTTTTTCTTCGTTTTCTGCATAGGGTGATGTAATCATATCTTTGTTTAAAATGTTTGTATTTGTAATAGGTCATTTTTGTGACTTTATTCAATTTTTTAATTATCTCACAATTATATGCTACTTATACATGGGTATATTTGTTGAGCTTCAGTGGATTAATGGATTCTGAATAAAGTGAAGATTTTTAGCCGGAAGTGCCGCCATCGTCTATTTGTCATGTAATCAAGGACCTCATTTCTGGTCAGTGCAAGCCTCTATTTATATCCCGAGAAGAGCCGCCTCTTCCTCGGTAACCAATCAAAAAGACTTGGCGGCCCTATTGGAAGCGAGCCCAAAATGCCATTATTAAACAAAACAAACAGAAGTATATCAATATATGCACTTGCTGAAAATAGTCTCAACGATGTCACTTACGACTGAATTTACATATCATTAAAAAGACCCTAATAACAAATTGCAATATAAATCACTAATAACAATCAATGTCAACTGGAAATAACCAGCCGTATTTAAAATTATACAGAAATATGTATGAAAAAAATGTAATATGAAAAATAAGTTTAAAAGATGAAAAAATTGTGTAGTGAAAATAAAAATAAAATTAAAATAAAATTAAATAAAAATAAATAAAAAAAATAAAAGTAAAAAAAAACATAAAAAAAATGTTAAAAAAATGTTAAAAAAATTAGAAAAAAAAATGAAAAAAGAAAGATGGAAAATAAAATAGGATAAATTGTATATACCATATATCGTTTTTTTTCACCAATTAAAAATAAAACAATTGAGAGCTAACTCAATGTTCAACCCAAAGGGCTCATAGTTCCCAAACGATGGATCCACTGTATTTCGTTTTGGAAAATGGCCCTTTTTAAATTTCCTCCCCTCCAGTAGGGCTCAACCTTGTCAATCCCACAAAAAGTCAAAACAGCAGGATCTTTCCCACGATGGAGCATGGAATTATTCAATAGACTAAGTCTATAGCCCTTTTTAATGTTATTCACATGTTCTCTCAGCCTAACTTCCAGCTTCCTAGTTGTGTGGCCCACATACTGGAGCCCACAGGGACAGGCTAAGAGATATGTGATATGTGTGGTTTACCATGTGATACATTTTTTTTATTTTATAAGACTCACCACGTGAATGTGATTCAAAATGTGTAGTTTTCTTCTTTCTAAATTTGGAAGTTTTACAAATCATACATTTACCACAACTGTAAAATCCCACTTGTTCTAAAAAGGTGCAAATCTTTTTAGGTGGATCAACTACATTATGAGCTCATTTTAAACGTAATGTTGGGGGTTTAGTATAAATAAACAGTGGTCTATCTGGCAACACTTTCCATAGTTCTACATCCTTTAACAATATCAGCCAATGCTGTTTGATAATTTTCTCTATATGTTTGTATTGTCGGGTAAATTCTGTTGTATCAAATGTGGGAACAACAACATTTAAAATTAAGGTATGCAGCCACTGGAATATCTAGTGAATATTTAAAATTAACAGAAACACCAAGAGCAGTTTTGATAAAAATCATAAAACAAAACTTTACTGGACATCAAAATTCATAAAGTTCCTTACACATAAAATTTACCATAAACATTACAATAAATACCATGACTTAAACATACACTCCTATTCCCAATATCCCAAAATATCAAATAATACTTAGCTCATATAGTTGAATGTCAAAAGCTTACACTGAATATCTGGATAACCAGGACAATAAGAAATCCATGGCTCTATGCTTGGTCTTTCCACAGCTCCAAGAAACAGACTATTCCTCATGCTATGGACTCTTTTTATAGTCCTGTATACCAGAGACCACCCACAGGATGTAATCATTCCTCTTGACCATTCACAGATCATTTTGTGAGTGAGGTCAGCAATACTTAGTTGCACTTCCCCCCTCAACCACATGGTCAATTGGATATGCAGCAGCCATCTTTAAATACACAACATCAAAAGCTCACTAAACCTCCTGTGGGTGAGAGATACTATTACACACGTATGGGAACATTTCTCATGCATCATTAAAAAAAAAATATCCGCAACTGATATAATCCCCCTGTTGATCCCATAAGTAGGCAATAATTACAATTCATACATTTCTACTTCTCGTAGGGGTCTAGCTTTCCTCAATGCTCTTTTTCCCAATGCACATCACGCACATCACACAATTCATAGTTACAAAAATATGCCTACAACATGCACAATCTAATTATCTTAAGCTTGTACGATGTGTATGCAATAAATATCCTAAACAGTTACTCAACTTCTTATTATAGAGATGACTGTTTTCTCCAAAATCCTCAGATCAAGCAGGCATGTTATTCTTCTGTGTTCCAAAAGCAACTCTCCTTTGTCTGAGAGACATTGAAAAGGGTTTTGGAGTCATTAGAAAAGAAAAAAACAGATTGTCATCAGAGCAGCGGACAAGGGGGGAGGGTTAGTGATTCTCAATAAATCAGATTATTTAGCTAAATTAAATAGATTAGTTGGTAAAAAAGAAATCTATGAGGAGTTTAAAGGAAACCCAACAAATAAATATAGAGCCAAACTTAAATGATTGGTCATAGAGGCTCAGAAAGAGGAAATTTTTTATAAAAAAGAGGCCAGATATTTAATACAGGATGCACCAAAGGTACCTGTCATTTATCAATTGCCTAAGGTTCACAGGAATCCTCATAAACCCCCAGGGAGACCCATTGTCAGTGTGGTCGATTCTTTGTTTTCTAGAATGGATGAATATCTTGATTGTTTTTTGCAGCTCTTGGCACAAAAAGGTCCAGCCTATCTTAAGGATAGCAAAGATTTGATGGAATTACTACAAAAAATGGAGATAGACGGTGGATGTATATTAGCCAGCATCGATGTTAATTCCCTATACACCAACATTCAACAGCAACATGCCATTTAGGCAGTGTTGTGGGCCTTAAATGGCACCTATAATAAAACAAAACAAAAAGAGTTCCTACTGAAATTGTTCGATTTGGCCATGGGCCACAACTTCTTCTGGCATGAGAAGAAATTCTTTAGACAGAAGAAAGGAGTGGCCATGGGTGCCAAATATGCTCCATCAGTGGCTAACCTTTTCATGAGTCATTGGGAGAAAGAAGCTATATTTGATAATAGCATACCCCAAATGAGATTTTACAAAATTTACATAGATGCCATCATAGTGGTTTGGGGAGGATCACAGGAATCTTTTCTACAATTCCTTAGAGAAATTGGTAACAATAAATATGGCATTTCATTTTCAGCAACTTTTGATTTAGAACATGACCTTGTAGTATACAAAGAGAATAATAAACTTCTGACCAAAACCTTTTTTAAGAAAGTTGACAGGAATGGTTTCATCCCTCTGGGGAATTGCCACCACCCCAAATGGTTGAGAGCCATCCCTAAAAGCCAGATGAAAAGAGTAAGGCGGAATTGTAAAAAAAGTGATGATTATGATATATAGGCAAATGTTTTGGTGGAAAGGTTTTGTGAGAAGGGCTATAGGGCTGAAGATTTAGAGCATGTTAAAAGCAGTAGGTGATATGAACAGAGAGAGGATTTGTTTAAAAAGCAAGAAAAAAGAAAAAGATTCTGGAGTTGCTTTTATGACAGGCTTAACCCGACAATACAAACAGATAGAGAAAATTATCAAACAGCATTGGCCAATATTGTTAAAGGATGTAGAACTACGGAATGTGTTGCCAGATAGACCACAGTTTATTTATACTAAACCCTCAACATTATTTATTTATTTATTTATTTATTTCAGGTACTTATATAGCACTGTCAATTTATGCAGAGCTTTACATATACATTACACATTCACATCAGTCCCTGCCCTCAAAGAGCTTACAATCTAACATTACATTTGAAATTAGCTCATAATGTAGTTGATCCACCTATAAAGATTTGCACCTTTTTAGATCAAGTGGGATTTTACAGTTGTGGTAAATATATGATTTGTAGAACTTCTAAATTTAGAAAGAGGAAAACTACACATTTTGAATCACATTCACTTGGTGAGTCTTATAAAGTAGAAAAATGTGTCACATGTATAACCACGCATGTCACATATCTCTTAGCCTGTCCCTGCGGGCTCCAGTATGTGGGCCGAACAACTAGGAAGCTGGGAGTTAGGCTGAGAAAACATGTGACTAACATTAAAAAGGGCTATAGACTTCATAGATTCAGGCTCCATCATGGGAAAGATCCTGCTGTTTTGACTTTTTGTGGGATTAACAGGGTTGAGCCCCACTGGAAGGGAGGAAATTTAAAAAGGGCCATTTCCCAAACGAAATACAGTGGAGCCATCATTTGGGACCTGTGAGCCCTTTGTGGTTGTACATTGAGTTAGATCTCTTTATTTCTAATTGGTGAAAGAATGCTGTATATTGTATATACAATATATCCTATTTTATTTTCCATTTTTCTTTTTTCTTTTTCAAATTTTTTTCAAATTTTTTTAAATTTTTTTATTCGATATTTTTATCTTTACCTTTGTTTTATTTTTTTTAATTTTCATTGTTATTTTTATTTTCACTACTCTATTTTTTCATCTTTTTATGGTATTTTTCATAATAAACTTTATTCATATATATTTCTGTATGATTTGATATACAGCAGTTGACATCGATAGGTTTTAGTGATTTATATTGTATTTTGTTAATAGGGTCTTTTTAATGATACGTAAATTCAGCCGTAGGTGACATCATTGAGACTATTTTCAGTGGATATATTTATATACTTCTAATAATGACATTTTGGGCTCGTTTCCAATATGGCCGCCAAGTTTTTTTGATTGGTTACCGAGGAAGAGGTGGTTCTTCTCGTGATGTAAACAGAGGCTTGCATTGACCATAAATTAGGTCCTTGGTGACGCCCTGTGGAAAGGTGAAACATGTTGACGTAATTTCCGGTTTCGAGTTGTAATGACATCACTTCCGGTTGCCGCGGAACGCATGGTGATTACGGCGTTCGCGGAAGCTTATTGCTGTTTACATGCTGTTTTACTGCTACCATTTTGTAGGTATGTTTTTATTGCGCCAATAAACTGCAACCCTACGGTACTTCACTATTGGCTCCTTCTCTTTGTTCCTCATTTGAGGATTACTGGAACATCTTAGAGGCTACTGGGGAGTACTTGATCTGTTCCTTGTGACCAATCAGTCCTATTTAAATCAAGCCTGTTTGACTCCCAGACTGAAAAGCTGGGCGTTCATTGTTTCTGGTAAGGAGGAACATAAAAGGGGGTGTGTGTCACATCACGGAATTAATTTTTGTGGAGCACTTCAGCACTTTTAAGAAAATTGCAGCACAAAAGCACTTTACATTGATTACTATGTATCACTTTATTTGGACTGTTATATATATGTTTGTATGATTCTAGTGATGTTTTATTTCTTTCATATTTACAAGTGATTCTCACTTGGTGCACAGCTGCTGCTACTTATTTTCTTCCTTTTTTTCACTTAATTTTCTACCATAGCGCGAGTATTTATTTTTATATATTTCCTAAACATGTTTCACCTTAATACATGGAATTAACTAAGGAAAACTAAGGAACAAAAAAAAATGTTGGGCTTTAGAACCACTTTAATTATGACTAAAGTCAAAACTTTTTTTCTAGATTTGGATAGAGTGGTGGGGATTTAGAACGACTGAGAGGTTTTTATTGCTGTCGGTGTTCTTGTTAGAGAATTTCCCTCTTTTTATTCTTCAGATCCCAACGTCACTAGCAATGAAAGTAAGGGTAAATCTAAAACTTGGAATTGCCACCAAAACAGGAAGTGAAATCTTCTAATGGGGACACTTGTTCCCATGACAACTGTTTAAGAGGGGATATCCCTGAAATTGGAAGGATATTTTCTCATGTCTTGTTGAGTCTATAGGACAGGAAATAAAGGGAAATCTAGCTAAAGCGACACAGATGGAAAAAAGAAACTGGCAGAGATTTTACCTTTCCCTACTCTATCCAAAATTAAATGAAAAGTTTTAGATATACTTCTATTGTCACCTCTCAGCTAGGAGCTGGAAAGTAAGAATCAATATCTGCAGACCTGTCACTACAGTGGTATTCAGCCGTATCGTCTGTTCTGTAATCCCCAGCAGAGGTCGCAACTTGTTACAAGGAGAACTCAGCTTACTAGTGCTAAAGACTGGAATGCTTGCGATCTCAGCTTTTGGTGACCTTTTCTTGAGAGACCTGGGTCTTGACGTTGGGATTAAATCTTTCTAAACATAAGAGGTTTTACATTGTACATTGAAAGATGGCAACATGTATTGATACGATTGAATGATATCCGATGGTGGAATTATATTTACACACACCAGAGCCTGACAGTGTAGTATATATTTATGGATGGGGAGGCTGGTACTAGAGTATTTGTTCCATTGTGCTTTTTTAGTTTCCAGATTCGATTTCTCTTTTGCTGTATATTCCTTATATACTATAAACCTCAAAGTTTGTTGAATCCTGGTACCTATTCCATGGGAGTTACCTAGTCCCTGTTATCTTGTAAAATCTACTTATGTTACCCTCTGTTAAATCTGTTTTAGCTTTTCTCTCTAGTATAATATCTGGTAATTAAGTGGGTCAGGGGTGGGCAAGTAAGAATGAGCAAAAGTGAAAATCTTTTTGCCATCTTGCCTCACTGTGTGCAGTTTTCTTAACTCCACTTAGGTTGAGAAAAAAACATTCCCCTCTGGGTGATCTATGTAACATTGCTGGGATTTTAACAACTTTTGTTCCAGATTCCTACCTTTTGTTATTCTGGAGAAATCCCCGTTTGTGTGTCCATGTGGTAAGTGAATTTAATGGGAGTGGTTTCATAGCTATCAATCAGCTGCTGCACCGGCAGGGCAAAAAAATGAGGAAAATTGCAGGGTCTGCATCCCTTTAGACGTGATTTCATTTTGGGAGTATTTGACCAAAAATTTAATTTTTTTGCAGGGGATGCCTGATATCTGACTTGTATCTTAGTGTAGACTTCTGGGGAAATGTATGAGCCAATCACACAAGCAGAAAATTATGTTTTGTGTACAGAACACCTTCAGGTAGGCATATTGCAATGCATTTTCAGAAAATTACAGAGCTGCAGATTGAAAAGGAAAGGTCATTTTTAAAAACATTCAATCACAATAGGACTTGTGTTGCAATTGAATATGTTATATTATCTTTTCTTTATTTGCTATTTTTTTTCCACACGAAAGGGGAGTTACACTTTAAGCAATCTGTTTCAGAGTTTTTTTCCTGGAAAACCTTCCAGTAACAGCACTTCCTGTTGTAAGCTAAGAGCACCACTACCGCAGGTAATCGCTGGCGGTGCAAACAACCAGGAAAAGCTGCGGCTGCTGACAACCTGTCATTGAATGTACAGGCTCAGTGGCTGCAGCTGGCTACTCACATCTGTCAATGACAGCAGCAGAAATCAGCAGATTCCTGCAACTACCATCTGCAAGGAAAAACTACTTTATATGTATTTTATCTTTGGGTTTAGCTGTTTGGCTAAAGTTCTGCTTTTAGCTAAATATTTGTTCTCATCTGTGTCTTTATTGAACAACCCAGGGAAATATTTAGCTTTCTTTGGCTTTATTACTTTCATGATCATTGACCTTCAATAAGTCAGTGCTCATGATTTGCATAATTCGTGCTTGGTCAGGAAATGTTGAAGATCAATACGAAAGCTAGTAAATTAGATTTTTAAGAAGGCCATCAATGGTAGCCTATGTGTTGTTTTTTTTTTTTTTTCCCCTTCATTTACAGTCTAGGCTTGTATTCAGCAACAAGCTGAACCTATTTTAGCAGCAATAACACCATCAATAATGCCATCAAACATTTGCTGTGGCTGTTAATCAGACTTCATTGACTGTTCAATGGCTAGAACGAGTCATAGACCTTACAAAACAGTTTTGGTTCTTTGATATGTCCGGGATTTTTCTTTTATGGACAGCTTTCTTCAGGCCATATCACAGTGTTTCAGTTCATGTGAGGTCTGGAATATGACTTGGCCATTCCAGAGTACAGTTGTGTTTCTATTTCTCTTTCTGTTTTAGCACATTGTCTTTTTGCATCAGTCAACTTTTGTTATGACTCAGCTGGTGAACCTATACCTTGACATTTTCCTGTTACATCTCTTGATGCAATTTTGAAAATGTTAAGTCGTTTGCAATAGGAAGCTGTTCAGTCCCTCGGGTAGTAAAGCAGCCCCAAAACGTGATGATCTCTCTACCATATATTCTTTGTAGGGATAGGTTTTGGTATTGATATATGTTGTTTGTGTTCCTTCAAGCATAGCATTGTTATTTTCTGCCAAAGAGTTCAGTTTTTGTCTACAGAAGGTTGTCCCAGAAACATTGTAGAAATTCTCTTTCATAAACATCATTACTCTATTATGTGTTCTTGTAGGAATCATAGGTGTCTCCAGATCCTTTGTTGTTACCATAGAGCAGCCTTTGTAAACTAGTATTCCATGTAAACCAATGGGGTATTAAAGGATTGCTAATGATTCCTTGAACAAAGAGAAATTTCTGCCTATCAGATAAGTTCCTAATGACACTAATAAACTTTGTAGCTAACTGTAAGGGGGGGTTCCCACTGGCCACAAATTAAATGTGATTGTAAAGGGTGTTTTTTAAAATAACAAAAATGTTATACTTACCTGTTCTGTGCAATGGTTTTGCACAGAGCAGCCCTGATCCTCCTCTTCTTGAGTCCCCTGCTGGCATTCATAGCTTCTCCTCTTCTCGGTGTGCCACCATAGGAAGCCACTTCTCATGGTGGCACACCTGCAAGCTTGATCCTGAGCCACACTGCCTGTGTCCATAGCCCACTGCCCCTGCTCCCTCGTCACAGGATTTCATTGACAGCAGCAGTGGCTCCCAATGCTATCAATTTGCTCTGTGAGGAGGGAGAGAACAGAGAGAAGTGCTGCTGTTGGGCACAGCGTTGGATTGAGATTAGGCTCAGGAGTGACAAAAGGGGGCGGCTGCACACAGAAGGTTATTTACCCTAATGCAGAGAATACATTAAAGGATAGGTTCACCTATGGGAAAATGCTACATGTTTCACCTGTTTATAGGGTGGAACATGTAACATGTCCCTACTGCCACTGCCTTCTGTCCCTGTGACAGCAGTACAGCGAGAAGTTCCCCATACAAGCTATCACTGTTTAAAAACAGCACGGCCATGCACGGCTCCGCCCACATGGTCATGTCATTCAAACATAATAAAGTTCAAGTGCCAACATCCTTTGCGGCTGTTGGCTTGTAGTTTTCAATGAATTACTATAATGCTGTTGAGTGCTGTGGTAATTAATTTGGTCTTACTGTCAGTGTGAAACTGCTTGGCCGTATGTGCCAATGTATGGCTAGATAGCTCACACTGGCAGTCTGCAGGAGACTTGCATGGCATTAGGGATTTGCTGATCGTTGGTGCAATGTATTCTAGGCCCCTAAAAAAAAAAAAAAAAAAACAATAGTAAAATATATATATTTTTTGGTGAACTTATCCTTTAAGGTAAAAACCTTCTGCCTTTAGAATCCTGTTAGGAATCATTCTTCCCACTGGCCATCACACTAATGTACAGTGAGCTGTAGATCTGCTAATTATTACCCACGGCTCCCTGAGACCATAAAGATATTGCAAGGGTTTCTCTGTGTTAGTTGAAAAAGCCTGCCTAAGGATCTTCTCATCTTCTTGAACATTGCACGCTGCATTTGTAATCTTGGCAGGATGTCCATTTCTACGGGCTGGCACTGTAGTCCCTGTAATTGTTGAAAATTGTCTTATTTTGGAATGAGCAACACTCAAACCTTAACGCTTACCTTCCCCTGCCCCCACTTAACTTTATCCACCCCACCTCCTCTAGCCAATCTTCCAATTATATAAGAATATAAAAAAAAAAACAAATGGACTAATTTATTACCTGAATCTGTGATCACAGGACACACTGGGGTTGATTTACTAAAACTGGAGGGTGCAAAATCTGGTGCAGCTGTGCACACAAACCAATGCCCCTTCAGTTATATATTTTTTTTATTAGTAAAGCTTAATTTAACAAGCCAAAGTTAGTTAGCTCATTGGCTACCATGCAGAGCTGCATTCGATTTTGCACTCTTCAGTTTTAGTAAATAAACCTTAATTTGTCTTGATTTTTCTTTTTTCTGCCCTGAAGAGTAGAAAGGTCATTCTTTGAGTATCCATGTCTCTCCCTGATCATGTAGACACTTTCTGGGGTTCTCACAGAATACCCAAGACTCCAGCAGCATTGTGATGACATCACATTGAAGAGCAGGAAATCGACAGATTGGCGTTAGGCCCAGGCTGCAGCAGTGTCTCTTTGGTTCCTATTTTAAACAAAAATTTTGAATGGGTGAGAGTGATATGGATGGGAGGTATTAAGTACAAATGCCTAAAATGGGTATTAAAGTAAACCTTTTCCTATTCAACAGGTTTGCTTTAATTTCTCAGGTACACCCACCATATAAGCTTTCCTTTTCTCCTTCTTGAAGTTCATTCAGAGCCAGAAGGTGAAGGAAGAACCCGGTTCTTCTCATCATGGAGGAGCTTGTGTTTCACTACATGTGATAGGGAAATCCAGTGACTTGTAGATTTGCTTTACCTCCTGATGGCTGAACAAAGTGTTGGGAAGCAAAAATAAAATACGTATATGCTATATTAAAGTAGAACTATTGGCAAAATGTATTTTTTTTTTTTTTCATTTTGGATAGAGCAACCCCTGTCGATTTATTTTTTCCCATCTGTGTGCCATTGGGAAGATTTCCTTTCCCTTCCTGTCCCATAGCCAAAACAGGAAGTGAATGGAAATCCCTGCAAACTAAGAGAATTCCTTTGGGGATCCCCAGGTCAGCAGAAGAGGTGTCCCCATTGGAAGATTTCTCTATTACTTGTCTGTGGAACTGCCAAAATATGGAATTTTATTTTACTTTCACTTTCAACGATAAAGGTAGGACACACAGAGAGGGTAAATCTCCCTAACAGGGGCACACAAAGCAATAAAAATGGACAGGTGTTCTAATCCCTCTCCACTAGATCCATCACTAAAAAAAGTTTTGCCTTTAGCTGTACTTGAATGTATATGTAAAGTCAAAACTTCCTAATGTTAAAAATGTATTCATTTAGATTTGTAAAATTATTAATGAGTCAACTTTAAATGTCATAAATATAATGTTTAATACTTTTTCACAAATAGAATTTACATGAACATAATAAAACTCTAGACCTCCCCAAAAATGAGGGGGTAATATGCAAAATGCTTTTAGGAAGTAATGCAAACATTTATTTATTTTTATTCTTCTAATTTTTATTATTTTCCAAGAAACTACAAAGTATAATAAGCAAACAGAAAATAAAATAAAATATAAAAAAAAAAAATAAATAAATAATGAAGAAGTCACATCAAGCAATCTGATAGTACAAGTACCAATATATGTATCTTTAAACGTTTCAAAAGGTTTGGGTACGGAAATAATATCTGATTTTGGAGATATTACTATGCTTAATAAAAGGGATTGTATACCAGCGCTATGGAGTTGTACTGAATCAGGCTCAAATGGTGGTGTAAGCTGCCTCCAACCTACCTCTGAGGCAGTAAAAATAGAAAAATGCAAAAAAGTTGGACCCGGCGCTACCACTTTAAATCGTGCATGTGCAAATTAGAAAAGTGCATATAGTGCTAAAGTGCACCCAATAAGATATAAAATATAAAATATATGTATAGTATATAAAGTGCTACATGCTATTTATGGGCTGTGCTTAGTGTGCCACATTGTAAACATCATATGTTGTACATATAAAGTGCCGAGTGCTGATAATGCCAAGAACCACGTGTAGTGATTAAGGAGACAAATAAACAAGCAAAGTTATGGCGTTGGTGGATGCCCCACCAAAAACACCGCTGCTTACCGCACTCTCTCGGCCAATGCCTCGACACTTCCTGGTCACTAGAATAAAGGATAAGCCTCCATTGCGTAGCATATGTTATGTCAACCAAAATAACGTAGCATCCACTCACAGTTAGGGAGTTCACTTTCAGCTTGAGAGGTGTTCGCCGGACCGCTTCCGTGTTCCACCGGCTCAAACCACCGTTCCCGGAAGTGACGTATTGACGTACACAAACCACGCCCTACGCGTTTCGTCATACGACGTCATCTGGAGCGTGCCATCCATCACTACTCCCGGTCTTTTTATAGGCTGGGATGCCGCCATCTTGGTGTACCAAGTTTGAGGCCGAACACGGCGGCCATCTTGGTGCACCTATCCCGTAGCCTAATGATTTTTATTCATCATGTGAACTCCCTTCATGCTGTGTTTGCCGTACATATAAAACCATAAACTTTATTAAAACAACAAGTACGACTAAACTTAAATGCCTATTGGTAATTAAAATGGGATGAAAAATATAAAAAATATAAAAAAGAGATGTGCTAAAGGTGATGTGTCTGGCTTAATCGGTAGTGAGCCGATGTCCAGTAGTGCCGTGATATAAATAAATAAAAGAATACTCATTAGATATTTTTATTGAGTGACAATGTGATCTAGTGATGTGTGTGGGTTACACTTAGTAAGTACGTGGGCCGATGTGTCTGCGCAGATGGTGCTAGACTATAACGAAGAAAGTGCCCATACATGTACCAATCTAATCGGTGAGATAGAAATCGTGCTGAAAAAGAATTTTCGTGCTGAAAAAAATTTATTTTTCTGTTGTTTTAAAACAAAAACAAAAACAGGTTCTTCCATGAGTCCATCCGCTGAAATGTAGGTCCATGTTTTTGTGAACTTCCAAAAAAATAGTAAAAAAATAAAATTAAAATAGGTGAATATACCAATCTGTTATACATCCAGGCTTCTCCAGAGGACCCAAATAATGTTAAGCGGGAAAAAACATATAGATTATAAATGCTCCAAGGTAGGTAAAAATTATATATATATATTACCTAAAGATATGTGGAAAAATATATATAAAAAATATATATATATAAAAATATATATATAAATTGTAAAAATTGTATCTCTAAAAAACAAGTTTCTTTAAAACCAAGGAGCTGTGATACAAGTAAGAGAGGACTGAATTCCTTAAAAATCCTTATAAACCTAAAAAACCTAAAAAACCCAAAAAACCCTCAATGAGGGCCTATAGGGAGGTTAAAAGGATTAAAGGAGAATCAAAAGGAGAATCAAACCAGGGGGGGCACAAGCCTTAAAAGATTAAAAATCAGTAATAAAACAGTTCAGATCTATGTCAATGTTCAAGCCTTTTGGTTGAAGGGTCTGCATCTGATATATCCACTTCGTTTCGTTCCTTGATACATCTATTTTCTTGTTACTTCCTCTCCAGTTGTTTTTTATTTTATCAATAGCGTAAAATACCATTACGGTGGGGTCTTGGGAATGGTGAAGCTTGAAGTGTCTTGACAGACTATGCTTGTCAAACCCTTTTCTGATATTCTTTACGTGCTCCCTGATGCGGACAAATAGGGGTCTGGTGGTGCGGCCTACATACTGTAATTTACAGGGACATTCCACCACATAGGTGACATGAGTGCTTGTACATGTGATGGTTTCCTTTATTTCATATGTTTTTCCTGTACTATGTGCCATAAAGGAAGTTGTTTTTCTTCTCTTTTCCTTAGATGTTCTACATGGGAGACATTTTCCGCACCTAAAGAAGCCCTTTAGGCTGGTTGGAAGGTTTATTTGCTTAGGAGGATCAACAACATTGTGCACCAGCCGGTTCCTAAGGTTTGGTGCTTTTCTATATATGAAAGTTGGTTTTGCAGGGAGGATGTCTCTAAGTGTTGCATCTGCCTGTAGGATAGGCCAATGTTTTCTCACAATTTTCTCTAAGGCCTTATGTTGGGTATTGTATCCCGTTAGAAATGCAAACTCGGTGTTTTTGTTATTCCCGTTACCTTTATTTGGCGCATCCTTTATCAGATCTTCTCTGTTCATTTTCTCTACTATTTTCTTGATGTTAGTTAACTCATTCCTTTTATACCCTTTCTCCACAAACCTGTCAATTAATAATTCTGCTTGTGTTTCGAAGTCTCTAATATCGCTGCAATTCCTTCTGATTCTCATCAGTTGCCCTTTGGGGATGTTTCCCAGCCACTTCGGATGATGGCAGCTGCTTTTAGGAATGTATCCGTTTCGATCGGTTTTTTTGAAAAACGTTTTACTGCTTAGTCTTCCATCCTTTTTTGTTAATTCCAGATCCAGAAATGCAATATGTTCATGGTGAAAGGTTCCTGAAAAAGTGATGCCATATATATTCATATTGATTTCGTCAAAGAATTCCCGCAGGGATTGCTCACTTCCCTTCCACACAATGATGATATCATCGATATATCGACGGTAATACTTCAGATTATTCCTTGGTATACTGAAAACTTGTTCCTCCTCCCATTTTTGCATAAACACATTTGCTACGCTGGGGGCATACTTAGCCCCCATGGCTACTCCTTTTTTCTGGACAAAGTAATTACCCTTATACCAGAAATAGTTTGATTCCATCGCTGTTTTTAATCCTTCCAGTATATATCCAATCTGCGTCTCCTTCATGTCTGTGTGGGCATGCAGGGCCCAATCTACCGCTTGTAAACCATCTTTTTGTTTGATATTAGTATAGAGGGAGTTTACATCTTTTGTGACCAAGATGTCACTTTCCTCTATTTCTAGATCTTTTATTTCTGCTAGCAATTGTTTGCTGTCCCTCAGATAGGACTTTCCTACTGGGACCAAAGGCTGTAGGAACTGGTCCAAATATTCCCCTAGCCTTGAATGCACTGAATTAATTCCGCTTACGATGGGGCGGCCTGGTGGCTTCTTGTCATCTTTATGTATCTTCGGAATGTAGTAAATAACTGGGGTTTTTGGTTTTTCCAGGCAAATATACCTAGCTTCTTTCTTATTTAAGATTCCCAAGTCTTTTCCTTTTTCCACGTATTTATGTAAAGTTTTTTCAAATCCTTGTTTTGGGTTTCCTTTAAGCTTGATGTAGGTGTCTTTTATATTGAGGAGATTCTCCATCTCCTCTTCATAATCTTTTTTGTTTAGGATTACGAGTCCTCCTCCCTTGTCTGCTGGCCTTATTATTACTCCTTTTCTTTTTTCCAATTTCTTGATAGTATCCCATGTATTTTTCTCTTTTCTGTTTTGAATCCTTAATGCTCTTATGTCTGCTTCCACCATTCGTTTAAATACCTCCAAATTCTCATTCTGAGGGTTTTTGGGGTTAAACTTGGAGCGATTCTTTAATAACGTTTGCTTGTATTCTTTATGTATGGGTCTTTGTATCTGCTTTTGTTTCAGAGTGAAATGTTTCTTTATATTTAGCTTTCTGACGTATTTGTTTAGGTCTATGTAGGCCTCGAATTTATCTAAATTTTTTCCTGGCGCATAATCCTAAACAAAAAAATTCTTAAATAAGAAAGAAGCTAGGTATATTTGCCTGGAAAAACCAAAAACCCCAGTTATTTACTACATTCCGAAGATACATAAAGATGACAAGAAGCCACCAGGCCGCCCCATCGTAAGCGGAATTAATTCAGTGCATTCAAGGCTAGGGGAATATTTGGACCAGTTCCTACAGCCTTTGGTCCCAGTAGGAAAGTCCTATCTGAGGGACAGCAAACAATTGCTAGCAGAAATAAAAGATCTAGAAATAGAGGAAAGTGACATCTTGGTCACAATAGATGTAAACTCCCTCTATACTAATATCAAACAAAAAGATGGTTTACAAGCGGTAGATTGGGCCCTGCATGCCCACACAGACATGAAGGAGACGCAGATTGGATATATACTGGAAGGATTAAAAACAGCGATGGAATCAAACTATTTCTGGTATAAGGGTAATTACTTTGTCCAGAAAAAAGGAGTAGCCATGGGGGCTAAGTATGCCCCCAGCGTAGCAAATGTGTTTATGCAAAAATGGGAGGAGGAACAAGTTTTCAGTATACCAAGGAATAATCTGAAGTATTACCGTCGATATATCGATGATATCATCATTGTGTGGAAGGGAAGTGAGCAATCCCTGCGGGAATTCTTTGACGAAATCAATATGAATATATATGGCATCACTTTTTCAGGAACCTTTCACCATGAACATATTGCATTTCTGGATCTGGAATTAACAAAAAAGGATGGAAGACTAAGCAGTAAAACGTTTTTTAAAAAAAACGATCGAAACGGATACATTCCTAAAAGCAGCTGCCATCATCCGAAGTGGCTGGGAAACATCCCCAAAGGGCAACTGATGAGAATCAGAAGGAATTGCAGCGATATTAGAGACTTCGAAACACAAGCAGAATTATTAATTGACAGGTTTGTGGAGAAAGGGTATAAAAGGAATGAGTTAACTAACATCAAGAAAATAGTAGAGAAAATGAACAGAGAAGATCTGATAAAGGATGCGCCAAATAAAGGTAACGGGAATAACAAAAACACTGAGTTTGCATTTCTAACGGGATACAATACCCAACATAAGGCCTTAGAGAAAATTGTGAGAAAACATTGGCCTATCCTACAGGCAGATGCAACACTTAGAGACATCCTCCCTGCAAAACCAACTTTCATATATAGAAAAGCACCAAACCTTAGGAACCGGCTGGTGCACAATGTTGTTGATCCTCCTAAGCAAATAAACCTTCCAACCAGCCTAAAGGGCTTCTTTAGGTGCGGAAAATGTCTCCCATGTAGAACATCTAAGGAAAAGAGAAGAAAAACAACTTCCTTTATGGCACATAGTACAGGAAAAACATATGAAATAAAGGAAACCATCACATGTACAAGCACTCATGTCACCTATGTGGTGGAATGTCCCTGTAAATTACAGTATGTAGGCCGCACCACCAGACCCCTATTTGTCCGCATCAGGGAGCACGTAAAGAATATCAGAAAAGGGTTTGACAAGCATAGTCTGTCAAGACACTTCAAGCTTCACCATTCCCAAGACCCCACCGTAATGGTATTTTACGCTATTGATAAAATAAAAAACAACTGGAGAGGAAGTAACAAGAAAATAGATGTATCAAGGAACGAAACGAAGTGGATATATCAGATGCAGACCCTTCAACCAAAAGGCTTGAACATTGACATAGATCTGAACTGTTTTATTACTGATTTTTAATCTTTTAAGGCTTGTGCCCCCCCTGGTTTGATTCTCCTTTTGATTCTCCTTTAATCCTTTTAACCTCCCTATAGGCCCTCATTGAGGGTTTTTTGGGTTTTTTAGGTTTTTTAGGTTTATAAGGATTTTTAAGGAATTCAGTCCTCTCTTACTTGTATCACAGCTCCTTGGTTTTAAAGAAACTTGTTTTTTAGAGATACAATTTTTACAATTTATATATATATTTTTATATGTATATATTTTTTATATATATTTTTCCACATATCTTTAGGTAATATATATATATAATTTTTACCTACCTTGGAGCATTTATAATCTATATGTTTTTTCCCGCTTAACATTATTTGGGTCCTCTGGAGAAGCCTGGATGTATAACAGATTGGTATATTCACCTATTTTAATTTTATTTTTTTACTATTTTTTTGGAAGTTCACAAAAACATGGACCTACATTTCAGCGGATGGACTCATGGAAGAACCTGTTTTTGTTTTTGTTTTAAAACAACAGAAAAAGAAATTTTTTTCAGCACGAAAATTCTTTTTCAGCACGATTTCTATCTCACCGATTAGATTGGTACATGTATGGGCACTTTCTTCTTTATAGTCTAGCACCATCTGCGCAGACACATCGGCCCACGTACTTACTAAGTGTAACCCACACACATCACTAGATCACATTGTCACTCAATAAAAATATCTAATGAGTATTCTTTTATTTATTTATATCACGGCACTACTGGACATCGGCTCACTACCGATTAAGCCAGACACATCACCTTTAGCACATCTCTTTTTTATATTTTTTATATTTTTCATCCCATTTTAATTACCAATAGGCATTTAAGTTTAGTCGTACTTGTTGTTTTAATAAAGTTTATGGTTTTATATGTACGGCAAACACAGCATGAAGGGAGTTCACATGATGAATAAAAATCATTAGGCTACGGGATAGGTGCACCAAGATGGCCGCCGTGTTCGGCCTCAAACTTGGTACACCAAGATGGCGGCATCCCAGCCTATAAAAAGACCGGGAGTAGTGATGGATGGCACGCTCCAGATGACGTCGTATGACGAAACGCGTAGGGCGTGGTTTGTGTACGTCAATACGTCACTTCCGGGAACGGTGGTTTGAGCCGGTGGAACGCGGAAGCGGTCCGGCGAACACCTCTCAAGCTGAAAGTGAACTCCCTAACTGTGAGTGGATGCTACGTTATTTTGGTTGACATAACATATGCTACGCAATGGAGGCTTATCCTTTATTCTAGTGACCAGGAAGTGTCGAGGCATTGGCCGAGAGAGTGCGGTAAGCAGCGGTGTTTTTGGTGGGGCATCCACCAACGCCATAACTTTGCTTGTTTATTTGTCTCCTTAATCACTACACGTGGTTCTTGGCATTATCAGCACTCGGCACTTTATATGTACAACATATGATGTTTACAATGTGGCACACTAAGCACAGCCCATAAATAGCACGTAGCACTTTATATACTATACATATATTTTATATTTTATATCTTATTGGGTGCACTTTAGCACTATATGCACTTTTCTAATTTGCACATGCACGATTTAAAGTGGTAGCGCCGGGTCCAACTTTTTTGCATTTTTCTATTACTATGCTTAGTCTTGAAGCATGGAAGAATAATGTACTAAGGTAATGTACCGAAGTATTAGGATTGCTTTAGTAAGGCATTTATAGCAGGATGCTTAAACGAGCCACATGAAAAATGACATCAAATAAGCAAACACAGGTCCACATATCCATAAAGTAAGTGATCAGATTCCATATGTCACAGAAAATGAAAACATTCAAATACAAAGTTAATGATGAGATGGTGCCCATAGTGCAGCTGAAGAAAAACCTGATGCTAGATGTGGCGTAATACTCGTCCAGCAGGATGGTTAACAAGATATTAGTTTGATACAGTACAAGAAGTAATGGTCAACAACCTTGTACATTGCTAATGGGTCAACCTTAAATAAGACCTTCTTTATTGTTTTAAATTATAAGGTCATTCATGCAAAATTGAGAAAGACCATATCAGTCAGCTTCTGCTCTTTCACTGTCCAATCAGCACTCGGGGGGAGGGGGGAGGGGCAGTGAGAAAACACCATTATACCACCATTATACTCCTTACCTGTAACAGGGAATTTGGCTGGCTGTACTGGCAGGGCTGTCTACATTTCTTACATTTTAGGACTGGATGGGCATAGGTACAAATCATTTGAAAGGCCAACATGGGGTTGGTTTACAAAAATTGGAGAGTGCAAAATCTTCTGCAACTGTACATGGTAGCCATTTAGCTTCAAACTTCAGCTTGTTTAACTTGTTAAGCTTTGGCAATAAACCTGGAAGCTGATTGGTTTCTATGCAGAGCTGCACCAGATTTTGCACTCTCCAGTTTTAGTAAATCAACCCCACAGTTACTTATTATGTGGTTCATCTGTGTATTTAGCTATGTACTTGGACTTTAGCTTTCACTGGTGTCATAAGATATCCTTTTGGATAATGACAGGTACTCAGAGCTGAAAAATATTAATGACTGCATAGTCGTTCTTTAAAGAGTGTACAGTCTGTGGAAAAACATTTCCTAATTAGAAATACAAAAAACAAAAAAAAAAAAAACAAGCTGTAATCTGCTATCACTGTGGCCCCTTAACTACAGTTGTCTCCAATTATCATTGTGTCTTTAAGCGCACCTGCTGTCAGCAATGTGTATTCATTTCTGGAACTTGCACGTTATGGGATGTTTGCGCTTTATTAAACAATCATAGTCGATTTTAATTTGCACCATTTTCTGGTTTCTTTCAATAGTTATTTCTTGCTTGTTCTGAGCTTGCAATTCTCTGTTCTCTCTGACTGTCCAAAAATAATAATAATTAGCAGCATTTTTCTGGTTTCTTTCTTGCTTGTTCTGAGCTTGCAATTCTGTGTTCTCTCTGACTGTCCCAAAAAAGAAATAATAATAGCTTGTATTTCCCTAAAATTTTTGTCAAGGATCTTGAAATTTTGCTAAATTTTACAATTTTGTTTAAATTTGTTTAACCAGTTCTGGACCGGAAGATTTTCCTCCTTAACTACCAGGCCATTTTTTGCAATTCGGCACTGCGTTATTTTAATGGAAAATGTGCACCCAGTTTGCTATCTATGGCCAGAGTATTACTTTGTAAGGACTAAAAGGATAATATTCATATAATGCTTACTCTCTCTTTGTTCACAAAATGTTGACCTGAAAGACCATATGTGATGTCTAGGCCACTCCTTAAGTTCAACTGGTGAGTCTTTTGTTCTTCAATAAGGATTTGCATTTCTATGCATCCAGTACTGAGATCTAATTAAATCCACTACACAGCACAGCACCCTACATAATCTGTTACAATTAAAGTGATATTAAAGTCTAAATTTTTTTGGGTGTAAAAATAACAAACATGCTCTGTGCAGGGATTTTCCACAGAATAGCCCTGATCCTCCTCTTCTCGGGTCCCTCGCTGGTGCTTCTGAACCCTCCCTCCTGCCGACTGCCCTCACAGTAGCAGCTTCCAATGAGGGCACCTTGATCAAACCGCTGCTCTGTGTGTCTATTCAGACACAGAGCCGCAGCCCTGCCCCCTCTCCTCATTGGCTTAACCTTCCTAGCGGTATTCCCGAGCGTGACTCGGGGTTAGATTTTAGAGCCAAAAGCGGTAACCCTGAGCCACACTCGGGGTAGCGCTAGGAAGATCGCTGGATCCTGTAAGAGGTTTTACTTACCTTTTCTCCGGGATCCAGCGATGTATGCGGCGGCGGAGCTTCCTCCCGATCGTCTGCGAGCCCCGGCTTCCATCTCCGGCGACGTGACGTCCGTCGGCGGCAAATTCAAATGTAAAATACACCAAACACACTGATACCATTCAAAATAAAATAAAATCACATTACATTGCCCCCCAGTGCCCTTTCCTGCAGTTTTACTGTACTTTTTATGTAAATATATATATATATATATATATATATATATATACATATGTATATATATATATATGTGTATATATATATATATATATATATATATATATATGTATATATATATATATACATATATACATGTGTATATATAATATATATATATATATATATATATATATATATACACATATATATATATACGTAAATCTTGTGAATGAGCAGCCCAAACCAACTGTATACATTATATACATATATATATAATATATATAATAAATGTATACAGTTGGTTTGGGCTGCTGATTCACAAGAATTACATGCAAAATAATGGTACCGCTTTCAGCACCTAAAATCCAAAAGAATCATACCGCCAGGGAGGTTAATGACTTTGTTAGACTACTGATAAAGTCATCTCTCTGCTTCTGCCCCTCCCTCTCTCCAAATGTACTGTATAGGGGATTAAAAAAGGCTGATAGCAAGTCAAATTCAGGTATATACTCTAGTACACAATTAACAAAAACAAAAAAGGGGTTAATTATGGTACAATCAAACTAACCAGTGTCCAACCACTTTCGTGGTGTCCTGCTGTAAACCAGGATCTTGGAATAGTGAACTAGACCCAGGCAACTATACGGTTAATTAGCAGAGACATGGACTTCCTGGTAGTGTGTGTAGCACAATACCCAGCCGTTTTGCTGGATATGGGTCCCCCTGGATTACCGCTAGCAACAACAGCACATTTAAGCATGTTCTCCAAGTGTGAGCACTTAGACAATGACCAGTCCAGTATCTTTGGGTTTTTTGTATTTATTTGGTAACTTGGAAAGGAGAAGGGATGAGTGGGATACTCCTGGAACTAAACTAGGCTCGTTTGATGAGGACACTTGAATAATGCTGTTTGGCGCTGACTTGACGCTGGCTGAATGCCTATCAACGCTGACTTGACGCTGGTTAACGCTGGCCAGATGCCTGTTAATGCTGAATTGACTTGGGAACTTCTAACTAAAAGATTCCTCTTCAAGTTCCCCTAAGCACTCCTGCTGAGGTAGCTACTTGAATACACTGCTGCACTGCTAAACACTTCAGGGCACGCACCGGCTCCCCCTTTCTCTCTCTAATCTTCAGGGCTTAGATACTGGCACCCCCTTTCTAAGCCACCACAACTGGCTATCTGGCATGCGGATCTCATTGACTTTTTGGAGTGGTCCCCTCTCTCAGGCAGACCCCTGGGCAGTTTTGAGTACTCACAACACTGTTTTTCCAGGAAACTTCTGCCCAGCAGCTCCACTTGGTCCACAGCACTCTGGATACTTCCTGTAGCACAGCTCAGCCTCCGGTCCTCTAGGCTGACTGGCCAGGACCCCCTCACTCGCTCTGACAGGAGGAGAGACAGCCGTCAACCTCTTCCCGGGACTCTGCTTCCCACCAAAGACCCGCTGTCACATGCTCCCCTCAGGCTTATACCCAGTCCCAGGGTGCATTGCGGCAAACTCCGCCCACTGAGACAGATCTAAGCCCTGGTGTGCTATTGGCCAGGTTTCCTCCACTATCCAACAAGAGCCCTCATTAGATACAGTGGGCAGACTCCCCAGACTTAGCCGACCACACATGGGAACACATGACAGCCTAACTGACTGATCAGGCCCCCCTGATGAGCAGACGGGGCCACATATATGCTTTTCCTAGCACCTACCTAGGAGGGTGCTACATGTGTAAAAATATTTATTGAAAAATCGTTAATTAATAATCAATGCAAATAGCCCTAAGAAAGGTGAGCCACCCTCCCCCCCCCCCCCACCATAAAACACATGCCACCATTACTAGATATGTGTCAGTTTTGAACAGGTCCCTCCAAGTTCATAATCAAACAGACTGACATATGACTGATGAATCTTCTAAATAAACTTCAAGGAGTTCATTGGATATAAACCTCAAATAATGGGAGAAGTTGTAGAAAATGTAAACTAAAGATAATGTGAACCATCAGATCATGCCATAGTTTGCTTGAAAAAGACACAGAAAGGTATGATGGCTTACCCCATTGGATGTAGAAGTCCCATAATCAGAGGTGACTCCTCTGATTACAGAATCCTCTGTAAAAAAAGCTATTCACAGATCAACTATTTTTACTTGCTTATATACTCTAGTAGTTAGATTAAAAAGCATTAATGTAGTGATTTATTGACGAATACAGAGCTGCATTCATTTGTATCTTTTTTTATATCTGCCTGGAGTTCAGTTTATTAGAAACCAAATACATTTCAATGCATGTGCAATAGCTCGTCAGTTGTTAAAACACATTAGAATGAACATAATTAATAGGACTATTTATTACAATTAAGTTTTTAAATTATCTCTGATTTGCCCCTAGGCTTGTTATTTCAGCACTCAAATCTCAACATGCTTTAATTATATTTTTGTACTCAACTTTTCAAAGTAAATTGCATGCATTCTGCATATTATCTTTATAGCATTTTGAAGATTAAGTTTTGAGAACATG
Source organism: Pelophylax lessonae (assembly GCF_965119305.1). Taxonomy (NCBI): domain Eukaryota; kingdom Metazoa; phylum Chordata; class Amphibia; order Anura; family Ranidae; genus Pelophylax; species Pelophylax lessonae. The sequence continues at coordinate 267,198,142 of NC_138773.1, read as the reverse complement.
AGCTAAAAGCTTTTCACATTTTTGGTAATAAGGAAAAATGTCATTTTGCTCCTTAGAGCTGTAAAATACTTTTTTAGTGTTCTAAAGATAAAAAATATTATCTGTAAGAGTCTTTGGGATAATATATACAAAGCAAAAGGCAATTGGCCAAAAGTAAGAAACAATGAGTTTGCCCAAAAAAAAAAAAAGTTACAGAAATTGTAAAAAGCTAAAATGCATATTATTTCAGCAGAGGCAGATAGGTCATTCAGAAATCTTTAACCACTTGCCGACCGCCGCACGACTATTTACGGCGGCGGTCAGCCCCTCACAGGCAAAGCGACATAGGGCTACGTCGCTAGCCTGTGAGGCTCTAGGGAGCGAGCATGTGCCGCCGGAGGCGCGCTCCCGCTCCCACACATCACGGACTCTCCCGTGCGTGTGCCCGGCAGACCCGATGTCCGCCGGGCACTCGTGATCGTCCGTTACACCGGGAGAAAGGCAGGCGGCTAGAATGGTGATCAAACGGTTCTACTATGTAGGACCGTTGATCACTGTTCTTACACATCAAGCCACAGCCAATCACAGTTAGAAACACACCCCTAGGGACACACATAACCCCTCCCTCTCAAAAAAAGTTAACCCCTTCACTGCCCGTGTCATTTTTACAGTAACAGTGCATATGTATAGCACTAATTACTGTAGTAATGTCACTGGTAGCCCCAAAAATGTCAAAAATGTCAGTCAAGGGTCCGATCTGTCCGCCCCAATGTCGCAGTCCCGCAAAAAAAATCGCAGATCACCGCCATTACGCGTTAAAAAAAACAACAAAAATGACAAAAATCTTTCCCTTTGTTAGTAAACGCAATAACTTTTGCGCAAACCAATCAAAATACGCTTTTTGCGATTTTTTTTACCAAACTTATGGTAAAAAAAAAATTGGCAATAAAATGTTAAAACATTTTGTTTTTTACATTTTTTGGGGGGAATTTCATATAAAAAAATGTGAAAAATATTGTTATTTTTGCAAAATTGACGCTCTTTTTTTGTTTATAGCGCATGATTAAAAAATCGCACAGGTGATCAAATATCACCAAAAGAAAGCTCTGTTTGTGAGAAAAAAAGGACGTCAAATTCGTTTGGGTACAGCGTTGCACGACCGCGCAATTGTCCGTTAAAGTCACGCAGTGCCGAATCGCAAAATAGGCCCTGGTCAGGAAGGGGGTAAAATCTTCCGGGGCTTAAGTGGTTAAGGGTCATTAAGACCCCTAAACTTGTCACATTTAGAATTGCTTCTTAGAAGTTTAGTAGGGAATTTGAAGTGGAATCTGATGGGCTACACTGTCAGGATCATAGCCAAGATTTGAAAATATACACAGTGCTCCTGGGCACCACCCAAAATGAAAGAGACCAGTGGCCCAGTCGGAAGAGAGAGCTAGAGAGAGCCAAAGTACTTAAAGTGATACTAAACACATACTGTTTAACTTACATTGTCCTTTGTATTTCTGTAGATGGATGATGGCACTGTAATTATTTTAATAAAAAAAAAAAAAAATCGATATACGGCGGTCAGCTCTTTCCCAGTCTGTCTGCAGGGAAACATAAGCAGGAGAAGCTTCTAGTCCTCTGCTGCTGGTCACATGTTCAAAAAAAAAAACTGCCTTTGGAATGCAGAGTAAACATAATTAAATAATATCAATAAATTGTCATAAAAATATATATTTGACATAACATAATGTGGGCAAATTTCTGCTAGTCACAGGCTGTGTCACGCCCCCCCAGCCTGTGTCTTACAATACAGTAAGAGGGAGATGAAGCCTCTATCAATAAAGATGTAATATCCCGTTCCCATTGAGTTTAGCTGGTTAGTGGGCATGGAAGAGGAGGAAGGGAGTGGGCGGTCATTTATTACTGTGCATATACCCACATGTGTGGATCTATAGTCACATGGGCTGCTCAAATGTATTAGGGAGGAAATTATCAGCATAGAAATTTGCTGAAAACTGAGCATGTGCAGAGTTGCCACCACAGCTGCAAAATCCCTAGCTGAATTGGGGACATGAACAGAAGGTGGAGATAGAGAGCAGCAGGATCAACCAGGATTTTTGCAGAATACAGAAAACAAATCTCATAGTGACTGAGTGAGTATGAAAAGCATGTAACACAACATTCATTGATAGTTTTTCATGATGTGGCCATAGGGACACTTTAAGTTACTTGGAGGAGCCGGGTGACAGCGTAGCCACTGTATGTCACTGTATGTCAGAACACGGCTGTGCATTATCTTTTGAGGCTGATTGATCACTACTACATTGTAAGTGTGTGTCTTCTAAAAAAATGTCCTATTTTATTACATACTAATCTATGGGAGCCCACCATGTGTGTGTGCTTTTTTTTTCTCTACAGAGAGGTGTTATGCAGTCCTGCTTCTTTTCCTTGGGTGATAAATCTGCTCAGTACATTTGTCACTACAGGACAGAAAGTGAAAAAAGATAACGCAATTACCACATCTAAGGACCAGTAAGCCTCAATATTATTCATTTTTGTTCTTAGGTTTATATATAAGCTGTAACCACTTGCCGACCTCCCTATAGCAGTTTTACTGTTACAGGGTGGCATGTGTGTGCAGCTTGCACAGCGGCAGCCGATCAGTGGGTACTGCAGACTCAATGTCCGCCGGCACTCACTGATCATTCGTTACAGAGGCAGAATGGCAGTCTGCCTATGGCCCCTTTCACACGAACGATCCGATCAGATTCGCCTGTCATTTTTTTGGCGGACCTGATCAGATCCTAAATGCATCCCTATGGGGCAGAGGATGTCAGCGGAGACATGTCCACTGACGCCCGCTGCCATCCGCATCCGATCCTGTCTGTGAAATCCTGACAGATGGAAACCCTATTTTCCATCCGTCCAGGGGATCGGATCAGATGGGATCAGATGAGAACGGACAGGCGGTCTGTTCTCATCCGATCCCCCATAGAGAGCAGCGGGGCTCTGACACCTCCCTCTCCGCACACAGTGCGGAGACGGAGCTGTCATCCGCCTGCTCAGCGGGGATTGGCGGATCGATCCCTGCTGAGCAGAGAACGGACCGCAGCAGGCAGCGCAGTGTGTGAAAGGAGCCTTAGTCAACAAGGAAGATTGCTGTTCTGCCAGTAGGGAAGGCATGGATCCTGTGTTCCTTCAAAGTTATCCCCTGGTAAATGCACCTCCCACACAGTGCACAAACACTGGCTAGGCACACAGTTAGCCCTTTGATTGCCCCTGATGTTAACTCCTTCCCTGGAGGTCATGAAGGGGGGGTAAATCCTCTGGAGCTGACGTGGTTAAGGTTGATAGAGTGAGTTTTTTACTTTAGCACAACTTCAGTGTGTGCTGGATAGCATCGCTAGCTCACTGATTGCTTCCACTTATTGCCTGGAATTGCTCTTTAATCCTTTAAAAATTAGAAAATACATTTTATTACCCATTTAAAACCGAGTGAGCTTATGGTTTTGTGTGTAAAAACTGTTGTAGTTAGACCATAAAACCTTCACCAAAAGCTGCTTATGTTGCCTGGGTGTAGATTTTAAATTAACAATATACTTTTGTTTCAGTTATCCCAGAAATGTGTTACCTGATTAAAATGGTTCCACTTTAATTATGCTGTTTAATTTGTTGCTCATGCTGAAGGTGACATTGCAATCCACAATAACTTCCTTCTCATACACTAGCATCTCAATCATGTTCTCATTAAGATCTGCCGCCATTGCACATATGTTTAAGTAATTCCTATTGTTTACAAGTTATTCAAAGCTTATGGTAATTATGAGAAATTGCCACGCATTGGATTTGTGTTAAAGAGCAATTTTTTAGTTGGGTTGAGCGAATCAACAAAATGTAGGGCTCCAAAGAGAATCTGACAATGGTGCCAAGCCTATAAACTAACAATCTGGCTGAACAACGTTGCCTTAAAGGGGACCATGCAAGGTCGGCATATTCAGTCTTCCCAACCATCTTCCAACCATCTTAAACTGCAGGGGGGTTTTGGTTAATATGCTTAACTTCAAGTGCATCTAAACCAAAATATAATACAGTATATTGCATCTTACCAGTGCTTAGATGTTGGGATGTTTTCGTTTTCTGGGTTTTTTTTTGTTGTTGCTTTTTCCCTTTGTTTTTACCTGGTGATCTAGCCAGTAACACACGTCCTGTTTTAAGGTTGTTCCTTAGTGTATAGAGGAGCAAAGGAGACACCCATGGGACATTAGCATTATCTAGAGATGGTAGTGTTAGGCAGGCCATACACGGTTTGTGGGAAATAAAGGACGTCAATTCTATTTGGGTACAGCTTTGCACAACCGCGCGATTGTCCATTAAAGTAACTCAGTGCCGAATCGCAAAATAGGGCCTGGTCATAAACGAGCAAATCCTTCCAGTCTTAAAGTGGTTAATCGACCCAGCTGACCATAAAAAACCAGGCTGCTCACGGAAAGCAATAGGCTGACAGGGGAGTAATTTCCCTTGACCGGCCCTGCATTCTGCATGAACTGCCTGGGCCAGGTGTCAGGATTACGCTGTACATTACCTGAAAGAGCTGCTATGCCAAGAGCACACAGAGGGGCCTATCTTGCTATAATAAACTTGAAAGGACCGTTGTTTGCAGGTGATTGGAGAATGCTTACAGTCCTTGGTTCCTCTCCTCTTTTAATAGGTGTGTACCTGCAGTCACTGGGTGTGTCTTCGCTGCCCGGTGTTCTGCTTTGGCTGTGGTTTCTGTTAGGAGTGCAGGCAACATTACAGGCTGCATCTATGGACAGCTCCTGGGGACCACATAGGACTTGGACACTGGGGGCTCTGTCCCTGGCAGAAGGTCATCCACAGCGGGCACCTTATGTTCCCCTCACCCCATCGGGGGAAAGAAGCTTAAAGTCTGGGCAGTGATCCATCCTGCAGCATCGATCCCAAGCTGACCCAATTGTTCTAGTGTATGAGGCTGGCATACAGGTGAGTCATGGCTCTATCAGACAGGAAGCTGCCGCTGTGAGTTTGCAGGCTTGGTTGGTGGCGAGGACCTGAGAGAGACAGATGAAGCTGACAGCTTTCCCTGATCTTCTACAGTACACTGACCATCTCCACTGTATTTCTCTGTATACATCATTACATCTGTTCATGTAAATAGGGCAACCCTGGGCCCCTGCCAGAAGACCCCAATACAAAAGTATAATACATAAAACTCCAGTGTACTTTATTGAAATGTGTTTTGGGATGCATTATTCTGCCTGCAGTCAAAAGTTTTTACTTTAGTATATTGCAGTGGTGTCCAAACTGAGGCCCAAGGGCTGAATGTGACTTTTTGCTTGACTTTGTCCAGCAAACAAAGTCAAGCAATGTTGGGGCTATTGGAGATGCAGCTTCAGGCCGCTTACGGAAACAAATGGGCCAACAGGGGACAGTTTCCCCTGACCCAGGGCTGCTGATAAGGGGGTACCACGTGTCCTCCTGTATGGGGGCACAGGCACACTGGGGGAATCTGATGTAGGCAGGACAGGGAGGATGATCGGTACCATAGCAATTACAGGATCAATGCACTGTGCGACTCTGCAGCAGCTGAAAGCCGCTTTCTCCTCCCTCTTCCTCCTGTCGGCTTTCAGCTGCTGGATGGGAGAGACACATAGGGTATCTTTCCTGTAGTTGCCCCCCTACAGTACCAATCCCCCTACCTGTCCTGCCCACATTTGATTTCCCCTGCAAGCTTCTGTGTTCTCCCCGAAGCATGGCCGACTTTCATCTCCTGCCAGGGGAATGTTCAGAATGGAGAGTGAGGGAAGGGGCCATTAAATGTGTAATTTACAGACCTCTGTCTTTAGTGAATGAACACAGTTACTAATCAATCACTCCCTGTGTTCATTTATAACTGAAGCATAGTAAAATGTGTTACTTTGCTTATGTTTATGAATGAACAGGAGCCTTTGTCTCCTGTTCATTCATCTGCAGTGCAACTGAGGCTACAGAGAAATAAAGAATCTGTGACCTGAATTCCTTTCTCTGTCTCAAAGGTGAGATGTCAGGGATTTATTTAGACCCCTGATATAATACCAAAGCCCCACAAACAGCTTTGAATTAAAAATAGTAAAAAAATATTTTTAAAAATTTTAAAAAATAATTTTAAAAGTTGTAAAAAAAAATTAAAACATTTAAGGGCTTATTCACACAGGTTCTTTGAACTATACAGTGTAAATGTGCGGGTGTGGGTGAGTGGCCCCAAATGCACACTGTCTGTGTTCGGGGCCGTACACCTGCACCCATACACCTGTCAAATTAGGACCTGTGTCCATATAGCTACTGCGTCCCCATAGTGTAACATAGGCTTCTTGCACACATCTCCAGTTACAAGAAAAAAAAAATCACACTATACAAGTCACAGTACCTATGTGAATGAGCCCCAAAACCTAATTTACACAGAGAGCTTAATTTATTGCCTTAATGTAGTTTTATATTTTAGATTTAGCAGGAAAAGTCTAGGTTATGCTATGTTTGTGTCCACCACTAGTTATCATTTTAGAGTATTTTTAGTGAAAATATTGTTTTGATATTTTTTGTGGGCCTTTCAGGTAGACTATACTGGGCCCCTGATTTCTAACAGAAGCCCTGCCCTGAATTGCCCTGCATTTTGCATGCACCACCTGCTACCGTTGTGTTGTGTTAAGCCTGCACAGCTGCACACTTCCACTTTACCTCAGCATTCATCGTGCACGCCAATGCAGGGCTTTTAGGAAGCATTGGGCCTGCGCGGCATCACCCTTTTACCTCAGGGTGCACGCAGACACACGGCCCTTAAGCCCACCAAAATCCTCAGCACCAGGCCCATGATGCTCTTATTCTAGCCCTGGCTGAAGTGGTTAAGGATTGGTAAACTGCAATATATTATATTTTTGCCTTTGGATTTAGATACGCTTTAATACCTTCAGAATATGGAATGTGAATCCAGGATAATGGATTTTCCAAACATAAACTATCTGAAGGAAAACGGGTCTTGCAGGCACCTTTTAATGCCTGTTTTCAATCACTGTGTTAATATTTTTAATAGAGGTGGCAGGTTCACGTTAGATGAAGTGCAATTTGAAGCCAAATCACAGCTCCATAGCTAGTAAATAAGGGAAATAATGAAATGTATGAATCCATAGTAACCAATTAAAGTACAACTATAGGCAAAAGGGAGGCAAAAGGGAGGGTTATAACCCCTGTCAGATTTGTTTTTGTCATTTGGATTCCATTGCAGATATTTTCCTTCACTTCATGTCCCATAGGCAAACATGAAGTGAAAAGAAATCTCAGCAAATTAAGGAAAGTCCTTGGGGATGCTCAAGTTACCAGAACCTATTGATCTTCCAATTATCCCCATTGAGTGTCCCCAGTGGAAGATTTACCGTTTCTTACTTTTGTGGGGACAACCCAAAATTTGAGATTTTCTTTTACTTTCACTTTCAATGATAATAGAAAACAGGACAAACGGAGAGGGTGAATCTCCTTAACAGGGGCAAAGACAGCAATACAAACTGACAGGAGTTCTAATCCCTCTCCACTCTATCCAAAACTAAAAAAAAAAAGTTTTGCCTTTATTTTACACTTTAACCTTCTGCAACTTTAAGTCGCACATATGTGAATGGTGATCATTGGAAAACACGGGGAACAACTTGTCATGCCACTTTGATGTCCAAAGTTGCATGACAAGTCGCACAAGTGTGAATGGAGCCTCACCCTCTACTGTGTATTTTATTTATACAGCCTAAAGCTCCGTACACACGTACCGATCGTCGGCCGAACGATCGGCCGTCTTTTGTCCAGGGCTGTCGTGTCTGTTGAAAACTGCAAAAGACTGCACACGAATTTTGTCGGCCAACAACAGCCGACTGCAGAAGTGATGTCATGTGATGGTTAACTTTCCTTGTCTTTTTTCTTTTCTGAGCATGCTCAGTCTTGCTAATCGGCTGTCTGTCGGCCGAAATCTGTACTGACTGGCGAACAATCGGCCGTTCTGGTGTTGGCCAACAAAAATTTTAATGCCTGCGCTGTCGGCTGTCGGAAGCATCATACTAACAAGCCTATAATCGGCCGATCGGTCGTCGGCCGAATATTTACGCCCGACAATCGGTACGTGTGTACAGGGCTTTACTCTCTGCTGCCTCTTATCCTCTCTCCTCTGGTGTCTCTGCAGCCACTTACACTTCATGTGTCTGCATCCCCTTACCTTCTTCTTTGTGACTTTATTTCTACAACCTCTCATCCTCTTCCATGTAGCGGTGTCTCTGCAGCCTCTTTCCATCTCCCACGTCTTTATTTCTGCAGCCTTGGTTTTGCTGATCCAGCCTGCTCATCCCTGTCTAGATAAAGAGGACCACATACTATATCAAAAGTCCCTTGCATATTGGGGGGCGTGGCCAGGCCATGGCGGAGTAGAGACACACATCTACTGAGCTCCCGGCTCTCTCTCCGGCCCTAACCTAACCCGGTATGTTTGGAATGCCATAGCGGACATGACTCTGACTAAGAAGCGCAAAACCAAAGGCTCAGCTCAGGGAACGAGATCAGGCAGATCCGAAGGGGAGATTTCACAATTTTTCCCAGCTACAGCCCCTGGCTCGTCGGGCTCCAAGGTGGCTGCACGGCGTGGTCTGCAGACTACAGCGGCGGACCCGGCATGCAATGTGAGTTCTCTTACAGGAGCCCTGGCCATGTCGGAGTTACCTGAAATACACTCAGACAACCTGGCCGACCCCCAGGATGGGGGAAAGTGTCCTGTCACTGAGGGCGGATGCCGAACTAAGAGCTCTCTTGCAAGCTTTGCCTATTAAGGCAGACATTGCAGCAATGGTGGCCCGGATGGAGGAAAAACAGCAAGCCGCCAGCTGCAGAAGTGAGAGATGAGATGCAGGTGGTAACACAGAGGATGTCGGCGGGTGAATCTACTCTTACCTCTCTGGAAAGGCGAGTGGGGGACTTGGAAATCCACACCAAGACACACGGGGAGGCGGAGATATCATTGCAGCTCCGCATGGAGGAGCTAGAGGACAGAAGCCGACGAAATAATGTGCGGGTGAGAGGTCTTCCAGAGGCTATAGAGTCGGAAAACCTGGCGGACACCGTAAAAGGCATATTCAAGATAATACTAGGTGAGCGGTATCCTGCCAGACTTCAGTTCAACAGGGTCCATCGAGCCCCTGGCCCCTGACTTATTGACTCCGACAGATCAAGAGACGTGGTTTGCCGGATCCATCACTTTACGGACAAAGAGCTGATACTACGCGGTGCTTGGGATAAAGGTACTGTAGACTTTGAGGGAGCACCTATTAAAATTCTCCCTGACTTGTCTAAAGCCACATTGCAGAGGAGGGCTATATTAAGGCCCATTCTTGACAAGGCCAGACAGTTAGGTTTGACTTATCATTGGGGGTTCCCTTTTTCAGTTACCTTCCGCAATAAGCAAGGCTATTTTATTTTACGATCGCCAAGCGATCTGCCAACGTTTTTTTCATTTTTGGGAATAGACCCTTTCCAGGTTCCAAACTGGTTAGCATTTTTACCGGTACAGAGGAGGAGTGGCGGTATAGGATTACCTGGAAATAGGCGTTCAGCACGGCAGGAAAAGGGGGGCTCCCCTAGGGAACTGCAAGAGGCTGGATTAACATGAAGGGAAACGGAGACTAAAGCCTTGAAGAAATTATTATAAGCTGCCTTTATATATTGGTTATAATTCTTTTTTTGTGGTTCTTTTTTTTTTTTTTTTGTTTTTTTCCCTAAGTATATATATATATTTTTCGTTTTTTTTTCTTTTTTTTTTTTGTTTTGTGTCCCTCCCTTTTTTTTTTCTTTCCCCTCCCACCCCCTTTCGTATCCCTTCTCCGTTGGTCTTATTATAATATATGAAGTGGGTGGGGGAGTGCCGATAGCAAGGTTGGTTGTAGGGGACAGACTGTGTTGGAGAGGTCTCCTCTCATGTCCTGGGGGGTGAGGGCCTGGGGCGAGGGGTATTGCTCAGCGTAATAACTAACATTTAATAATTTAAGGGTTTTTTTTTTTTTTTTTTTTGTGTGTGTGAGTGATGTTTTGGTTGTGAGAGATAAAAAGCTCTCCTTTAGCACAAGTAAATATGAGGTCATAGTATCAGAAGCCTCTCGTTTCCTTTTTTGGTCACAATAAGGTCTTTAAATTTTTTGAGGTGTCGTAGGGTTTTCTTTTTTTTTTTTTTTTTTCCTCTTTTTTTTTTTTAAAAATCATTTCTTGGATGCACAGGATATATAAGTAGCACGATAATTTTTTTAATTTTTTTTTAACACACATTCACTTGGATGGCTGGGCGAGGCCGGGTGCCGGCATGGGAGGGGCTCACATATGGGAAGCGGTACCCGATCACCCAGGGTACAGATGGACCCAGTTTTGTATGAACTTTTCCCTATCCATTTTGGAAGTTAGATGATTAACTGCATACGGAGTGGCTCTTGATGACCTTAATTGGTGGGGTATTTAAATGGTGGGGTACTTTCAGATAAAGAGAAGGTGAGAGGGGAGGAGAGGGGGAAGGGGAGGGGGAAGGAAGGGGGAGAGATACTTTTTTATCACCTCTATTTCTCTTTTAGTTTTTTTTTTGAGGTATATATAGCCCTTTTTTTTTTTTTTTCCTATTTAGGGGCATGAAGTTGGATACCCTCCCCTGCCTCTTTCCTATACCCAGGAGAGTTTGGGGTAGGGGGAGGCAGGGGAGAGGTTTATTTTTGACCCGAGAGGGGACTTACCCCTTTTTTTTTTTTGGAAGAAGTAGCTATAAGAGGTCGACCAATGTTAATACAGTCAGGACTCAGAGTGGTGTCCTTTTGTTTTTGGTTGGGGGGGGCTGGAGAGGGTCTGGGAGAGCGGTGGTTTTATTTTTTTTGTATTATTCTTTTTTATTTTTTTGGTGTGTTATCCGTCCATGATCTGGAGCATTGCCCCATTTAGGCCAGTACACTGAGGGGTGATGCTCGTCACATAGTGTACATGGGAACTTGTCCCTGTTAGTGATAGGGGGATTTGCACCGGGGGAGCGGGGTGGTAAGGGACTACCCTGCCTTGCCCGGGTGTGGGGGGTGTTTGTGTGAGGTTTTGTTTTTGTTTGAATTGGCTCTATACCGAAGAAGATCGGTTATTTGTTGACGTGTTCGTGTAAGCTCCGTCACCAATCTAGGCGTCGTAGCATGTCTATATTGCGACTCTAACTGACGGAGTGTATCTAAAAGCTGCGTTAAGTGTTTGTCTCGTTCTTTTTTGAGTCTGGACCCATGTTTAATGAACTTCCTTTTTTTTTTTTTCTTCTTCTTTTCTTTCTCTCTCTCTCTTTCTTTTTTTTTTTTTTCTTCTTCTTTTCTTTCTCTCTCTCTCTTTCTTTTTTTTTTTTCGTCTTCTTTTCTTTCTCTCTCTATCTTTCTTTCTTTTTCCCTCCCTCCTCCCCTCTTTTATCCCGTCCTGATGATGGAGGACCTTACCATCCTTTCCTTGAACGCAAGGGGTCTTAATATACCAGAAAAGAGGAGGATGCTGCTTAATGACCTCAAGCGATCAAGAGTGGATGTTGCATTTATTCAAGAGACCCACTTCAGGGGGGATAAGTTCCCAGGCTCACGAATAGATGCTATAATATAGCTTATCACTCTACTAATGCGGAGGCTAAGTCTCGAGGAGTGACTATTTTGGTATCCACCAAAATTCCATGGAAACTGAATGATATTTTGTCTGATCCAGAGGGACGATATTTGTTTGTGAGAGGGAAGGTTGGAGACATACAGTTTACATTCGCAACGTTATATGCACCAAATGATCGTCAAGCAGAGTTCCTCAAGAGAGTGACTAAACTGCTCCTGGAGTTTATGGAAGGACAGCTTATTTTGGGCGGGGATTTTAATGTCCCATTGCTAGCGCGTCTTGATGCTTCTACAGGTAGATCGGCTATCTTGCCGTCTGCTTGTAAAAGTATCGCACGAACGTTCTACAATGCTCAATGGGTAGACGTATGGCGTTTGATGCATCCATCGGAGAGGGATTACACATTTTATTCATCTCCCCATAAGTGTTATTCACGGATTGACTATTTTTTGATTCCGCATAGACAGCTCAATGCGATCAAGACATCGTCAATAGGTGATATAACATGGTCAGACCATGCGCCAGTGATGATCACTTACTCTTTATCAGACCAAGCCGTTACCTGTCAACGTTTTTGGAGGCTGAACGAGACTCTCCTACAGATCCCTGATGTCCTGACAGAGATTTCGGCGGAATTACAGGATTATTTTCAGAGGAATGATCTGGAGGAATGTGGGATAGGGAACATCTGGGAGGCCCATAAATCGGTTTTGAGGGGGCTTTTTATTAAACATGGGTCCAGACTCAAAAAAGAACGAGACAAACACTTAACGCAGCATTTAGATACACTCCGTCAGTTAGAATCGCAATATAGACATGCTACGACGCCTAGATTGGAGACGGAGCTTACACGAACACGTCAACAAATAACCGATCTTCTTCGGTATAGAGCCAAAGCAGCTCTACCATTCTATTGAAAGAAGGGAAGGATCCTACATTATGTGGAAGTTACAGGCCCATCTCTTTACTTAACATTGATTTGAAAATTTTTACAAAAATTTTAGCCAATCGTTTAGCCCCACATCTTATGGACCTTATTCACCTTGACCAAGTGGGTTTTGTCCCTGGCCGGGAGGCTAGGGACAACACCACTAAAGTGTTAAATTTGATCCATGTGGCTAACACTTCCCAAATACCGAGTGTTTTCATTAACACAGACGTGGAAAAAGCCTTTGATAGGGTGAATTGGCGCTTCATGTTTGCGGTTCTTAAATATATAGGCTTGGGAAGCAATATGATGCGATGGATCACTAATGTATATTCAACCCCTACAGCACAAGTTAAGGTGAACGGTCTGTTATCTGAACCTTTCTCTATTAATAACGGTACGAGACAGGGTTGTCCCTTGTCTCCCCTTTTATTTGCTCTCTCGTTGGAACCTTTCCTTTGTACTGTACGCCAAAACCCAGATATACAAGGAGTGAGGATTGGCGGAAGCCAACATAAGATATCAGCCTATGCTGATGATCTTATGTTCTCGGTGACAAACCCCTCCCTCTCCCTTCCAAGTTTATTGCGGGAACTGACCAGGTACGGATCCCTTTCAAATTTTAAAATTAATTTTAATAAATCAGAGGCAATGGGAGTGGGGGTCCGCCCGCACAACCTACGTACCCTCCAAATGAGTTTTGGTTTCCGATGGACAGACAGGGCTTTAAGATATTTAGGTACTTTAATTCCATCTTGTCTATCTAAGGTCTATGACCTGAATTTCCCTCCCTTGATTGGGGAGACACGTTCTCTCCTGGACAAGTGGCAGAGGGGCCTACACTCATGGTTTGGCAGGTGTAACCTGCTAAAAATGAGCATACTACCCAAACATCTTTACTTGTTAAGGGCCCTTCCGATAAGGCCACCTGCCAGGTACTTTCACCTGATCCATTCCCTTTTCACTAAATTTGTGTGGGCACAGAAAAGACCTCGCCTTGCACGGACGCAAATGATCCGACCAAGAGTATTTGGCGGTTTAGCTTTACCGGATATTCAGAAGTATTTCCAAGCAGTCCATCTTGGCAGAGTGGTTGATTGGTGTTGACACCGGGCATCTAAACTGTGGATTGACATAAAGCAAGCACAGACGAATATTCCTTTGAGGGGGCCCTATGGTGTTATTCAGACCTACCCTCGTAGCTACGTTTGCATCCTCTTATGGGTACAACATTACGAATATGTAATCAGGTCATGACACGGTACTTTCTTTCTCCCCCCTGCTCCCCGCTAATGCCAGTAATTGGAAATCCGCGGTTTATACCGGGCCTGGTCTCACCAGATATAGTGGCACTGGGAGTTTCTGGATATACACGGGTGGCCCAGTTTCTGGTGTCGGATAGATGGCCGTCACTGGAGAATTTAACAAACATGGATGGATATTTCAGACTGACGTTTTGGTCAGCTCTACAACTTCATCATTTTCTACACACACTGTCGAATCCAGCAGACTTCGCAAGAAGTTTGACGAAATTTGAAGAGTATTGTCTGAAAGAGGGGGTCCTGTCACATACGCTCTCTTTACTTTACAGTCTACTAACGATCCCGATAGATGACCCTCCCCTGCCGTGTTTGACTAAATGGGCATCTGATTTGCAACGTACCTTTACACCACGGCAAATACAAAATATTATTTCACTTTCTTTTAAATCGTCTATCTGCACCAAAATTCAAGAGACTAATTTCAAGTTAATGTCTAGATGGTACTATACACCCCACAGACTTCATAGGATTTTTCCAAATACTTCGGCGAATTGTTGGCGGTGTGGGGGGGGGGGGGGGGAGATGCAACGCTGCTTCATATTTTTTGGTCTTGTCCTAAACTTTTAGTATATTGGTCTGAAATTAGAGCTATTGTCCAAAAATTTACGGAATACTCTATCCAAGAGGATCCAGCTTTGTTTTTGCTCCACCTTTCAGACATTCCTGTGCAGAGATACGAGAAATCGGTGGTGCGACATTTGGTTAATGCAGCGAAGGCGTGTATTCCGGTATTATGGAAAAGTCCCAGCCCCCGACGGTAAAAGAGTGGGTGCGGAGGGTAGAGGCCATTAATAAGATGGAGGTTTAGTGTTAACATCACAGGGCAAACGAGAACTATACCACGAGACCTGGGAACTCTGGAATACTTATATCCTGTCTGATGAGGGTATATCTTTGTTGCTCTCGTAGATGGTGAAGTAGCCTACTTTGTTGGAGATGGGGGGGGGGGGGAAGGGGAGAGGGAGAGAGAATTCCTTTTTTTTTTTTTCTCTTTCTCTGCTGTATGTTTGTCTTGTTGTTTGTTTGTTCGTTTTGGGCAATAAATGGGGCAATCTGGAATGGACGGGTAATGTGAGAGTTTACTTAATTGTCAGTTGAGATATATGTTGTAGGAAGGTATTTAATTTTAGGGGAACCTCTTGTAGAGGTACAAGGAGGGTGCCGTGACGACCTGAATTCCTGTTTGCCTTTCTCTTTTTGCTGATTAATTGAATATTGATTGTATCATGATAATTTGTTCGGCATGTATGTAATCGAGGTTCCAATGTATGCCTTTTTTGTGTTTGGTTTATGTTTTTCTTTAAAAAAAAGTAAATAAAAATTATATTTGAAAAAAAAAGTCCCTTGCTCCATAATTCGCCTTTGCCTTACATTTGTTTCTGTCTGAACTGCTTTGTTTTTCCTCTAAGCATAGCAATTAGAATTGAAGCCCCATGTACACAGGCTGTTTACCCATCTTTCCTAGATGTCTTTCCTCTTACCAGCAGCATTTTTCCAGAAAAAAACACTTGATGTTTGCAAATGCGCTTGGGCGTTAATTCATTATATTTTATTTTGCCCACTAAAATAAATTAACGCCTAAGCGATTGACGCCTCTAGCTTTAACTTGGGTTTAGACGCGTTTACACGCCTCCAGTGTTTTTTGTGCCAAAACGCTGCTGCTCCTGGGCACGGTGGCAGTGTTTTTTTTTTTTTTTTCTGCCTCTTAAAGCTTATGCGTGCATTGACTTATAAGGGTTAAGTTACTAAAGGCAACTAGACTGTATACTTTACAAAGTGCAGTTGCCCTCTGAAAGTGAAATTGCTCCAGAGCTTAGTAAATGAGGTAAATCTTCACTTTGCAAAGATTACCCAGTCACATGCAAGGAAAATAAAAAAACAACAACATTTTTGCTTGCACATGATTGGATGATGGATGTCAGCTAAGCTTTTACTCATTTACAAAGCTCTGGAGCAACTGCATTTGCTGAGTGCAACTGCACTTTGCAAAGTGCACAGTCCATTTGCCATTAGTAAATCAACCTCTAAGACTAACATGCAGGTGTGCATTTACAGGCAGAAATAAATAAATGCCAGATGTTACTAACATGAGGCCTCTTTCACACGAACGATCCGATCAGATCCGCCTGTCAGTTTTTTAGGCGGATCCTCCCTGCATCCCTATGGGGCAGCGGATGTCAGCGGAGACATGTCCGCTGACACCCGCTGCCATCCGCATCCAATCCTGTCCGTGAAATCCAGACGGATGGAAACTCTATTTTCCATCCATCCAGGGGATCGGATCAGATGAGAGCGGACAGGCGGTCCGCTCTCATACGATTCCCCCATAGAGAGCAGCGGGAGCTGTGACACCTCCGTCTCCACACACAGAGCAGAGAGGGAGCTGTCACCTACCTGATCAGTGTATCGATCCCCCGCTGAGCAGCACGGAGTCCGCCGACGGAGCGGACTGTGTGAAAGGAGCATAAGTGTTAAACATGTCCAGTGTGCATGAAGCCTAATAAAAAAGTAAATAAAATAAAATACATATATTTGTTTTTTTGTATATTTAAAGTACAACTTTACCTTTACCGCATTTTAAAAATAACTTGATATTGTAAAAAAGGACCATGAGATAACCGAGTAAGTTATTACTAAGGTCTTTACAGTTTTCCTAAACATGGTTTTGCTCATTGGGAGATATTTATATTTTTATTGATTATTATTATTTTTATTGACTGTTGTTCATCTATACCTAAATATAGTAACCTACAGAATACTGGAATACAGCGAAGGACAGTTGCCTCATGGTAACAAGCAAGATCTGAACAATGATAAACTCAAATTATCTGTGTTTGATTTTTTTGTGGGCGAATCACAATTTGTGCTAGCTTACTTTAAATTAGGGAATGTGATAATTGTTTGACAGTGACACATTTTGTATTTTTCCGTATTAAAGATCTGAACATTTGCCATCTGACACAGTGGATCGTTATATTGAATGCAAATACTTTTTGAAAACAATTTGTTTGGATAGGTGGCGTGAGCCCAGAGGATGAACATAGGGTATTGAGTACTCCATAATGTTTCTACAAAGCTGACATCTGGCACCAAGTAAAATCTAGGCCTGGCAGAAAGAACTTTGAAGAAATGTCTAGTGCTCATTATACAGTTTTCAGTGTTCTGATCATCATACTGTACCTTAGGGAAACAGAAAAATGTAAATTAGCCTTGTAAATTTCTGTCAAGTGCTAAGGAATATATGTTTGTCGTAAACTTCTGCACACTCCATTTAGATCAATTAATGAGCTCTACTACATGTTTCTTTCTGCTAGATGCATAACAAATATTATGGGCTTGGGGGAAGGGAGATTGATCTTAAAATAGCTGTGTGTATTTGCATGCATGGATTTAAAATAGTTTATATTTTTATTATTCATATGGAGCACCAACCTAGTTGGGCTGCTAAACAAATGTCGTTTTTGGCTCCTGCTGTAGCCAGAAGAGCAATGATAGTTTATTCTGGTCTGTTCAGGGCTGCACTGGCTGGGAGTTTGCTTCCTCCGGCCTCAAGAAGACATTTCTGGAGTTTGGGGAGGGAGGATTTAAATGAATATTGAGTAGGTCTCAGCCAATCCTTGGAGAGGTTTTCCCAGATGGTGGCTGGGAGAGCTGTTAAATAGTTTGGAGCCCTGATAAGATTGTCTGTTCTCCCCCTAGAGGGGATAGATCAGTAAGCTGAGAAGGAGAGGGACTGCTTGCCCCTGGTGCCCTGGGACTGGATGCTGTATTACTTTACAAGAGACTGTATCTGCATCTATGGACTGATCCTGTTCCAAGATTCTATGAGTAGAGCCTCCTTTCTGTGCTGGTCCCCAGCTGTGAACCTGACTAGCTGTACTTGTGCTAAAGCTACTTCATGGTCCCCAGCTGTCAGTGAAAGACTGTGTCACTGCCAGGGCTGCTGTTAGAAATTGCGGGGCCCTGTACAGACTACCTGGCAGGGCCCCCCCAAGAAAATATTAAAGATATATTTAGCTAAAATTACAACAAAATCACTATTATCAGACACAAATATAACATAACTCGCACAATTCCTGCTAAATCTAAAAAATAAAACTGTTAAATAAAAAAAGAAGATGAGATGAGAAAAATATACAGGCTGGGCAGTTGGAGCTCAGTGATCAGAGAGACAGAGAGAGAGAGAAACAAAGTTACAATTTACAAATAAACTCCTGAGCAGAGATAAGTGCTGGGAGGGGGGGGGCACACAAGGGAGGGGGATTAGTAAGGGGCAACTGTCTCTTTCTCAGCAGATAAAGGCTGATAGCAGGGAGAGATCAGATTCAGGTGCTGGAGGAAGATTTCTGTATTTGTTGTCCATCAGTAATCCCCCTCTCTGTGTGGGCCCTCCTGTGTGCTCGGGCCCCCTACAAGAGGGCCGGTGGTCCCCCCCTATCAGCGGCCCTGGTCACTGCTGTTTAGAGAAAGAGAGAATTGCAGAATTGTGTTCAAGCATTTTAGAGTATCTCACATCACCCCTAATTCCCTCCTAAGTTTCTACAAGCAATAACATATGGAAAAGACAAACCCCTGGACTGTTCAATGACCTGGAGTGAATGGAGTGTTGCTGTGTGCTTGACTGCCTCTGCATTGTTGTTGGAACGAACCAGTGAATCACAGCAGCTCCTTCGGAGGTAGTGCTAGAGGTACAAACAAAAACTGAGATGCTCTAAATAAAGAGACCCTGCCTCTACCTATTTCTCAGCAATCTAAAGGTAATCTGTATTTGGAGTGCTTACTGAAACCCTCCCTGCTGCTTTTATGTGAATCTGATGTGCAGAGATATCTTTGTTCCAATAAAGGTAAGTATGGAGCAAATCGGCGCTAATTTGCAGTGAATAGATTATCGCCAGAAAAAATATAATATAAAAATAAAAATGGAGTATCAGTAAACTATGACTTACAGCTGGTGAATGAATAACATGAAAAGCGTAATGAGAGAATAAATGGAGTGACAAATATGCTAGGAATCGCACACTGCACCCATCCAAGTGTGATGCGAATCCCCAACACAAATGAGGCTATAAACAGTGGCTAAATAATGGCCAGGTACCAAATAGTAGTAAAACGTGATGAATATCTAGTAATAGCGCAAATGCTACAAATGATGAGCAGTACTTGAATAAATTTGTAAAAAATGCAGACAATGAATACTAAAAAATATGGCGAACCATCAGTGACACCAATGGGTCAAAATAATTCATCACAATAGTATAATAAAGACAATAAAGTGCTTGGAAGACAATAAATAAATATACTCAAATGTGAGTGAGCATAAGTAAAAAAATGTCCATGTGCAAAAAAGTGCATAAATGTAGTGCTTCAAAAAGTGACTCTTGTGGCTTTTTCACAAATAAACGTGACTCTTGTGATACTCAAATGTTGCCTGTAGAGAGAGCGTGTCACTAGGGTAAGCTAATCCACAACTGTGTACAATGGCCGCTCACCTCCATATACACTCATATGAGCGTTTTGTGATAATTATCACCAGTGTGTGACACGGGTCTTCCTCCGTAGGTGCAGGTTCTAATGGGGCCACCAGAGAATTCCTTGCTCTTTAAAGGAGATGCAGCCAGTGGTGTGATAATAATAAGCCGCCTCTTATCATAGAAATGGTCAGGTAATCCTCCGATGTCTCCCGCTCATATCAGGGACAATAATAGAGAAAATCTCATGGTGTAGTACGAAGATAAATTTATTGAATAAAATATAGTAAACTCACAATTCAGATAAAACAAACGTGCAGCCACCGATGCGGTACAGTCCGATACTTCCGGTCTCCGGCTATCTGCCACCAGCAGATGAACCATGTCTTGACACACGTTTAGGCACATTTGGATGCACTCAGGCGCATCAAGTCTTTAAGCGTTCATGGATTCCATTGGCCAGAATATTAATTTATTCTGGCCAGTGGAATAAATAACACTCAAGCGCTAAATTCATCTGTATAGGTGCATCCTGCATTTTTTCTGCCAAAAAGCTCCTCTCCTTAATGCGCTGGTGATGTTTTTTTGTTTCAGCCCTTAAAAGCTCCTCTTCTAATATAATTGTTAAATCAACCTATCAATGAATGGACATATAAGCTAACCTGGGGACATTCTTACAGGCTAAAAAAAGTCAAATACCTATAAAAGCAGCATTTTTTTAAATCCCTGAGTGCATGAAGCCTTAATGTGCAAAAATGCTCGATTATAAACTCTTAAAAAAAAAACCCTGAAAATCAGTTGCACAACAATGGGTTGTTTTACAATCACTTTAACCGGTTGTCGACCACACGCCGTCTTTTTACTGCGGCAGTTTGGCTCTCCTGTGCAAACTGATGTAGACCTACGTCAGTCACGCACCAGCAGCTAGGGGGTGAGTGTCCCCCGCTCGGCAGCGGGGAAGCCGATGCACAGGTCAGGTGGCTCCAATTGCCGCCTGACATCCGCGATCACTTCCCACTGAGACAGAAGAACAGTCAGCTGTTGTAAACACAGCTGACCATTCTTCTCCCTGGAATGATCATAGAGCCCCTGTGATCCTTCTATATAGGTCTCTATGATAATTTCACAAGCCATGCCCCCCCCCCCCACAGTTAGAATCACTCCCCTAGGCTCACATTTAACCTATTGATCACCCACAATGTTAACCCCTTCCCTGCCACTGTCGTTATTACAGTAACAGTGCATATTTTTAGCACTAATTGCTGTAGTAATGTCACTGGTCCCCCCAAAAGTGTAAAAAATGTCAGTTAGGGGTCCAATCTGTCTACCGCAATGTCGCAGTCCCGCTAAAAATCGCAGATCGCTGCCATTACTAGGGAAAAAAAAAAAAACAATAAAAATTACATAAATCTTTCCCATAGTTAGTAGACGCAATAACTTTTGTGCAAACCAATCAAAATACGCTTATTACTATTTTTTTTTTTTTTACTAAAAATATGTAGCAGAAAACAAATTGGCCTAAAATGTTAAAAAATTTTGATTTTTTAATTTTTTTTTTTTTGAGAATGTTATATAGCAGAATGTGAAAAATATTATTTTTTTTTTCAGAATTGTCACTCCTTTTTTGTTTATAGCGCAAAAAATAAAAATCACACAGGTGACCAAATACCACCAAAAAAAAAGCTATATGTGGAGAAAAAAGGTACAGCATTGCACGGCCGTGCAATTGTCCGTTAAAATAACGCAGTGCCGAATCGCAAAATATGGCCTGGTCATTAAGGGGGAAAATCTTCTGGTCCAGAAGTGGTTAAGGTGGGGACATGTGGGAATAGTGCAATGTCTGATAGACGTGGCTAAAGTAACTCCATTAATGACAGACAGATAAAAAGCAGGAGGTATTGTTTATAAGAAACTGAAAAACATTTAGCTGTTAATTTATGTTTTGCGTATTCTGCATGAAAACCTTGTAGAAAAGTACAGTAATAATTTGTTCTTACTTTTCAACGGAATGTAACATCTTCTTTTATTTCTGTAGGCCATCGGACATTATTCATTGGAGTTCATGTACCACTTGGTGGCAGGAAAAGCCATCGCCGTCACAGTCACCGACATCGCGGACACAAGCACCGAAAAAAGGACAAGGAACGGGACTCGGGTTTAGAAGATGGACGGGAATCTCCTACATATGGTAAAACTTTTCACTTGTTATGACTCTCCTATTTAAAATGATGCTGCACATCCTTAGGTTGGCAAATCAAAGAATCTTCTTCATTAATTAGCATATTCCAATGCCCTGTTGTTTACTGTTATGGTAGGATATACCCCTACTATGTATTATTGTGGTGCATTTGCTCTGGAATTTGTAATGTTTATACAAATTGCTTAAATAAAGCTATTTTTAATAAAATTATATATATATATATTTTTTTTTTTTTAAACAGAGTTTAGTTTCACCTTAAGCCTGAAAAAAAAGTCATCATAATTATTCCTATTAGGTACCAGTAGTTAGGTTTTACTTTACATTCAGATACAGTACCTAGGCACCTGAAAAATAATCATATATACTTATATAAAAATGTCACATCAAACTGTTTCCAGAACATGGAAATAAAGGTATAGATATGACAATGCTACTCACATGCCATCTGATGCATTGAGTTGATTCCACGTGGATTTCAGGTTCAATAATCCAGAGAATACTGATTGTATTTGTTTTTAATTATTTAGAGATTAGGTCCTATACTATGGTTTAAACAGTTATAGATAGCCTTAATTTTAATTTAGGTGTAAGTAAGTCTGGTCTAAGCCTAACCAAGTTTAAACCTGTTCCACCCCCATTTTAAGTACTATACTAACTACCCTGTAAAAGAAAGATACTTAATTAATCTAAGGAGCTCTCCAGTCCAGTCACATGATTGGCTTCCAGTGCCGGATTTATGAGTGAGGAGGGATCACTGCATTGCTTTTTCAGGCAGTGAGACGGCATGTGTCCCCCCCCCCCCCCCCGCCGGATCACCATTGAGCTGGCCATCTCTATGGCAATGGGAGGACGGAAACAACGTCACTTCCGGCTCTGGCAGATGTAAACAGTGCCAGTTTTTTTTACTGGAGAGCAGAGATCTATGTTTTTTTTTTTTTAATCTCATGCTTTCCAGGGTAGATGAGATATCTGAGATCTTATTGACCCCAAATTTCTCCATAAAGAGGACCTAGTCATGCCTTATTCCTATTCCAAGGGATGTTTTAATTTCATGTAATAGTAATAAAAGTGCTCAAAAAAAAATGTAAGGGACAGTGTAAAAAAAAAAAGCAAACACATACGTAGGTTCCGCCCGCATATGTAAACGGCGTTAGCACTACATACAGTGGCTACAGAAAGTATTCAGACCCCCTTAAATTTTTCACTCTTTGTTATATTGCAGCCATTTGCTAAAATCATTTAGGTTCATTCTTCTTCCTCATGAATGTACACATAGCACCCCATACTGACAGAAAAACACAGAATTGTTGACATTGTTGCAGATTTATTAAAAAAGAAAAACTGAAATATCACATGGTCCTAAGTATTCAGACCCTTTGCTGTGACACTCATATATTTAACTCAGGTGCTTTCCATTTCTTCTGATCATCCTTGAGATGGTTCTACACCTTCATTTGAGTCCAGCTGTGTTTGATTATACTGATTGGACTTGATTAGGAAAGCCACACACCTGTCTATATAAGACCTTCCAGATCACAATGCATGTCAGAGCAAATGAAAATCATGAGGTCAAAGGAACTGCCTGAAGAGCTCAGAGACAGAATTGTGGCAAGGCACAGATCTGGCCAAGGTTACAAAAAGATTTCTGCTGCACTTAAGGTTCCTAAGAGCACAGTGGCCCCCATAATCCTCAAATGGAAGACGTTTGGGACGACCAGAACCCTTCCTAGAGCTGGCCGTCCGGCCAAACTGAGCTATCGGGGGAGAAGAGCCTTGGTGAGAGAGGTAAAGAAGAACCCAAAGATCCCTGTGGCTGAGCTCCACAGATGCAGTCAGGAGATGGGAGAAAGTTGTAGAAAGTCAACCATCACTGCAGCCCTCCAGTCGGGGCTTTATGGCAGAGTGGCCCGACGGAAGCCTCTCCTCAGTGTAAGACACATGAAAGCCCGCATGGAGTTTGCTAAAAAAAACACCTGAAGGACTCCAAGATGGTGAGAAATAAGATTCTCTGGTCTGATGAGACCAAAATATAACTTTTTGGCCTTAATTCTAAGCGGTATGTGTGGAGAAAACCAGGCACTGCTCATCACCTGTCCAATACAGTCCCAACAGTGAAGCATGGTGGTGGCAGCATCATGCTGTGGGGGTGTTTTTCAGCTGCAGGGACAGGACGACTGGTTGCAATCGAGGGAAAGATGAATGCGGCCAAGTACAGGGATATCCTGGACAAAAACCTTCTCCAGAGTGCTCTGGACCTCAGACTGGGCCGAAGGTTTACCTTCCAACAAGACAATGACCCTAAGCACACAGCTAAAATAACGAAGGAGTGGCTTCACAACAACTCCGTGACTGTTCTTGAATGGCCCAGCCAGAGCCCTGACTTAAACCCAATTGAGCATCTCTGGAGAGACCTAAAAATGGCTGTCCACCAACGTTTACCATCCAACCTGACAGAGCTGGAGAGGATCTGCAAGGAGGAATGGCAGAGGATCCCCAAATCCAGGTGTGAAAGACTTGTTGCATCTTTCCCAAAAAGACTCCTGGCTGTATTAGATCAAAAGGGGGCTTCTACTAAATACTGAGCAAAGGGTCTGAATACTTAGGACCATGTGATATTTCAGTTTTTCTTTTTTAATAAATCTGCAACAATGTCAACAATTCTGTTTTTTTCTGTCAGTATGGGGTGCTATGTGTACATTCATGAGGAAGAAGAATAAACTTAAATGATTTTAGCAAATGGCTGCAATATAACAAAGAGTGAAAAATTTAAGGGGGTCTGAATACTTTCCGTACCCACTGTATGTGAGGTTTTACCACAAACGTAAGAGTGAGAGCAATAATTCTAGCATTCTAAGACCTCCTCTGTATCCCTAAACTGGTAACCTGTAAAAATTTTCAAAGTGTAGCCTATGGAGATTTTTAAGTATGTAAGTTTGGTGCCATTCCGTGAGTGTGCACACTTTTAAACAGTGACAGTTTTTTAAGGCATTAAAGTGTATTTTTTCCAAATAAATTGCATATGAAATTTTGCTGCGCAAATGCCATGTAACATAACAAATTGCAATGATCACTATTTCATTCTCTAGGGTCTCTGCTAAATATATATATATATATATATATATATATATATATGCATATATATATATATATATATATATATATATATATATATATATATATATATATAATTTCTCCGGGTTCTGAGTAATTTTCTCACAGAAAATCAATGATGATTTTTACATGTCGGGGAGGAATGCCAGAATTTGCCTGGCTTAGTTAGGTTTGACCAGACTTCCACCTTAAGAATCTCCGGTTTAAATCCTCCATGCCTTACATTACAGAGGCTGATGGTGTCTTGTAATTGCAGACACTCCATCTCAGAGGGTTCAGTTTATCCTGGGAACAGAAGATGACGATGAAGAACACATTCCTCATGACTTATTTACAGAGCTGGATGAAATCTGTTTGCGAGAAGGTGATGATGCTGAATGGCGGGAAATGGCCAGGTTAGTGGTACCAAACATACAGTAATCTACAGAAAGCGAGAGTTGAACTGTATTTCTAAAACTGGTATATTCATCTTTACTAGTTTGTGGAGAGCATGGAATCTTTTGAACAATTACACTAATTCAGATTGAGGGGCCAGCCTGGGTTCCCTGTGTTTCGGTATAGAGTTGACATCTGTCCAATACTGCTCCATAATGCCATACTGCTTTTTTCTGTTAACCTGACATCCCTATAAAGGTTGATGATAGTTCCTCTGAGTCTAATTTGCAGTGTATAGAACAAATAAATAGGACAACATAATAAGTTTGATTAACTGACGGGCAGGTTAGCCTTACCTACGGCCATTTACTTACTCCACAAAAGGCTAAGCCCCATTACACTATTCCACACAGAATTAGTAAGAATAGCATCAACCGTTAAAGCATGAATGACACAAAATAAACCTCACTGTAAATCTTAGCAATAGTTAATCAAGCAATGTTCCTAGGTGTACTCTACGCATACAGCCCCAATAGCCGGTGGGTGTATGCATTACTGGCAAAGTGGTAATCATGGTAATGTCTAAAGTACCTGGCGTCGAATTGTCAAGGTTAGTCAGCTGTCATTGGGACCCTTCTGTTAGGTGGTGCACATTTAGCGCTCTCTTTTATTCTATTCACAAAAATATAGCTAATGGGCTATTAGGTAAGCATCTCTCTCTATTGCATTAATTGTGGGCTAAGGGTAAGGGATTAAACTCTGTAGCTCTGCTCACCAATCCTGGCATGCAGCAGGTCCAGCCCCATATACTTGGTGGTCAATCAGCCCAGCAGTCTCAGTCCTCATTATTGGCTCCACAGATCAGATCCGCAGTTAGGTGGGCACACACAGCAATTGGTCTCCTCAGCTCAGGTTCCAAAGCACAGAAACTCTCTCTGTGGCTCAATCTCTTACTCTGGTCCTCACAGGCCATGTCCTTGGTATAGGCCAGCACAGCACAGGTCCACCCACTTTGGTTTCGCCACACTGTTTTCCTGGTGTCCTGCGCAGACCCCAGCATCAGGTCTGTACTAGTTGACTCCCCATGCTGTTTTGCCCGAGCTCTCGTAATTGCCTGGGAAAACTTTTTATTTCTCCTCCTATGTATGCAGAAAAATCTGGGCCTGTAGTTCTGCAGCCATTAGCCTCAATTCAGAAAAGGGGAATTTTCACACAGAACCACTCTGTTTGCCTATGCAGTGGCAGGAGGGAAGTGAGAGGAGAAAGGCCCGCTGAAGTACATTCCTCTTGACCAGCAACATTGGGGGAAGTGTGAATAGGCAGCGGACACAAACAGAGCTGGTGGGCACCCATCTACACAAGAATGTAAAGTATTTAATTGTGTTTAGAAATAAAATGTGTTCTGCTGTATCCAAGAATTTAACGTATTAAATTGTATTCACAAATGAAATGCATTCAGTATTTCAAGAATGTAATGTATTCAGTTGTATTCTTCTTTATTCTAACCTTTGGGCATAAAAGCCTGACTTCAGAATATTTACTTCTTATCTTGAAATGGATACTTATTACATATTTTATACCAAATGCTCTATTTTATAAAAAATGTTCTTATGTTTAAAATGAACATAAGCTAAAAAAAAAAATAAAAAAATAAATATGGGTTCCTAGTAGAGTTTGGCATTGGACTCAAATGTGTCTATGCCTTCATTTGTTAGGTGGTTGAAGTTTGAAGAAGATGTTGAAGATGGCGGAGAGCGATGGAGCAAACCCTACGTGGCCACGCTGTCTCTTCACAGTCTGTTTGAATTGAGAAGTTGTATACTGCATGGTACTGTGTTGCTGGACATGAGGGCCAACTCCTTGGAAGAAATTGCAGGTAAAAGACATGATATGACTGTAGGTTGTTATGTTTTCTTTATGCTTTATTGCGATGCCATGAAAAACAAGCAAGGACAGAGGTAAACAGCATAAATTTTTAGAAGAAAAATAGTTATTCAAAGTTTAGTAGCAATCATACGATTAATAAAATAAATTCAGATAATCGATGGAAGCAAAAATGCACTGCATAGTATTTACATCTAGGTAGAATAAATTATAAAAAAGTATTCACAATATTATGCTGTATTTGTAAAACACCTTAGTAAACAAGAATTGCTTAGAAACAAAACATTTTACAAGTGGATTTTCATAATTGCAAAAATCCATATGTGCCTAAAAAATCACTAAGGCCACATGGGCATGCTACAGAGTACACAATGGCCTTATTTGCCCACACAAGGGTGCACAGGTTTTCCATGCATCTCAGAGCAGGCAGTCTCATTCGTGTCAACTGAGACTCACAGACATAGCCACTGCTCCCAATTCATGGAACAACTGTGCATCCCTGTATGGGCAAACACGGCCCTTGCATGGGTCTACGCTGTAGTAAGCCAGTGTGAACGAGGCCTAATAGTATCAATGTATCAATGATGAAATAAGTTCATAAGGATGTAGTGTAATCCGCCTACTTGCCTTTGGAAAATCAACCCTAATGCATCAACTATTCCAAAAGTAAATATAAATATTATAATGAGAAAGTGCATCCACTCCTTTCTGTGATCTTCATTATTAAGTGCCTGAAATAGTGCAGAATACTTGTACAGCCAAGCTTACCCCAAATGGACATCTTAAATGGTGGACCTTAATATTGTAAAAGGCCTTTAACAGGCAAAAGGTGAGTATCTTGAAAAGCAGGAAGATTGCAACCCTCAGAATAGTATCCCCCTTATTTGTTGGCATTGTTGTATATTAAATACCAAAACTTTCTTTGCGGATATGCTCGGTAAAATACAAAATAATGAGACTCTATTCTTCTTTCAGTATATAAAACCCAATCAGTTTATTTAAAATCCAAATAAAAATCTCACA
The DNA here is from genome assembly GCF_965119305.1 of Pelophylax lessonae. Lineage (NCBI taxonomy): Eukaryota > Metazoa > Chordata > Amphibia > Anura > Ranidae > Pelophylax > Pelophylax lessonae. The sequence continues at coordinate 267,170,194 of NC_138773.1, read as the reverse complement.
CTCTTGTGAAAATCTTGATTAAAGATAGAGACTAGCATTATCTTTTTATATAAAATATTTGTTTAACATAAATTAAAAAAATAAACCGCTCATTGTTTCCTAAATGACTGCCTGTTGGTAACCTATACAAGGTTCATTCACCTTTCTTTTGCGTTTGGGAAGCATAACTACTGTATATACTAAATATAGCAATGGTTTTAGCTTTATCTTGCTTGACAGCAGAACAGCGCCTTGTGTGAAATTATAGGTCTCTTCCCACAATAGGATATGCAAATTAAATAGTTTTTCATTTTCAGCATGTAAGCTGTGTTATTTCTGAACAAATAATTCTTTGCTTGTTGCTCTTTCGTTTTTTCTGTTTCCTTCTACGATAAAACAGGTGTTGCAATTAATTATATTTATAAACCTGATTGAAATTTGAAACACAATTATCTATATTGGCCAGATACCATTTTGCACAGTTTTGTATTAATTATTTAAAGTGAACCTGACCTGATGTAAAACATTTCAATAGTAATGCTGAAGTGTAGGCATATTATAGTCCTTGCAAGTACCTGTATGAAGAAGACAACAGCAGGCTTGCTTGTTTCCCAGACTGAACCTAAGTGGTCAGACTGGGCAAATGTTCTTTAGTTTCTGTGGGCACCTTCAGTCCATGTGCCTCCCTAGAGCCCATTGAATCCTGGATCAAGGGTGTACATTTCATTTTGACTTCTTCCAAATCAAGATTAAGCCTGTCCCCCTCTTGTTGTAAATCCTTCCCCATCATTTGCCTAAATTTTTGAATAAAAAGGGATGGGGAAGTGTTTTCATGGATAAGGGAAGTATGCAGTGGCTTTTTGTATGAAATCTGGAGTTGGGCTTTAAACCATAACTTTAGTTTTAGCTAAGTTGTCCTTTATGGACTAAATCCTGCATTACCAGGCACAATTTATGTATAAGAGTATGACCTAGCATCAGCCTCTTGCAGTCCCTGTACAGCAGGGAAGGAGTGTGAGAGAAAGAAGCAGCACAAGTAGCTCAATCATGTGTTGACAAGAAGAATGGTGATGGAATGAGAAAGCAGAGTGACAGAAAGATGAGAACATCACTGTGCTGCTTCTCCTTTCACTGTCCAGTCGCAGGGTAGGGCTAGTCCAAGTTTACCAGGGCTCAGAGGAAGGGGACCATAAGACTGAGGACACATAGTGTTGTGCTCGAAATACCTGTATTGAAGCGAAATATTGCAACAAAAGCTGTGCTGTAGAAAAATTCAGATGGCAGACAATGTGCAAGAAAAGCACAGGATTCTGGAACTCATTGCCAAACATCCACTAAGAATTTGGCCTACCTTCTGGAAGCAAATGGTTAGATGCAAAAATAAAGAAAGAAAACACACTACTGAAAGTGGTTCTAAAGGCTTAAGGCTTTACCTTAATGCATTTTCTTCATTAAGGTAAAAAAAAACATCTGTGCCACAGGATCCCCCCATCCACCCCCGTCCCATTCTTACCTGAGCCCAATCTTGATCCAGCACTGTGCATGAGAGCAGTGGCTCTCACCACTCTCTTGCTCCTCACACTGCAGATTGATAGCGGTGAGAGCTATTGGTTCATGCTGCTATCAATAAAATTATTTGATTAGGGATCAGGGGGCCGGGGCCAAGGTTTGCTGTCTACGTCTATAAACTCCCATGGGGGCACTCACCAAAGAGGTGGAGCCAAGAGTGCTGGCGGGAGACCCCAGAAGAAAAAGAGGAGCGGGACTGTTCTGTGAAAAAAGAATAGCACAGAGTAGGTATTACATGTTTATTATTTAAAAAAAAAAAGGTTTGCAATCACTTTAAACATAGGTTCATAGAACCTTTACCCCTTTAGGTGCATTTTTCCAATACTAAAATATATTTAACAAGCTTCTATACATATAGTGGTAAATTAATTTTATACCTTCATTTTAACATCTCTCACTCCCATAAAAATGATTCACCACACCAAGTTAGAATTGAGCACTTTCTCATTATAAAACCATATTGTTTACATCATAATAATTAACCTGATGCATCCTCACAATTTTCTATTTACGATAACAAGAAGAAGGTTACAGTAACTTTTTAAAAGAAATACACAACAGTGTGTTCACATTGCAGCGTACTGTACAGTATACAGTCATTATTCAGAAGGGAGTGGTGAGCGGGATGCCAGATTAGTGAGACTGTCACATCACAGACTTTTCACACAACTCAACAGAAGTCTTCTTTAATACCAGCAAACAAACACCTTATTTGCTACGAATAAATATATATAAGATACACTTCTCACAATCCTTGCCATTGTTAACCGCTTTAAGACTGGGGCCTTTTTGTGGCATTTGTTACTTACCTTATTTGTTAGTAAAAATCTGTATTTTTTGCTAGAAAATTATTTAGAACCCCCCAAAAATGATATATATATATATATATATATATATATATATTGTAGTGGAGACTCCAAAGAATAAAATGACGGTCATTTAATGGAGGGCGGTATTTTATGTCACATTGTATTTGTGCAGCGGCCATTCAATTTTTTTTTTTAAAAATACACTTTAACAAATGAAAACAAAACAACACAAAGCAGTAAAGTTAGCCAAATTTTTTGTTCACTGTGAGAGATAATGTTGGGGCGAGTAAAAGTAAATACATACCTAACATGTCATGCTTTAAAATTGCACATGCTCGTGTCATGGTGACAAACTACGGTACTTAAAAAAATCTCCATAGTCGACGCTTTAAAATTTTTTACAGGTTACCTGTTTAGAGTTATAGAGGAGGTCTTGCACTAGAATTGTTGGCCTCGCTCTAACGATACCTCACATGTGTGGTTTGAACACCGTTTACATATGCGGGCGCGACTTATGTATGTGTTCGCTTTTGCGCGCGAGCACGAAGGGATAAGGTGCCTTAATTTTTTTTTTTATTATTTATTTTACTTTATTTTTTATTTTTACAATGTCCCCTTAATTTTTTTTCTCACTTTTATTCCTTTTGCAATAAAAGTAAACATTGCTTGTAATAGAAATAAGCATGACAGGTCCTCTCAAAAAGACCCCAGATCTCTCATTTACCCTTAAAAGCAAAAGAATTAAAAATTGGACATTTTGAAAAAAAAAATATGTCTTTAAGCCCGAGAACCAGAAGTGATATCGGAGGTTGCCTCGTTCCTCCAAGGGCATAGAGTCAAGTGGGGGCTATCCTGCCCTCAATCGGCCTCCTGTCTAGCCCCCGGTCCCCGGTTCCAGGCTTACCGACGACTCTGCCTCCTATAAAAGCGATCCCATGGTGAATTGGCTGCCTTAGGCTACGTTCACATCTTGGCGTTGCTATTACAGGTGTTTTTATGGGCGTTTTTTTCAGGCATTTTTATGGGCGTTTTTGCAGGCGTTTTACAGGCGTTTTTTACAGGCGTTTTTTGTGCAGGCGTTTTTAGATTGACTAGAGACCAATGGAAAACACCTGTAATCTGCCCAAAAAGAAGCTCATGTACTTTTTTGAGCATTGGGCGTTTTGCTCACGGCGTCAAAACGCTCAGATGTGAACAGGGGCCATTGAAATGAATAGGATTTGTCTTATTGGGCGTTTTGAGAGCTGATCCTAGAGCAGAAAAACGCGCCAAAAACGCCCCAAAACGCCTACATGTGAACGGAGCCTTAGGGAAAAAATTATACCGGGTTATGGCAGCTAGCTGCTGCCATAACCCCGGTATTTAACGTCAAAATAATGATGTACATTCCCAGTTAGGCAGTCGGCAAGTGGTTTTAAAAGAACTATTTTAAAACAAAAAAAATAAGATTACCTTTCCACTCTTATTCTCTAACTCACTTTTTGCTCAATGCTGGATAAAATATACACACTTTGCTATAATCTGGCCTGTAAGGAGGATACGCAGAATTACATGAGTTTGATTTATCTGCTGCATCACTTGGATCTCAATCCTCTGGCATATTCCCAGCGGTTTTGTCCTTGCGTTGCAACTCCAAGGGAGAGGGGCTGACCCATTTCTGCTCACACTTAAAAGAAACTTCTCTTCCCTGACTGCCAAGACAGGCTTTTTTCCCCTCTCTCTTGCAGACTATGCAGTGCCCATAAATTTCTTTATTTCTCTATGTATGTCTATTTGTGTGCACACTCCCAACCACAAGCCTTTTGTTAGATTGATACCCTAACAGGTAACTGCAATCTACAGGTTTATGTGGCACACTGCAGATCCTTCCCTCCAACTCAAGGGTCAAGAATACTGTTGCTATTCAAATAAATGTTTTCACTGCCACCTCAATTGCCAGCATGGATATCAATCCCCAAAAAGAGCTCTATATTAATGTCTTCCAATGGCAAGGTATCTAAGTGCTCTGTCAACAAACAATCCCCAATCCACATATTCTGAAAATCAATTGATACGTTTAGTGGGACATTGGTTTACATTAATTCAGAGGCATCCACACACACAGAATTAGCTTCACAACAAAGCAAACAGCACCAGGCTAAATCTATTTACAGAAACACTGCACAAGAGAGATTGAGTTACTTGTCAAGCCATACTACCAGGTCTCAGAACGACTCAGCAAGAGGGGAGAGACCTAGGTAATTAAACCTTATCTATAGCACCAGTGTCTTGTCCCATCCTCCAGAGCACAGCCATCTTGGTTGAGTAGAGGAAGTGACATATTGGTGCCCACATTCTCCACCATCTGACTTTGAAAAATCAAGACCATTCTGTTGTGCAGTAAAAAATATAATACAAGCTTAATGTACGCATATGTGGCACTTTAGCAGCACAGAAGAAAGTGCTAAATTGGTTACATTTCACCATATATTTATGCTATTTTGATCATGTATTCAAAGAGCTGATTAAAATATGATATACCCCTCACTAATACCAACCATTCCTACTTTTGTAATGCTCTATATTTCCAGAAGACACTCTCATTATTTGGCCATAACAAGCTCACACACAGTAAGATAAACCAGCAGTCTCTTAACTAGAACAAGTTAACCGGACAATCTAGCGTTTCTCATGCCCAATACCATAAACAACTGGCACTTATCTCATATTTCGTAACTATTTATCCAGCTGAAGGAACCAAGATCATAATCACTGTCAGGCCTGTAGTCTGTTCAAAGCCATCTCCAGAATTCCCCAGCAGCTGGTTTTGTTATTTTATGTTTTAAAGAGTTATTAATTTTATTTTGTCAATTTTGGCTGGAGTTCTGCTTTAAGCCAATATAAAGATTAGGCGCTGTGCCATTTTAAGAAAATAGGTAAAATGTTAAAGTGTAAACCCTAACAATGAATCTTATCTTCTCTGCTCTCTTAATAAAAACACCATTTACGGCATTTTGCTGTATCTGTTTGATAAGTGCAAAAAATACCTAATGATGCTGCAAGAAATTCAGTGATTTCCTAACTAACTTAGCTCTCTGCACGAGGGTTGCACTGAAATCTGAAACAGTGTTATCAGCCCTGCCCAGTTTACTCTTGTCGACCTCACAGCACTTAACCTAAGTTATGAATATCAGTAAAGGCTTAGGGTGACAGGGCTCCATAAACTCTATACCAATGGTCTCCAAACTGTGGCCTGGGGACTGGATGCAGCTCTTTGCTTGCCTTTATCCTTGGGGCACTATTCCATTCACTGGCACCAACAATGGGCATAATTCCTGTCATTGACACCAACAGTGGGGGACTAATCCTCCCACTGAGACCATGAAAAGGGCACAATTCCTCCCACTAATACCAACAATGGGGCACAAATCCTTCCATTGACACACACATTAAGGCATAATTTCTTCCACTGACACCAATGATGGAGCACAATTCCTTCCACTGACACCAACAATGGGGCATATTTCATTTCATTAATACCAACAATGGGGCACAATTTCTTCCATTGACATCAGTGAAAGGGCACAATTCCTACCACTTGAACCAACAATGGGGAACAATTCCTCCCACTGGAGCCAACAATGGGGCACAATTCCTTCCTTCCTTCCTTTGACACCAACAATGGGGCACAATTACTTCCATTGACACCAACGATGGGGCCAAATTCCTTCCATTGTCACCAGTGATGCGGCATGTAATGGAACTGTGACCCACACTGTGTCAGTGGGCTTCCGTCAGTATACCGCCTCCTTCAGCCTTGAACATAGATATCAAATATTCCAGCAGCCCCCATACAAAGCTAGCCGACAACTTAGCTTGTATACGTTTTGGAACCTTCTCTTTTATTGAACAACGCACACAGTTTATATACAGCATGGACATCCCCCTCCTGATCAAATTACCACACACACACAAACACACACACACACACACACAGGTCAGGGGTTGCATGATTACATTATCCTATGCAGATGAAATTGTATACAGAAATAGAATTAACCTAAACTAATTATCTAGCCATCTGGACAGAAACAACATGTGGGTTCATTAACAATGGGACAGACAGTCTTAACAGAATACACATAACACCTCAATACACAGACAATAAAAAAAGACCGCCAGTGACAGACTGTCTGTCTCTGACATTGAAGTACAAGACACATTAGCAGAAGTGTAAACACAGAACCCATTTGAAGCAATCCAAACCATATTCTCAGAGTCCATTAGGTATCTGTCTTTCACTCCCAGTGACGGTGAGTACCGTCACACGGCACAATTCCTTCCATTGACACCAATGATGGGGCCTAATTCCTTCCATTGACACCAATGATGGAGCACTATTCCTCCACTGACACCAAAGATAGGGCATTGTGTATTCCCACTTGATGGCACTTGATGGCAAAACCTTTTCTACTCCCACTGGCCCTAGGTCTGAAGGACAGTAAAGTGGCCCTTTATTTGGAAAGTGTGGAGTCCCCTGCTCTATACAGTACAGTGGGTAAGTCCTGTCACAATAGGACAGGAAGTTTGTTACTAGCAGGATCATCAAGTAAAATTGGAGGGAAAAAAGCTTGGGAAAAAAAGAAAATGAATGCAGCCACCACATGTAGGGACTGCTGGGTTGCATTATATTACTTTTTTGTATTTGTCTTAACATGATTTTTAATTTATTATTATTAATAATTCTAACTCATTTTATGGAACATGTACTGTATTTAAAAAAAATTGATCTGATATTTCCCTAAATCTGTATAACATTCAGTGGAGAGCTGGATTCCTGCTAAGATTTTAACAGGGCAATTTATAAGGAATGATTCTGGAATTGCAGAGGCTTCTGTTTTGTGTATTTTTAAGCTTTTTTTTTTTTTACATCTTCACATGTATATGAAAAATCCCATAAAGCATCCCTCAAGGCACATGAAATAATTATGAGCAGGCATATTCACATACCTTTTTTATCTTGATCAAAGAGGAAGGGAGCCTCTGATCAGCGACGAGCTGGGAAACAGAGGCAATGGGAACAATGTATCATTTTTCCTGTGTAATTAGATGTTGGTCTATTGTTGGTATATGATGGCGGCCCCCGAGTTGTTTTGTTTTGTGAAGCACATTCAGGTTTAACAAGAAGCAATATGCCATACTTTGTATGAAAAATGCACCAAAACATTTGTATAAAACAGTGTTAAAAGAATGTACCAGCCTTAGATACCTCTAGAGAAACATACACCAAATATAACTGGTTTGGACCTAGAAGGCCTATATTATTTCAGAATTTCATCATGGGAATCACTATGTTGTCATGTTAGAACGCAGGGGTGTAACTACAGGGGTTGCAGGGGTTGCAATTGCATCCGGGCCCCAAGCTCCAGCGTGCCTGTGCGGCTCCCCTGTACACCTGGATAGGAGGGGCGGCGGGGGCAGCATGTAGAGCAATCAGTGTCCTCCTTTTTCCTCCAGTAGCTGAAGGAGGAAAATGGAGGAGATTGGTTCCTCTGTATGCTGCCCCCGCCACTCCTCCTATTCAGTTCACTTGTGTTCTGCTGTCTCTAGGCCCCTGTGTGCTCCCCCGCCTCCCCCCCCCCCCAATGTGCTTCCTCCTCTCTCCTGCTGGCTGCTGCAGGGGATGTGTCACTATAGAGAACCAGGAAGGGGTCGGTAAATATGTAATTTACCAGCTCCTTTCTTCTCTGAATGGACCTAGTCATAGTCAGTGACATTGTAATAAAATTACGGGGCCCACTGCAGAACTTGTGAAAGGGTCCCGCTGCGGGACCGTAATAAAGAGCCCCACAATGAAAGTAAAGGGCCCCAGGATCAGTGGGAAGAGCCCCAGGCTTGAAGGAAAGGGCCCCGGCCAGGGGTCCAGGGGGCCCTCATGGTTTCTTGCACCGGGGCCCTGAAGGTTCTAGTTACGCCTCTGTTAGAACGTAAGGCCTCCTGAGACATTTTTTCTTCACACAGTTAAGAAATCCAGAAATTATATTAATTGCTATTGTACCCTAGTAAAATGATACAACCCTACCACAGCCTTGATGCACCTACAATATAGAAATGAAAACAGAATAGCAGTCATATGACTGCTGTAAAATAGACACACCCGTATGTCGCAGTGTAATTTTGTTTGTCAGCAGATTTCAGCCAATGATTTTGGCTGAAACCTGCTGATTAGCTGTGGCTCGTAACAGCACAGTATTCTGTAATGACAAACACACAGAACTCTCTACACAGGCAGCAATCTGTTACTTCTCCCTGAAATGAACTCTGAGTTCAGGGAGAAAAAGCAGACAGATCTGTAAAATCAGCACACATTACACTTGTTTGGCACATAGTTAACCCCTCAATTGCCCATTGATGTTAACCCCTTCCCAGCCAGTGCTATTAGTACAGTGTACAGTATCATCCCTAGTCACTTTATTAGTGTCACTGGCGACGTCAGTGTCAGTTAGTCAGTTAACGTCCCTTCCAGTTAGCACTAGATTGCCACCCTATTACAGTCACAGCTTAACTCGCTGATCACCACCATTAATAGCATAGTGTCTGTACAGATAAATATCTTGATCATGATCATAACTATACTAGTGTCTCCGATGGTATAGTGTCCCCAAAAATGCAGTTTTGTTTTTTTTATCATGTAGCAGAATATATTTTGGCCTAAATTTATGAACAAATTTGATTTTATTGGATATGAAGTAGAAAGTAGAAAATGTATATTTTTTTAAATTTTCTGAATTTTTGTACATAATAAAGAATAAAAAACGTAGTGGTGATCGAATACCACCAAAACAAAAGCTCTATTTGTGTGAAAAAAATGATATAAGTTTCAGTTATGTGTTGACCATGCAATTACTAGTTAAAGCAGCACAGTGCTCAATATAAAAAAAATGCCCTGGTCATGAAGGGGGTAAAACCTTAAAATGCTGTGTCTCCATGTATTAGTTGAATAGATGGTCACTCTTTTTCCAGTATCTTGGGCAGTAGGGTTAGAACTGGGATCACTGTTTCCCACTTTGTTTAGCTATCCTGGCCACCTCTGGACTTTTATGTCTAAATTCAAACAAAGATTCATACAAATAGCCCTGAAATGATTGTGTTGGCACCTAGCAGCAGATATGTTCCGACATTGTTGGGCAGAGTGATCTCATCTCTGAGAGTGACTGTAGAGGTCCATCAGGGATGTGAAAGACAGCCCTAAGCATTGTAGTGGAGAAGGTTTACAAAAAAGATAAAATCCTGGTTCATATTCAAACAACCTCTCAATGTGCACCAACTAAGTATACAACAAAAAGGCTGCTAATGAGCATCATTAGGTTTACAAAAAATCCTTACAAATTTATTGACACACATACAGTACATCTCAAGTCCAAAACATTGTTTAAACGACTTAGCCAAGAACCAGAGGCGTAACTAGAACCTTCAGGGCCCCGGTGCAAGAAACCATGAAGGGCCCCCCCCGGACCCCTGGCCGGGGCCCTTCCCTTCAAGCCCAGGGCTCTTCCCACTGATCCTGGGGCCCTTTACTCCCCTTGCGGGGCCCTTTATTACGGTCCCACAGCGGGTCCCTTTCACAAGTTTTGCAGTGGGCTACCTCCCTGCCATCTTGGGGCCTCCCCACGGTGGTGGAATGCCAGGGCCCGGTTGCAAGTGTGACCTTTGCGATCCTGGAAGTTCACCCACTGGTGTCAGTAGTTTTTATATTTTGGTATTTTAATTGTATTATCTTTTATCATTTTATTTTATTTTTTTACATTTTCACTGACTATGACTCTGTCCATTTAGAGAAGCAAGGAGCTGGTAAATTACATATTTACCGACCCCTTCCTGGTTCTCTATTGTGACACATCCCCTGCAGCAGCCGGCAGGAGAGGGGAGGGATCACAGTGGGGGGGGGGACCAGGGGAGCACACAGGGGCCCAGAGACAGCATATCACAAGTGAACTGGATAGGGGGAGTGGCGGGGGCAGCATACAGAGTAACCAATCTCCTCCATTTTCTTTCTGCAGCTACAGGAGGAAAAAGGAGGACAGTGATTTCTCTACATGCTGCCCCTCCTATCCAATGCTGGGCCCCCTGGAGCTTCGGGCCCGGTTGCAATTGCAACCCCTGCAACCCCTGTAGTTACGCCCCTGCCAAGAACAAAATAAAATAGTAGACCAACACCCCCCTTTGCATCTATCATCCTGCTTCCTAAACATCCCTATTGAAAATCTTGGACTCACAAATGAGGACACAATGGACCTCCTAGTATGTTCAAGGTTATGTTGCAATGTCTGTTCTCAGTCCAGTCCTGATTCTTGGAATCTTCCAGCTTGGTATATGTCACAGTAGACTGAATTAAAGACTAAATGGCAGCCTTGTATATGTGCTATCTCTGTATTGCATCGCTTTGATACTCCTACATGTATGTACTGTACATCCAGCAATGTCAGTCTCCCGTATTCTGTTATTGGTATCTTATTTATACATACTGGCTAGTAAAAGGCAAGAAACAAACAGATCCCTTTATGATGCCTGAAAAAGACCTCCAGCCCCCATAGCATATGCAAAGCTATGTTCATCAAAGAGTCACTCTCTGGTGTCTGCTCTACTGGTCTTATTAGCACTATAAGGTGATAACCACCCAAGTGTCCCACATGATGATCAATATTTGTATGCAAATAAATAATGTACAATGGTAAACAGCACATCCATCCCAGTTTCTTTGCACACTCACACCTGATGCTGTCTCCAAAAGCTGTACCATGTGCATGCATCTACTGTACATAATGAGTCTCACATAGCTCAGCCTGCCACAGTTCAATAACAAGGCGAGTTCATGTACTTATCGGGGTCTATGAGTTCACAGCAGAACAACAGAACCTGATTGATTACCCGAGCTCCCAGTGTAATTTGCAGTGCTTAGCGGTCAGCGTGAAAACAGTTCTTAATTTATGAATGAAAGCTACAGTTGTAGCCATTATTTATAAATTTGTTTTCTGTGTGAATTGTAAACATAATAAAAATAAATAATTACAAGTTTAACCCTTGTTAACCCTAATTATTTTATATTATCCCCTTCACCACCATCGTTTTTTTGTCTGATTTTTTTACAGTTCATATGTTAAATTGCTTTTGTTTGTTTTGTTGCAATGCATTTTAAATGCTTTGTACCAGAAACATTGATTGTCTTAATAAAAGGGACAAATAACCTCCTCCCGTTCAGTTTCAGCTTAATAGATTTATTCTTATGATTGGCATCTCCATCTAGTGGCCAAAATCAGGTTTATTTTCTCATTGCACAATTTCCGTAAACAAGACTGCATTTTGGTCACTAAAAAGGAGCTGACAATCATAAGAATGAATCTATTACAGAAAGTATTGCCAAAATTCATGCAGGCTGCACGAATGTGTGTGACAATGGATGTTTTGCAGATAGACCCCTTAGAGTTCTGGTCCAGCCAGGAGTGAGTAGACCTGAGATATATTTTCATCAGCATTTTGACAATCACAGTATAAAGCTGGCCTTATATGAATCAAAAGTAAGGCGGTTCAGCACTGACTGGCCGAAATTCGATCCATGCATGGCAGTGAGGTGGTACAGAAGTCAATTGAGATTGTAGAGAAGTCAGTCTACCGATTGACTTCTGTACAACTGCCCTGCTGGATTTTCCCCCCCCGATCAGTGCCTGCAATGTTGATTAGTGTATTCTGATGGCAAGTAAGTCTCCCCACTGTCAGAATGCAATAGCTCAGCGGGGAGGATTTCCCCATCAATCTTGATTGTGTTGATGGAGGAATCAAGTCAGTTTTTTTGTTCAACCTGCTGGTTGAATAAAAAAGACTATGTCATATATGGGTAGTTACAGAGGGGGTCGTAAAACTGTAGAATAATGAGTAAGGAAACCCATATCTAAATTTAGGCCGTTATTTTTTGTCAAAAAGAAGTATCATTCCTTATTCAAAAGTTTTCCTTTTCTGGATAGTTCTGAAATTCCCTTTAAGAACTAAAACATTGAGATCTTCTATAGTGTGGCCTGGTTGTGAAAAATGATGTCCCACAGGTGTGCAGAAACTATCTTCTTTATGTTCCTTGATGGTATGTCTGTGCAAATTCATCCTCACTCGCAACTTCAGTCCTGTTTCTCCTACATAAGATCCTTTGCTACATCTTTTGCATTGGATGAGGTACACAACATTACTGGAGGTGCAGTTGTATGATCCTGTTATATTGAAGGTCCCATTTGTGTGTGTGACACTTTTAGACAGATTGATCTGGTTGCACAGTTTGCAACGTTTTTATGGCAGGGTTTGCTCCCATTATTTGTGACTTCATAATCAGAATGAAGTTTCCTGCTGATAATTTTATGTCTGAAGTTGGGTGCTTGTCTGAAAGTCAGTATTGGAGTTTGTTGGAATATGCCTTTCAGAGTTTCATCCCCTGTTGATGATGGGTTGTAAATCTTTGATTATCTTTCTTGTCCCTTCTAGTGCTGGATTGTATGTGGTGACTAGAGGTACACGGTTATTTGTTTTTTCTCTTTGTATTGGAGAAGATTTTCTCTTTGGGTTTTCAAGGCCGTGTTTATTCTGGTGTTGATGGTTTGGTCTTTGTAACCTTTCTTACGGAAGGAGTTTGCTAGTGTTCTGAGATGTTTATCTCTGTCTTCTGGGTCTGAACATATTCGGTGGTATCTGATGGCCTGGCTGTGTATGATGGCCCATTTAGTGTGTTGGGGGTGAAAACTGGAACTGTGGAGATAGCTGCATCGGTTAGTCGGTTTCCTGTTTATCGAAATATGAAGCTTGTCATTCCTGATGTATACTGTGGTATCTAGGAAGTTGACATGCCTGTTCGAACAATCCATTTTAAGTTTGATAGATGGGTGAAAGGTGTTGATCAATGAGTAAAATTGTTTTTCTGTCCATATGATGAAGATATTATCGATATAGCGATAATATCTGTATGGCTTTTGTTGTATACTGTTCAGGGATTTGTCCTCCAGATCAGCCATAAATAAGTTTGCATACTAGGGTGCCATTTTACTTCCCATAGCAGTACCCATACACTGGAGATAGATGTCATTATTGAAAGTGAAGTAGTTGTGTGTAAGAATGAATTCGATGAGCTGTGTAACATCCTCAGCACTGGATTTGTGGTTTGGTGAGGATGATAAGAATCTGTGACATGCAGCCAATCCATCCTTGTGAGGGATGTTACTGTACAGTGATTCTACATCCATAGTGACTAGAAGTGTATTAGGTGGTAATTGTTGTATATTGTTAAGCTTGTTCAGAAAGTCAGTTGTGTCTTGAAGGAAACTAATGGTTTTAACATATTTTCTACAAGGCCGGAGATATGTTCGGTAAGTGTATTCATATCTGTTATGATGGGTTTGCCTGGATTTCCTGGCTTGTGAATCTTGGGCAGCATGTAGAAGTCCCCAATTTCTGCATTATCCAGAAACGCATTGATAAGTTCTGAATGTAGGTGGGTTGGGTTGTTATAATGAGAACTTTTAATTGCTTAGTAAAATACTGGGTCGGATCATAATCCAGTTTTTTATAGTAAGTATTATTTGCCAGCTGCCTCTGGCCTTCCTGAATATATTTGTTTGTATCCATCACAATGACTGCTCCCCCTTTTATCTGCTGGTTTGATGGGGATGGCCTGATTATTATAAATCATGTACAGCTCTTCGCTCCAGTGGTGAAAGGCTGTATACAGGGCAGCCATCAGAAATTTTGGGGCCCCTTACACAGCTTTAGGCCTGGGCCCCTCCGGGCCTGACAACCAATATTCCCCAGGGCTCACCCTCTGGCCGTCCCACCGAGTCCTTCAGTGCACACACTTATTTTAACACTCTTACAACTTAATATATGAAAATGATACCAATCCAGCAAAGATACAGCCCAAATATTCAACAAAGAGACATCCCAATCCAGCAAAGAGATGGCCTCAAATATTCAGCAAAGAAAAAGCTCAATCCAGCAAAGAGACATCCCTTCGGCTGAATCGGCTTACTCTTTGGCTGCCCTGCTTGAGCAATTGCTAGTTACTACAACAACAACATCTCAATCTCGTTGGTTGGGGCCTGGCCAGCTGGGCCCCTCAAAATCTCTGGGCCCCCTACATGTGTATGGGCTGTCCCCCCCTGATGGCAGCCCTGGCTGTATAAGATTTTCTTTTGTTAGGTGGATATCAGGGATGTAACTCTCAGTCTGAAGCTGCCAATATAGGTGTCCAGTTTGGGGTTGCGTCCTTGTGGAGATGTGAAGTTGCTGTTTTTTATCCTTTTTCTTTTTGTCACCTTCTATTGTCCTAGAATACCTTTCATTACTGTGAGAATATTCTTTGAGCCTTAGTCTCCTGAAGAATTCCTCCATATCTGACAATACCTGTAAATTATCCAATTTGGTGGTTGGGCAGAATGTGAGGCCTTTGGAGAGGATTGTTATTTCTGGTTCAGAAAGTTTATGATTTGACAAATTAATGATTTCAAGTTCATCTGTTATATCCACATTTTCAGTCAGGTCAGTATTTACACAGATGATAACTTGGGATTCTGAATCTGATTCCAAGTCACTGATAGCAGGAGTTATAGATGTTGTGTTTGTTTTATGTTGTTTGGGTTGTATCCACAAGGCCTGCTCTTGTAGCTTCTGGAGTTTTTTTTTGCTTCCTGTTCATGGCAAGTTTTTGAAGTTGTCTTTTGTAAGGTTTCCATTTCATTCTTAATTTGGTTGATGCTTGTAGGGACCAATGGTGTTAAGGTTTCAAACACCGACTGCTTTTGTTTCCTAAATGTTTCCCTTTTTCCATACAGGAGAAATATCATAACACTTTATTTAAAATGGTGACACACAGAACTTAATACAAAACATCCCCCCCCCCTTCTCATATATAACATTATAAAGTACATGGCCGGGTGCAAAGGCAAAGTTTTGATTCGTTCTGAACTCTACCAAGTTCTACTCTTCAGTTCATGAGAGTGGGAGTAGTTGTCCGGGCTTCCAGATGTTTGTTGCAGTAGGGTTTTTATGTGTGGTTGAGCTAGGTGCTTCATACCAAGTACGCCAATTGGGAGTTGTGTCCTGTACTACAGGTACTAGCCTGCTCACATGCCAAGTTGATCCTTCCTCCAACCATTAGGTTTCTGATGTGGATTCTCACAGGCTTGGGGAGAATGGAGTTACATTTTGAATTGATTGATGACTTCCTTATCCCCACCCACTGGTCAGAAATGAGGGTAGTCGTCTTGACGTTTTTGTCATTGTAGGTTTTTGCTTTGACCTGGTACCCCTCTAGCTCGCAGGTTTAGGGATTCTGCTTTTTTTTTTGTTGGCTTCAATCCTATAGAGTAGGGTTCATAGGTCATGGACAATCCTCAGTTTTAAAGGCAATTACCTAGTGGCGCTGTGAGGGACTGACCAGTAGTGTTTCCAGAACCCTAGTTGCAGTTTTGCTGAAGAGGAGTCCTTCATGCAGATGTGTCTTTAGACCATTTTTAAATGTCTGGTTAAACTGTTCCACACCTCCATTGTCCTGTTAATGATGACATGGCGTTAAGATGTGCGTTATTCCCTTTGATTTAAGGAAAGTCTCAAACTCTATTAAAATAAATTGTGGATCATTGTTGGCAATGATTTCCAGCGGTAGTCCCTACCATCCCTTCAAGGAAGTGATGACAACTTTAGTGGTCATGACTGCTGCTATAGCCACCTCTAGCCCTTCTACAGTATCTTTAATGTTTTGTTGCTACTACAATTTCTAGGTATAAAGGTGTTCCAAATATGCTAGCTAATAATATTTGAATCTTTTTACATTGGTACTGAATCTGCAGGTCAATAAATGATTTTCATTTGCTGTCCATAAATAGCATAGCAACAGCTTAAACCATTACTGTTACTTTCAGGCCACTAATTCATAACTGGCCACGTTTAGGAGGTTCTCCTTTTTGGTCACACTGGCCCCTTTCCTAAGGTGAGAGACCTACTTAAACCTTTTGAATTTAGAGGTTCATTTTTGGTGTGCTGGGCATTTTTGAATGATCTAGGAATAAGACTAAGTTCACACTTGTGGGGCTCTGTGAGCTGCGTTTTGCACAGGCAAGGCAGACTATTCATTTGAATGGGCTAATGTGCCTTCTGAAAATGCAGGGAAAAGGTCCCTGCACCTTTTCTGAAAACATGGCCTTCAAGGAAACCACAAGTGCAGTTCCCAGTGCTGCATTTTCAAGTGCACCAGAGTGCCATTAGGACTAATAGTATCCCCCATGCATCTTGTTTATTGCTGACTTATAAAGTACCCCAGTGATACATCTAACAGAAGTTTATGATCAATTTTTTATAAATATTATGTAAAATACATAAACACTCAATTGTATATAAAAGGCAATGTTTCCAAGGCATAATTGTTATAACCCCTTAGGGTCCTTTCACACGGGGCGGACCGTTTTTGATCCGCTCCGCCACTTTTTTTTTTTGTTTACGGACATGGATGACACTTGTGTCATCCGGTCCATATGTCTGTTTATCATCCCATCCGTTTATGGATGATAAACGGAGATGATGCATGTCAATGGGATTGCGGATGTCAGCGGATGACACTGCTGACATCCGTTTTTGCGTCCGTTCGGTTTTTTTAAACGGAAGAAAAATAGGGTTCTGTTCCGTTACAAAAAACGGAACTGATAGGAAAGGACGCAAATCGGATGTCAGCGGATGGTCATCTGCTGATATCCGCAATCCCATTGACATGCATTATGTCAGTTTTTCATCCGCAAAAAAATGGGATGAAAAACGGACATACGGACCGCCCGTGTGAAAGGACCCTAAATCACAAAGTCAACCTCCATGTCTTGAATGAAAAATAAAAACCTGACAGGGTTCTAAGCCTTCCCTGCATCTAATACTGCTGAAGAGAACATCAGGTCTGGCATTACAGTTTGTATATTTATTTAGAAATCTCTTTGTAAAAAAATTGAATTGTTGATCTTGAAACTGTTCTTACTTTTTAGCAGAAGGCACACTGCATAGCTCCTAGTATTAATAATTAAGAGTTAATTTTGATTGCTCTGCCATGTGGTGAAACCACATCAGGTTTTAAATGTGGCTTGGACATTGTACAATTATTCAAGGTTTTAATAAATGAGACATAGTGAGTTTGCTGGAAGGGGATTAGCGGAATGAAACACGCAGTAGGCCCAGCCAATTTAAATAAAATCACTGAAAACTGACAAGCTTCCTAAATGAACCTTGGCAGTATAACAACAGAGCATTATATAATCAGTGTCCAGTTTCTGCTTATTTATTATTTTTACATGGTTTGGGATTTTAATCTCTGTAACGCTGATTAAAATAATAGTTAATGCAGGAAGCATTGTTTAAAATGAGATTGCTTGTCTGTGTTATGTACCAAGTGAAAAATGTATTAATATAATGACAAGGTCAACTGAGTTAGAGAAACACTTAAGACAAATACTGAAACTTACTACTAGAATTTCTATTCTTTTCACAATGGATACTTATTTTTAAATTGAAAAATACAGATATTTTTCTTCATCCCCCCCTGCATATCATCATTAAAGTGTAACTCCAGACAAAACATTTGTTTAATTTTGAATAATGTAAGGAAGGTTGAAAATGCATCTGCGTTCAGACTATTGACATTAAAATATTTACATATTTTTAACAGTTAGGGCCCTTTCACAGTGATCTGTTTTTGATTAGCTTTTGGTGTTTAAAAAGTGGAACAAAACTGCATGAAAAATGTATCCCTTTAAATTCTATGGAACTTCTCACACCAATACACTGTGGTACACTTTTAAAAGTCCTGCATGCTGCATTTGTGGTGCATGTTTAAAAAATGCACAAAAAATCCACTTACCTTTTGAAATGAATGGAAAATGCATCGAAAGTGCATTCACGCTGCAGTTGCGTTTTTGGTGCGCTTTTTGCATCACAGGTACATGATTGGAATCAAGTAATTGGAAAACACACCTAAAACACATCACAAGCACTTTTCAACTAAGCAGTGTGAAAGTGGTTCTAGTTTACTGACATTTACTCTTCTGTGTGTACTGTGTGTAGAGGCCTATTGAAAGCATTGAGCTCCGTTAAATTCAGATCAGTAAGAAAAAAAAAAAAAAATAACCTGAATCCCTGACCTTCCTAGCATCTTTTACTTTTAATTCATTCTCAAAAGATTCTCAAAATCCCAACAAAGCAATCATTCACACATAACATGAACATAGCCAGGCTATATAGAGGTTTTTTTGCACATTGTCATGGGTTTCTACACGCAGTTTGTAGTACAGGAGCAGAATCACATGTTTTAGGCCCCATAGACCTTAAAATAGGAGCACCTGCAAAAATATGGGTAAACATACTTGTTTTTCAAGTGTTTTTTACCTGCTGCCATTTAAGCTTTGAGTACAAAAACATTCCATTCTAGCTCACAGGAACTCAAGTACTTGTTGTAGGAGATTAGTAATATGAGCAATAAAAATGGCGAGAGGAAAGCAGGGGGTGTGTGAGCTACACATTTTTTCTCTTTATATCAGCTGCTGTTGTCTACCTTTGCAGCTCTGTAAGACTGCCAATGAGAGAAGTATCTGGCGGTGTGAAGGAGACACTTCAGGGATAATTTTCAACAGAAGCAGCTGCCTGCAGATAATGGGATACACACTATTACACATACCCAATGTGTTTGTTGCTGTATTCCAAAAAACTAATCTTCAGCTTTGAATGTGAATTTCTCCACAATACTGATAACTACAGAGGTTAATGAGGCTTGTTCGAAAGAGCTTCCACTGCTTGTTCAGAATATTTAAAAACTTAATTGTGCATAGACTGGTCACAGTTTTGTTTTAAATTCTCTTTCAGGCTTTTATCAGCATCTTTTCCCCCATCGGGGAGCATTTTATGCACTTTCTGTCCCCCAAGGAACAATGGAAGTAACTGTAAATCCCCCCAGAAAAAAAGGGAAAAACTCAAAAACTTTTTTTTTACACTCAGTTTGCTTTTTTTTGGCTTTAGATATGATTCTCGATCAACAAGTAGCTTCAGGGCAACTAAGCGAGGATGTCCGTCACAGAGTTCACAAGGCTCTCCTGAAACAACACCATCATCAAAACCAAAAGAAGTTAAGTAATCGAATACCAATTGTGCGCTCTTTCGCTGATATTGGCAAGAAACAGTCAGAGCCCCATTCCATGGACAAAAATGGTAAGTTCTTGGTTTTCCTTCATTGAATCAATACATTTCACCTTTCTTTGGCTAGAAATATGTTATATAATTGAAGCCACACGGTGATGGACAGTTTTGTTTGGTCTGCTATGCTAAAAAGCCTGTTAAAGTCCATGTCAACCTTTTCAATTTTTGTACCTGTAAATTATTGCTTTGTGTTATTCATTATCATAATTGTATTTAATTACCTCTGCCTCTCCCATGGATGATCTGTGCACACTCCTGTGGGATCATGGACAATCCTCAAGATATGGTTTGCCCATAGATAATAGGTCTGTAATATGCATAAAAAAATCATACATAAATTTGCTTCCAATCCCTGCTCAATATCATAGTTTAATGGAAACCTGTATTAAAAAGGTCAGAAGCTCCACTGTTGACTATGAAGCATAGGGTCTTAAAGCTACCTGGTTGCAATTCATTATTGATAAAATTGCCTTCTTTTTCAGTCTTAACTATATTTTTGTAACATGGTCCCTTTAACCACTTGCCGACCGCCGCACGACTATCTACGGCGGCGGTCAGCCCCTCACAGGCAAAGTGACGTAGGTCTACGTCGCTCGCCTGTGAGGGTTTAGGGAGCGAGCGCGCGCCGCCGGAGGCGCGCTCCCGCGTGGTCACGGACCCCCCCGCGCGTGTGACCGGCGGACCCGATCGCCGCCGGCCACTCTGCGATCGGCGGGGGAGAGGGAGAAAGTCAGGCAGCTTGTGTAAACAAGCTGCCTGTCATTCTCCTCTCTGTATGAGAGCTGATCACATGGATCTACTATGTAGATCCATTGATCACTCTGCATACAGTTGAAGCCACAGCCAATCACAGTTAGAATCACGCCCCTAGGGACACACACAGCCCCTCCCTCTCAAATAAAGTTAACCCCTTCATATATATAGCACTGATTACTGTAGAAATGTCACTGGTAACCCCAAAAGTGTCAAAAATGTCAGTCAAGGGTCCGATCTTTCCGCCGCAATGTCGCAGTACCGCAAAAAAAATCGCAGATCGCCGCCATTACGCGTTAAAAAAAAAAACAACAAAAATGACAAAAATCTTTCCCTTTGTTAGTAAACGCAATAACTTTTGCGCAAACCAATCAAAATACGCTTTTTGCGATTTTTTTTACCAAACATAGGTAGCATAAAACAAATTGGCCGAAAATATTAAAAAATTTTGATTTTTACATTTTTTTTGGGGGGAATTTCATATAAAAAAAAGGGAAAAATATTGCTATTTTTGCAAAATTTACGCTCTTTTTTTGTTTATAGCGCGTGATCAAAAAATCGCACAGGTGATCAAATACCGCCAAAAGAAAGCTCTGTTTGTGGGAAAAAAAGGACGCCAAATTCGTTTAGGTACAGCGTCGCACGACCGCGCAATTGTCCGTTAAAGTCACGCAGTGCCGAATCGCAAAATACCCTCTGGTCGTTTAGCAGCCAAATCCTCCGGGGCTTAAGTGGTTAAAGTATTGAGGTTAGAGAAAGACAGTCAACTATTACTTTTAGAAGGGAGTCAGTAATGGCTTTTGCATTACTTTTATGAGTTTCCTTTATGTATTTCGGTTTCTTTTAAACGTTTCTAGCAATGTACAGAGTGAATTCTGAATTATTCAAGGCTTCTATTTTGTGCCATTTGTTCCAGCTCAACTCAAAACACCCTAACCTGATTATAAGTATAATTCTATACAGGTACCTCTCCTGGACTGATAACACTGCAGCACTGGCCAAGAAATCACAGCAGCATCTCTACTTTCGCTGCAAACTGAGGAGAGCCAGAGCCCCATCCCCCATCATGTACACCTTCTACAGAGGCACCATCGAGAGCATTCTGACCAGCTGCATCACTGTGTGGTGTGGCACCTGCAATGCATCTTGCTGGAAGACTCTGCAACGCACAGTGAGAGCAGCTGAGAAGATCATTGGTATCTCTCTCCCCTCCCTTCAGGATATTTATGGAACCCGTCTCACTCGCAAAGCTCTATGCATTGCAGGTGATCCTACCCACCCGTTACACAGCTTCTTCAGTCTGCTGCCATCAGGGAGGAGACTGCGGAGTCTCCAGGCCAGGACCAGCAGACTGAAGGACAGCTTTATCCATCAGGCTGTCAGGAAGCTGAACTCGCTCCGAACTTGCCCCTTTGTCCCTTTTCTGCAATAGGCACCACTGAACTATGCACCTCCCCTTCCCTAGATCCCATATTCCTAGGTCCTTCCACCCCCTCCCACCCCCTCCTCCCACTAGCATTCGATGATTTGCACCAGTCACTTTGGCAGCATTGGTCTGCTCACTACCTCATTCACCATGGAACTGAAGTCATTGGTCTGCACTTTATCTGTCATGTGCCTTGCGCTGTTTTTATTTAACTTTATCTTTATTTATTTTTTGTGTTTTTAGATTTTTAGGCTATATTGTTAGTGTTATCTGTATGCACCGGGGGTCTAAGAGTAACGTAATTTTGATTCTCTGTATGTATGTATTGTACATGTGGAAGAATTGCCAAAAAAGTAGATTTGACTTTGACTTTGACCTGAGGTATTTACAAGAGGCAAACAGACTTCTCATTTTGCAAGGGAATTTTCCCCAGAGCGAATGAGGTGAAGCTCTGCTGACTTCCATCATCCATGTGCAAGCAAAAATGCTGTTTTGTTTATTACCCTTGCATGTGATTGGGTATTCTTTGCAAAGTGAAATTTCCCTACATCATTAAGGCTAAGGGCTAATTACCTTTGCAAAATGAGTAGTCTATTTGTCTTTCTTAAATCAACCCCACTGTGTTCCGGGCAGAAAGTGGTATGTTTAGCTTCACTCATAAAACACCAGGCTTAAAGCATAAATAAATATTTCTTAACCACTTAAGCCCCGGAGGATTTGGCTGCTAAACGACCAGAGGGTATTTTGCGATTCGGCACTGCGTGACTTTAACGGACAATTGCGCGGTCGTGCGACGCTGTACCTAAACGAATTTGGCGTCCTTTTTTTCCCACAAACAGAGCTTTATTTTGGCGGTATTTGATCACCTGTGCGATTTTTTGATCACGCGCTATAAACAAAAAAAGAGCGTCAATTTTGCAAAAATAGCAATATTTTTCCCTTTTTTTTATATGAAATTCCCCCCAAAAAAAATGTAAAAATCAAAATTTTTTAATATTTTCGGCCAATTTGTTTTATGCTACCTATGTTTGGTAAAAAAAATCGCAAAAAGCGTATTTTGATTGGTTTGCGCAAAAGTTATTGCGTTTACTAACAAAGGGAAAGATTTTTGTCATTTTTGTTGTTTTTTTTTTTTAACGCGTAATGGCAGCGATCTGCGATTTTTTTTGCGGTACTGCGACATTTCGGCGGACAGATCGGACCCTTGACTGACATTTTTGACACTTTTGGGGTTACCAGTGACATTTCTACAGTAATCAGTGCTATATATATGCACTGTTACTGTAAAAATACACTGGTAGTGAAGGGGTTAACTTTATTTGAGAGGGAGGGGCTGTGTGTGTCCCTAGGGGCGTGATTCTAACTGTGATTGGCTGTGGCTTCAACTGTATGCAGAGTGATCAATGGATCTACATAGTAGATCCATGTGATCATCTCTCATACAGAGAGGAGAATGACAGGCAGCTTGTTTACACAAGCTGCCTGACTTTCTCCCTCTCCCCCGCCGATCGCAGAGTGGCCGGCGGCGATCAGGTCCGCCGGTCACACGCGCGGGGGGGTCCGTGACCACGCGGGAGCGGGAGCGCGCCTCCGGCGGCGCGCGCTCGCTCCCTAAACCCTCACAGGCGAGCGACGTAGACCTACGTCACTTTGCCTGTGAGGGGCTGACCGCCGCCGTAGATAGTCGCGCGGCGGTCGGCAAGTGGTTAAACAAACCAAATAGTGCCACACTCCACCTTCACTAAATGAATTCTAATTTGTCTCAGAAAGCTGCAATGATAAATAAAAAAAATATATAATAAACTTGTGTAATTACACCAAACCTTTGTGGCTATAAACAACATGTATACAAACCATTTTATAAATGTATATTTAGTATAGCTATCCCTAAATTGTGGTTCCTGCCTCCCCTCACCTCCTGAGGGGGCTATTGGGTGCCATCAATTTTCTTCACAGAAAAGCCCAGCCAGGTTCTACATGTGCAGTAAATTTCCTTTTCATTTGTATGATATGGCCATTGGTTGGACATTTACTGCACTTGTGTGGCCTGGCCTGGTAGAGTTTCTGTGAAAAGGCTGTGCGTCTCTCATTGGAACTTGCTGGAGAGGGGGGGGGGATACATTTAAGGAATACTGTACTAAAAGTACAGTTATAGTTTAAAGTCACCTTTACCCCTGTACGGCCACCATTAGCATTCCTTACAAGGCACACGGGTAGCCTGTTTCCAGTCTTTGTATTGTGGCCTCTCGGTATTGCAAAACCTTTTTTAGAAAGACCCTCTACACTTATGTGTCACAATCTTCTCCCCGGTAGTGAAGAGTGCATCTCTTTGTGCCTTCTACTTAGGTATTTGAAACTTTAATATAAAGCTACCTAGAGTTTGGAGCTCTCATCACTTGGGCACTTTGGATATTAGGATTCTTGTGGATGGAGATACCTTAGCACTAGAAGGTGGAATGTAGTACCAGGAAGAGGAATAGCTACTCAATAGCTGCTCAATGTGGCATATTTATAAAGAAGTTAATCTGACATTCACCAAACATTCACTGCAGGTGAATCTTCCTGTTCCTGTGGTTTGAAAATCTGTGACTGATTCACTACTAGTGATGAGGTTTGGGTTTGTCACTGCCATGGGTTTGCAATCACATGGTATTCAGTATGTCCAAAATGTGCAGTCCCACCAAGTAATTGTTAAAATTTGTCAGGCCAATTTTTTTTTAACTATAAAGCACTGCCTGACTTTTCAGCTGTGGTTACCAAGGTTACAATGGACAATAATACGGGATTAGTTATTTTTCAGGCCCCCCCCCCCCCCCACACAGAATTTAAAGGGTGGTTTGGTTTACCAACAGCCATGTGTCAGCATGTAGATATATACAAAAAGAAAGTGGGTGTTGGCGCTGCTCTGTGTTACCTCCAGATGTTAACTACTATATCAAGTCTGCTTAGATGTTACATATAGTAATAAAAAAGCAATACCAGTCTGGCTACTATAAGTAAATGTATGTATATCACCACACTCTATGTAAAATAAATATATAAAGTCCAATGTCTATATCCAAAATTGGATATGTGCTATATGTGCAAAAAATCTATGTGCAAAATCTGCTCCTATTGTGCAAAAAGCATGTAAAACAATAATGTGCAAATACAATTCACTTAACATATAAATCCAGAACCTGTGCAAAACATTACTGGTGCAAAACTGCCAAAAAAGTGCAAGTGCTAAATTGCATTTACATAAAACTCAGCTTCCAATGTTAGATAAAAGTAAAATCTTATAAGTTCATAATGAGGCTTATAGTATCCTTTAATTTCACTCTCTCCTTGATCTTGCTGCTCATTGTAGTGCCATCAGTAAAACGATAAACAGCGGTGCTGTTACACTCGGATTAAAACCACGGCATGCAGTGAGCCCCAGTGCCTACATTCGTGTCCCCCATCTGGTATCACACTCACCAGATATCTTTCCCCTTATAACAGGGGTATCCGCTTTATGTATATGTTTGGCTTGTAAATTGCCTCCACGCACTCCTTATGCTCCCCCTCTTTTTTAAAGGGTTGTTGGTATGCTCCCACATGTGGTCAATGGAACATAGAAGAGAAAGCCCCATAGTGTTAAAGCGTAATATACAATTGTTTATTAAAAATCAATAGGGCACTTACATTAAAACGTTCAATCAATCACATGTGATACAATCCAGGAAGTCCGGAGCACTATGCGCTCCACGGACACAAACCGTAAGTTGTGCAATGATACTTGGCTCAACCCTATGCATTTCATCACTCTGATGTCATCTGTAGCAGTCGAATAAAAAAAAAATTACTGTATGAAACATATAAGCAGACTTTCTATAGTAGTTAACATGTAGAGGTAACACAGAGCAGTGCCAACACCCACTTTTTTTTGTATATATCTATTTTAGACGCCACCCAGGTGGTTAGTAGTGATGGACGAACATCGGCCGTGGCGGATCGCGAACGCCAGCCGCAAATTTTCTCAAAAGTCCGCGAACCGCGAGTTCGCGGCGGGCCCCATTGACTTTAATGGGAGGCGAACTTTAAAATCCTTTAGGTCATATTTGCAGCCACAAAATATGTACTAGCTGTGCACAAATAGTCCCAGCACATGGACAATGTCATAACAGAAGTATTGCAATTGAAAAAGTTGCCCTAATTTTTTTATTTTTTTTTTACAGAATCAGCCAGAACTGACAGCAGCCGATAAATACATTGTCTAATACATATAGGGTCCATACACACATCTGTAAAATGGGTCTGCATCCATTCCACAATTTGGCGGAACCTTTACAGACCCATTGTTTTTCATTTTCAGGCTGAAAAATTAGGCATTCACAGCATAAAGAAGTGTCGGCCATTCCAGGCCCCAAAAATTAACCCACATGCGTTTATCTGACAGCTAAGAACGTAGTATTCTGTGGCTGAAGGTACATTAGGCATTCACAGGTAACTGAAGTAAGTGTCGGCCATAAAAGGCACCAAAAGATAGCCCACATGGGTTTACTTGACAGCTAAGAATGTAGTATTCTGTGGCTGAAGGTACATTAGGCATTCACACAGTACACAGAAGTAAGTGTCGGCCTGTATAGGCTCCAAAAATTAGCTCACATGGTTTGAACTGACAGCAAAAAACTTAGTTTTTGATGGCTAGAGGTATAGTAGGCGTTCACAGTACACAGAACCGTAAGTGTCGGCCTGTATATTCTCTGCCCGTGTTTGCTAGACCATGTGTCTGTGTAGATAACACCCCGCTTCAATCTGTGGTATTGGGGGGCCACAGGTTTATCACACCAGTTCTACAAATAATTGGCCAGTATCTGTTGTCAATGTGTGTAGCACAGTTAACACAGCAAAAGAGGCCAAATTTTTGCAGGACTAAAATACAATCTTAGAAAAGTATACTGTTAAATAACACCCGCTTCAATATGTGCTATTGGGGGGCCACTGGTCTATCACACCAGTTGTTCAAAAAATTGGCCAGTGAGTTTGGCACTGTTTGTATCAGAGTTAACACAGCAAAAGAGGCAATATTGTTGCAGGACACAAATACACTTGTAAAAGTATACTCAAATAACACCCCACTTCAATATGTGGTATTGGGGTGCCACTGGTTTATCACACCAGTTGTTCAAAAAATTGGCCAGTGAGTTTGGCGCTGTGTGTATCAGACTTCACTCAGCAAAAGAGGCAATATTGTTGCAGGACACAAATACACTTGAAAAAGTTTACTCAGATAACACCCCACTTTAATATGTGGCATTGGGGGGGAGCATTGGTGTAGCACACCAGTTCAAAAAAATGACCAGTGAGTTTGGCGCTGTGTGTACCAGACTTCACTCAGCAAACTAGGCAATATTGTTGCATGACACAAATACACTTGAAAAAGTTCACTCAGATAACACCCCACTTCAATATGTGGCAAGGGGGGGGGATTGGTCTATCACACCAGTTATAATACATTATAAGTGCTTTTGTCACTGTGTGTAGTGTTGCTGCAGAAACGCTCAGTCTCACCACCACACCTGTCACAATGCAGCACAGTGCACCATAATAGTACTAACCCACTATATTATGCTTTCTACAAAGTATATTATACTGTGGATTACCCCCCCCCCCCCCTTTTTAGTGCACTTCACAGCAATACCAAAAAATTTGCAGCCCTTTACATGACTTTTGTGGACATTACCAGAGCAATTTGTGTGTGACTGCAGCCGATCTCTAACTGCCCCTAAAGCATCCACTGGATACCTGACCCTATAGTAAAGAGACTGTAATAGACCCTATAACAACACTGGAGCATTTTAAATGACTTTTGTGGACATTGACAAAGCGATTTCTGTGTGACTGCAGCCGATCTCTAACTGCCCCTAAAGCAACCACAGGATACCTGGCCCTATAGTAAAGAGACTCTAATAGACCCAAAAACGACATTGGAGCATTTTAAATGACTTTTGTGGACATTGACAAAGCGATTTCTGTGTGACTGCAGCCGATCTCTAACTGCCCATAAAGCAACCACAGGATACCTGGCCCTATAGTAAAGAGACTGTAGTAGACCCTAAAACGACATTGGAGCATTTTAAATGACTTTTGTGGACATTGACAAAGTAATTTCTGTGTGACTGCAGCCGATCTCTAACTGCCCCTAAAGCAACCACAGGATACCTCTCCCTAAGCTGAAAAGATACTAGACCTATACCGAAAAATACCAGCCCTGAAAATTATTTTTGTGGCTCTTCACAGCGCTATATGTGTCTAGCAAACTCTCCCTGATGAGCACAGCAGACCTCTCCCTACACTGGCAGAAAGCGGAATGTGAAATGGCCGCCAGATCGGGTCTATTTATAGGGTAGGGGGACTGTCCATGTGCTGGAATGTTTCAATTGGTTGTCCATAATCCCATTTCATCTAAAATCTTTCTATTGGCCTATTGTCCATTTGAGAGAAGGGCAGACATTCACCTTTTTTATGTCAGTTATTACGGTTGTGCAATCAGTTTCACAAAATTAATTCATGAATATAAAGCTAAATATGTGGAAAATTGTATGTAGGAAATTGAGACACAGATTTCCTCAAAATGGACACAATATAGAGCCCCTATTTGGGAATACTTTGTGTCTGCATTTTGTCTTGAAGGGTTATACCTAGTAGTTCTGTGCCCTTCATGATCCCAACAACTCACCTCCCTGTGCCGATATAAACGCCAAAGTAGCAGCTGCGATTCATGTGGTTGTCTGTCCCCTCAAACCAAACTTAAATGCAACGTTTTCTGAAGAATACTTTGCATAATGTAGCTGTAAGTTTATGTATAATATAATATTATAAACGGTATATACAGTATATATATATATATATATATATATATATATATATATATATATATATATATATATATATTACAATGAAACATCCCGGATTGCTGCACTTTATGTAAATGTATTGAAAGAAAAAAAATCAAAACTACATAACAATGTGTTTTAGTATACTGACTGTTTGGGACTAATGGTCATACAAACTACAGTATAAGAAAATTGGGCGAACATTTTCTTCCGAAGACTATCGTACCATTTTCTGATAGTGTGTACACAGCTTTTGACAGATGATCCTGACCTTCTGAACAAAAATTTCTGAAGGGACAAACTCCAAAATTTTTTTTGTGCAGGAACAGAACAAACAATTTTCGTTTAATCTGCACTGTTTTCATATGATTTTCGGACGAGAAATATCAGATATAAAAGACTGTGCATAATCAGAAACAACAAAAGAAGCCTTTGTCCTACAAGAATTTTCGTTCATTATTTCTACTCTCGGTTCCGACTTGCTGTGAAACATCGAGGGAAATCGGCCTATCCTTCGCCGGATTTTCACATATAAACATTGTATTCTATCAAATGAAATAGGAACCAATTAACATTAGATTCAATTTACATAGTTGTATATAATATTTACATAGTTGTTTACATAGTTGTATAAAATAATATTTATTATATCTCAATATTTATATGTATAAATATATATATATATATATATATATATATATATATATATATATATATATATATATATATATATATGTCTCCGATCTCCAATTCAAAATGGTTTACTGATTAATTCTCTCCGTACAAACTTAAAAAAGGCAGCAGCTGTACAGTTTCGAGCATACCATGCTCTTCATCAAGTTGTGTGTGCTTGATGAAGTACATGGTATGCTTGAAACTGTAAAGTTGCTGCCTTTTTCAAGTTTGTGTGGAGGGAAATAATCAGTAAGCCGTTTTGCATTGGAGATCATGTCCCTGCTTTTCTTTCTATTGAAACTGGTAGAAGATTGGAAGCCCATTGTGACACCTCCCCTTGAAGTGGCACAGATACAAGAGGAGTGACTCACCCTATTAGTGGATATATATATATATATATATATTATAAGTCTGGAACCTATGGACATTACCAAAGACTGGGTTTCCTACTTTCTGATGCTTTGCAAGGCTCTAACTGCAGCTGTCTTCAGTTGTTCTTTGTTTGTGGGTATTTCTGCCTTTAGTTTTGCCTTCAGTAAGTGAAATGCATGCTCAATTGGGTTGAGATCAGGTGATAGACTCGGCCATTGCTGAATATTCCACTTATTTTCCTACAAAAGCTCCTGGATTGCTTTTGCAGTGTGTTTTGGATCATTGTCAATCTATACTGTGAAGCGTCGTCCAATCAGCTTTGCTGCATTTGGCTGAATCTGGGCTGACAGTATATCTCTAAACACAGCAGAATTCATCCGGCTGCTTCTGTCTTCTGTTGCATCATCAATAAACACCAATGACCCAGTGCCACTGGAAACCATGCATGTCCATGCTATCGCACTGCCTCCACCATGTTTTACAGATGATGTTGTGTGCTTTGAATCATTCGCTGTTCCAAGCCTTCGCCACACTTTTTTCTTACGATCATTCTGGTACAGATTATTCTTAGTTTCATCCGTCCAAAGAATGCTTTTTCAGAACTGGTCTGGCTTTTTTCGATGTTTTTTGACAAAGTCTAATCTGGTTTTTCTATTCTTCAGGCTTATGAATGGTTTGTACCTTGTGGTGAACCCTCTGTATTTTCTCTTGTGAAGTCTTCTCTTGATTATAGACTTTGACAATGATACGCCCATCTTCTGGAAAGTGTCCTTCACTTGTCTGAATGTTATAAATGGGTTTTTCCTTAACATAGAGAGGATCCTGCAATCATCCACCACTGTTGACTTCTGTGGACGTCCAGGCCTTTTTTTTTTTTTTTTTTTTTTTTTTTTTATAAATATTTTACCTAGTGCTCATTTTGGTCCAGAATAACTGCCAATCTGGACATTGTACGTTCCCTGATATAGTGCATACATTTGAAGATCTTTGGACATCACAAGCATATTTCATTTTCGCTATTTCTGGTTCATCTTGAACTGAGGCCCACTCTAATCCTTGTAGTCACATCTTCTTGAAGATGCTGAACACCAAAGCTTTAAAATCTATTGAATGAGACCTCCCCAGAAACTGCAACACAAACGTCAATTCAAATATCGACCTAGATGCGATTTGACATAATACGAGTGTTTAGTTTTCTGAAAAATGACCTAAGCTTGCAAATCTTGCATTTCTTCTTTTTGTTTGCACTCTTTAGATGTCCATTTATCCAATTTTCTTCTTCATCCTCATCCTCACTAGCCCATGGTCCCCATGCACCACCATTAAGCTCTGGATTCCCTCTTGGATCCTCATTTGGATAACGCACTGGGATAGCAGTGTGGTTATAGTAAGCTATACGCAACAATAGTTCCTTAACAATTTCAGGTTTCTGTGAAGACAAGTCATAACGTTCAAAAGGGTCAGCTGTGATGTTGAAAAGCCATACTGATTTACGGGTTCCATCAGTATGACGTTCTAAGTTCCACCAAGTTCCTGGAAAGTTAGTAAGAGTTTGTGGTGGTATCCAATCACTGTAACCAGGGTCCCCAGTTAGCAGCTTAAAATCTTTTCCAAATATATCTTTTATTATTTTCTCCAAACACAAATAGGGATTTACAACAATTCAAAAGAAAGATAAGTACAACACCGTCCAGCTATAACAACATTGAAACTCCTTCGTACTAAGGAGGCTATTCCAGTCTTAATTTCATCTACTGTATATCTCTTCAGGGAGATCTAAATTTATATATCTTACCACAATCTATAGTCACTCCTACCATTAAGGCGTACACTATCTTGCTAGTCTCTACCATACTACCCCATTTGCGTACCCAAACAAATTAACAAACGCCAATAAAAACAACGAAACAAAAAAAAAAACCCCCGAAGGTTCCCTCTCCTCCTCTTCCCATCATCATCCCTGCAGGTCCCCCCCCTCTCTTCACTCATGTCTGCAACAACCTCAACCCCTCTTCTGACCGGATGAAGCTATTCCAGAGCTCCCAGGTCTCAGTATACAATCCACGTTTACTCTGTGATGTCAACACCAGGTCTTCCATTTTATTAATAACCTCTACTCTATGTAACCACTGCTTTATCGTAGGAGGGTGTGGGCTTTTCCATAATGCAGGGATACAGGCCTTCGCCCCATTGACCAGATGTCGCACCACTGACTTCTCATATCTCTGTATGGGAATATCTGAGAGATGGAACAGGAAAAAAGCCGGATCTTCGTGAATAGTATATTCCGTAAATTTTTGGATAATAAGTTTCACCTCAGTCCAATATCCTGCAAGTTTCGGACAGGACCAAAAAACATGAAATATCCCTGCATCCTCTCCTCCACATCTCCAGCAGTTCGCTGATGTGTTTGGAAATATCCTGTGGAGTTTATGAGGTGTGTAGTACCACCTGTTCAATACTTTAAAGTTGGTCTCTTGGGTTTTGGTACAGATAGATGTTCCAAAAGCCAACAAGATCATATTCTGTATTTGTACTGATGTGAACGTACGATTTAGATCATTTGCCCACTTGGTCACCCATGGTAAAGCAGAATTATCTGGTACTGGCATTAATAAGTTGTATAGTAAGGAAAGTGTATGTAATAGCACTCCTTCTCCCCGACAGTATCCTTCAAATTTAGACATACTCCTTGAGTACTCTGCAGAATTTGGCAGGGTACTCAGGAAATGATGCAGTTGTAGGGCTGACCAAAAGGTTAACCTAAAATTGCCATCCTGTTTCGTAAGAGTCTCTACTGTCGGCCAATTATCTGCTACTAGGAATTGCTCAGCTCGGGCATATCCATCTATACCCAACGCAATCAGGTCTGGTGATGAAAATCCAGGCCCAAAACGAGGGTTTCCAATCACCGGGAGCAATGGAGAGAAGGGGGGAATGATAGAGTATCTCTTATTAGCCAGATAGCCTATACGCAGCGTCGTACCTATAAGAGGATGAAGTCTTAGTTGTGAGGGTAGATCTGGATAGCACCACAGTGCTCCTCTGAGGGGGATATTTGTCTGTGCTTGTTCTATACTAGTCCATAATTTAAGTGCATAATGTCTACACCAGTCAACCACCCTGCTCAGGTGGGCTGCCTGGAAATATTTCTGCATATCCGGGAGAGCTAAACCACCGCACTTTTTTGGCCAGGTTAGTAGCTTCCGCGCTAAACGGGGTCTTTTCTTTGCCCAGACGAATTTGATAAATAGAGCATGGATGAGATGGAAGTATCGAGCAGGTAACCGCACCGGTAGGGCTCTTATCAGGTAGGTATGTTTAGGCAAAATATTCATCTTTATCAAATTACATCTGCCAAACCACGAATGGAAACCTGTATGCCATTTTTCCAGAAGGGTACGTGTCTCTGCTATCAAAGGAGGAAAATTCAAATCATAAACCCTAGATAGACATGGTGGGATATAGGTGCCCAAGTATCGTAGAGCTCTATTAGTCCAACGAAAGCAGAAATTTGTCTGTAATGTTCGCCGAAGTGACGTACCCACCCTCACTCCCATCGCTTCTGACTTACTATAGTTAATTTTAAAGTTCGATAAAGATCCGTATCTGGTTAGTTCCCTCAGTAAATTCGGTAGAGAAATAATTGGGTTTGTCAGGGAAAACATAAGATCATCAGCGTACGCAGAGATCTTATAATCACCCACTCCCACTTGGAGTCCCTGTATATCTGGATTCTGGCGCACCGTACAAAGAAAGGGTTCCAGTGAGAGAGCGAATAGTAGAGGAGATAAAGGGCACCCTTGTCTCGTCCCGTTATTAATGGGAAAAGAGTCAGATAATAATCCATTCACTTTGACCTGTGCAGTAGGATTTGAGTAAATGCTAGTGATCCAACGTTGCATATTACTTCCCAAGCCTATATGTTTAAGAATCGTAAACATAAATCGCCAGTTCACCCTATCAAAGGCTTTTTCTGCGTCTGTGTTGATAAAGACACTTGATATCCGAGAGGTGTCAGCAACGTGGATCAAATTTAGAATTTTAGTAGTGTTGTCTCTGGCTTCTCGGCCTGTGACAAAACCCACTTGGTCGAGGTGAACCAGATCAAGAAGATGTGGAGCCAATCGGGCAGCTAGAATTTTAGAAAAATTTTTTAGATCAATATTAAGTAAGGAGATAGGTCTATAGCTTCCACAGCATGTAGGGTCTTTTCCCTCTTTCAAAATCACAGTTATATGTGCCGCTAAGGTATCTCTAAGCATGCTAGGGTTTTCTCTTGGCGAATTAAAAAGTCTAACCAGATACGGACCCAGGATGGGAAAAAAAACCTGAAAATACTGAAGCGTGAAACCATCTGGGCCGGGAGCTTTCTTTAACTTCATAGTGTTGATGGCCTGTTGAATCTCTGTCAGGGATATTGGCTCCTCTAATTGTTCTCTTATCTCAGTGTGGAGGGTTGGTATATGCGATTCTACAAGATAATCTTCCATCTCTGAGATAGAGGCCGGAACATCTGTCAAAGAGTATAGCGACGCATAGAATCGACCGAATTCACTCACTATTTCTTTGGGTGGGGTCAGTTTCTGTCCCTGTGATGAAATAATATTAGGAACATATGTTGTTAATTTTGGGTCTTTTACCGAGCGCGCCAGTAGCTCCCCACATTTATCCCCGAGTTCATATCCCCGGCCTCTGCTCCTCTGTAGTGCCGCTTTGGCCCTAAACAGGAGCAGATCAGCTAATTGCTGCCGTACTTGTATAAGTTCAGCCTCTAAAGTTGATGTTGTAGAATGTTTGTATTGAGCTTCCAAATGTCTAAGTTTATCTAGAAGCTGTGTTGATTGTTTCTCACGTTCTTTTTTGAGTCTAGATCCGTGTTTAATGAAAAGCCCTCTAAGAACCGATTTATGAGCCTCCCACAGATTCCTTATTTCACAATCCTCCAGATCATTCATATTAAAGTATTCTTGAAGGCCCGACGAGATATCCGTCAGGACCTCAGGAATCTGTAAGAGGCTCTCATTCAGTCTCCAAAAACCTTGACGAGAGGCGGTATACTCCGATACAGCATAAGTGAGAAGCACTGGTGCGTGGTCCGACCATATTATATCCCCAATTGTTGCCGTTTTAACCGCATGAAACTGACCGTGTGGGATTAAAAAATAATCAATCCTTGAATAGGACTTATGGGGTGCTGAAAAAAATGTATAATCCCGGTCTGCCGGGTGTAGTACTCGCCACACATCTATCCATTGGGCATTATAAAACGTTTGTGCAATATTTTTATTTGCGGATGGTAGTATAGCCGAGTTACCCGTGGATGTGTCTATTCGGGGAAGTAGTGGTACATTAAAGTCTCCGCCTAGAATAAGCTGTCCTTCCCTAAACTCCAGGAGTAGTTTAGACACTCGCTTAAAGAACCCTGCCTGTCCTTCATTTGGTGCATACAATGTTGCAAATGTGATTAATGTGTCTGCTACTTTCCCCTTAATAAAAAGGTATCGTCCTTCTGTATCTGCCATAATCTCATTCAATGTCCAAGGTATTTTAGATGCTAGCAGTATAGATACTCCCTTGGTTTTAGCGTCGGTGTTCATAGAGTGATAAACTGTATTGTAAAGTCTATTCGTAAATTTAGGGGCTTTATCTCCTTTAAAATGCGTTTCTTGAATAAAGGCAACATCTACCCTCAATCGCTTAAGATCATTAAGTAACATCCTCCTCTTTTCCGGTATATTAAGACCCCTGGTATTTAAAGAGAAGATGGTAAGGTCCCCCATCGTCAAAATGGGGAGAGGAGGAGAAAGTAATAAAAAAAAAAAAAAAAAAAAACCCAAAACCCCAGACAAACCCTCTCAAAGAAGAAAGGGTGGCGTTACCCCTTTCCTCTCTAGAGCCTATCGCTCTTCCACTAATAAGGGAATTCCCATGTACACTATGTGACTAAAAGTCACCCCTCAATGTACTGACCTAATTGGGAGAGTGGTATAAATCATGCAAGGAAGCAGAAGTATATATAGAAAAAAGAAAAAAGAAAAATCACTGCTCTCCCAGTTCCCCCCCCAGCCCCACCGACAAAGATCCTGACCTTATTATTCTAAAAGGGAGAAAAAAAAAAAAAAAAAGGGGGGGGGGAGTGGAAGACAAGGGGGAGGAGGAGAGATAAGACGGCCCCTAACAGGGAAGAGGATAAAAAGTAGGAGAGAAGAAAAAAAAAAAGAGAGAAAAAAAAATTCTCTCTCCCTCTCCCTTCCCCCCCTTCCCTCCCCCTCCCTTAATTCCTGTAGGAGCCTGTAGGATCAGTATAATACCCACTAATCCAGCTCACTCATTATTATTTACATAGAACATTATTAGTAATTAGTTATTGGTTGTTCATGGTCGATCCACCAAGGTTCATACCTCACCGGCGTTCAGCATCACCCATCCAGGGTCGTTCACTGCCAGGGGAGACAAGGGTCAATAGGGTACTTCGACCCTTGTGAACTTGTTCGTGAAAAAAAAAAAAAAAAGGGGGGGGGAATAAAACCCCTGATGAGAGGCCTTATATATAGGCCTCAAGGTAAAAAAGAGAAAGAGGAAAAAAAAAAAAAAAAAAAAAAAAAAAGGAAAAAAACCCACATCATATTATTATTGTGAAAAAGACCAAAAAAGAAAAGGGGGTGAAAAAGTGAACCCTTATCATCCCCGTGAGTGATTCCGCCCATCAAATACTCTTCAATACTCGTATTAAGAATATCTTGCGACGTCTCCTTGGTGTATCTGGCCACTAAACACCACTCCTTGCTTCCAACATTTATTTTGCATGTCAGGAGTGAGAAAAAAAAAAAAAAAAATAAAAAATAAAAGAAAAAATAAAGGCAAAAGAAAAACGCAGAAGCCTGTCCTTAAGTCTTCTAGGGAGCATAGTTCTGTATCCCTAGGTCTCCTCGTTCCTGCTCGGGCCATATCCTCTCCCTCTCTCCTCAATTCATCAAATATCATTATATCCTCTGTTATCAATAATCTAGCATTATATCAACCTGTTATCTTGAAGAAGGGGTGAGCAATACTATATATTCTCTATTATCCACTGATCATGGGGTGCTACCCCTTAATATGTCTAGGTATAGCTCTGCATGCGCGTCCATCGTTTAGTATATCGAGAAAAAAAAAAAAAAAGGGGGCAAGCATCCCAGAAACCAAGTAGGAAGGAGGGAAAAAGGTACCCCCTATTCCATGTCTAAACCAAAGTGGGAGGCCTCTTACCAAGAAGAGGAACTTCACAAAAACACTAAAAAAAAACCCACACCTCCCCCATTTCAGTGATTACGAGAGCTATATTAAGCTCAAACAAAGTGTCCCCAACAAGTGAAAGGGGAAAAAAAAAAAAAAAAAACACAAAAAAAAGGGAAAAGAAAAAATTCACCTTACTATTGCGATGGAAGGAACATGCAGACCCATACCTCTCTCCATTAAACATACATCATCACTCCCTCTATTTAAATTCCCTTGTAGCCCCATTCCCCTCACCCCTCTCCCCCCCGTCACTTTTACCCCACCTCATAACAATAGAAAAGTATATATCTAAAGATGCCGACATAAGGAGGGGTCGGAGTGATACCCTCCAGTCTCGTTCAGTTTCACCTAAAGGGGAAAAAAAAGAAAAAAAGAAAAATAAGGGAAGAAAAAAAAAAAAAAAAAAAAAAAAGAAAAATAAGGGGGAAAAGGTATCGTCCCATAATACTGTATCCCCCTAGACACCTCCAAAAGACGACAAAGAAGGGTAAGAAGGGACTAAAGAGCAGAGACTCAATTCCTTCCTTCTTTTCTCTTTAAGGGCACATGGTCCTCTCCCCCCATCCCCCTAAGAGTCTCAGGCAAATGTCTTTATTCTTGGTATGTCTATTGCTTCTTTCCAGGAGGTATCATATCTCTGCTCCTACTTGTATTGGGAGAAAAGGTTAACCAGTTCGGTACTTGTATAGGCTCTATTCCCATAAATGTGAAAAGGCTTGAGAGGTCACTTAACACGCGTAAGGTAAAAGAGCTTTGTGCATTGCGGAAAGTAACAGACAATGGGAAACCCCATCTATACTTCAGTCCCAGTTGTCTGGCTTTATCTAGTATGGGTCGGAGAATGGCTCGTCTTTGCAGTGTGGCCTTAGACAAATCTGGAAGTATTTTAATGGGTACCCCCTTTAAATCCACTGAGCCCTTTTCCCAGGCCATACGCACAATTAGTTCCTTGTCCACATAATGATGAATCCTACATACAACGTCTCGAGGTCTATCTGGATCGGTAGCTCGGGGCCCTAGGGCACGATGGACCCTATCAAGTTGTAATCTAGTAGGATACATTTCCCCAAGGGTCTTTTGAAAAATGTCTTTTACAACCACCTCTAAATTTTCCGTGTCTATAACCTCCTGAATACCTCTTAGCCTTAAGTTATTACGTCGGCTTCTATCCTCCAACTCCTCCATACGCAATTGTAGGGATATTTCAGCCTCTAAGTGTAGTTTGGAATGGGACTCCAAAGCTCTTACCCGCCCTTCCAGGGTAGCTATGGCACTCTCATTCACCGCCACTCTCTGCGCCGTCTCCTGGATCTCTCCTCTCACCTCATTAACGGCTGCTTGATGTTTTTCCTCCAGCCGGTCCAGGCCTTTTTATGTTGCTGAGCTCCCCAGTGCGTTCTTCTTCCCTCAGAATGTACCAAACTGTTGATTTGGCTACTCCTAAAGTTGCTGCTGTCTCTGTTGCATGTTATAGCCCTTTCCTCTTCTGGGAGTGTCTAATTACCCTTGATGCTGGCCTTGCTCCTCTGTTGCTCTCCTCACCTCCCTGTATAACTCTGAGTTTGCTGGGGCTGCTGACATACCATCCAAGATGGCAGTGCCTAACAGCAGTCTCAGGGCTTTTGGAGATAGCTACACAAGGGAGACTTTCCAAGGTGAATAACAAATATACACAAAAATTTAAATTTATCTTAAAATTTGAGGAGGCGTGATTCTAGTGTCCATTAAAAAATAGTCTGATCACAGTTTCAACATTTTTTACCGCTACTTATCCAAACACCAAACTTGGGACATTAGTCTTCAAAGCATCACCATGTGATCCGTGATATACCACTCCCCTTGGTTAAATAAACTCACCAAAATCTTATGCCTCTCAGATTAATGATCAGCATAGAAGGCTTTTCATAGGAAAGTGTTTCCATATTATTCTCAGACTTCCACTACTTATTCCTCTTTAAGGTGGCTCTCAGGCATTAAATAATGGAAGGAAAAGAAAATTCCTTATTAAACCCAACTAAATTGTTTCTTTGTCAAAGTACATCGCTCTGCCCCCTGTCCTTTAAGAACTAATAGCATTAAAACCAGCAACCGTCTCTTGTGGTTCCACTGGAATCACTTCTATTTTTGTTAACTTTTTTTTTTTTTTTTTTTGTGGATTTTATATTATGAGTATCATTTATGTGTGTGAACACATTTGATGTGGTGTATGTAATTAGTTTTGAATGAGTCTAAATCGGTTCCGACTTGCTGTGAAACATCGAGGGAAATTGGCCTATCCTTCGCCCGATTTTCACATATAAACATTGTATTCTATCAAATGAAATAGGAACCAATTAAATCATTAGATTCAATTTACATAGTTGTATATAATATTTACATAGTTGTTTACATAGTTGTATATAATATATTATATCTCAATATATATATATATATATATATATATATACACATTTGATGTGGTGTATGTAATTAGTTTTGAATGAGTCTAAATCAGAGTGCTGCCTCAAATCTTAAATTTAATTC
This sequence comes from Pelophylax lessonae, assembly GCF_965119305.1. Classification (NCBI taxonomy): domain Eukaryota; kingdom Metazoa; phylum Chordata; class Amphibia; order Anura; family Ranidae; genus Pelophylax; species Pelophylax lessonae. The sequence continues at coordinate 267,130,718 of NC_138773.1, read as the reverse complement.
AAATTTGGTGCATTGAAGTACTTATTTTCTTTAAGGTGACAGCTGCGAGGCAGGGAATTTATTGGGTGTCACTAAATGACAATGTTTCCTTCAGGGCACTGGGTTTATTTATATAATCTTTTGGGAAAATGATTGTTAAAATAAATTGTCGGACGACAAGGTTTCTTTAACTGCCAAAACTATTTACATTGCGCTAGGCTTTTCATCCAAACTTCAGATTATTGCTTTAAATATTTTTTAAATACTTATATAAAAGAGAAGTAGCAATTAAAAAAAGCTATGAGTTATCATTCTTTCACTTTATTTTTGTCATTGTCTGTGTGATTAAGAGGTGTGACAACGATGTGTCCTTTACCTAAATATTCTGTGCTAAAAGGTGCTACTCTTTCCCACCTGAGGAGAAAGTTTAAAGGTATGTATTTCATATATACAGTATCTCACAAAATTGAGTACACCCCTCACATTTTTGGAAATATTTTATTATATCTTTTCATGTAACAACACTGAAGAAATTACACTTTGCTGCAATGTAAGGTAATGAGTGTGCAGCTTGTATAACAGTGTAAATTTGCTGTCCCATCAAATAACTCAACACGCAGCCATTAATGTCTAAACTGCTGGCAACAAAAGTTAGTACACCCCTAAGTGAAAATTTCCTAATTGGACCCAATTAGCCATTTTCCCTCCCTGGTGTCATGTGACTCATTAGTTGTACAAGGTCTCAGGTGTTAATTTTGAGCAGGTGTGTTAAATGTTGGTGTTATTGCTCTAACTCTTTCATACTGGTCACTGGAAGTTCAACATGGCACCTCAAGGCAAAGAACTCTCTGAGGATCTGAAAAAAGAATTATTGCTCTACATAAAGATGGCCTAGGCTATATAAAGGTTGCAAAGACTCTGAAACTGAGCTGCAGCACTGTGGCCAAGACAATACAGTGGTTTAACAGGACAGGTACCAATCAGAACAGGCCTTGCCATGGTTGACCAAAGAAGTTGAGTGCACATGCTCAGCGTCATTTCCAGAAGTTGTCTTTGGGAAATAGATGTATGAGTGCTGCCAGCATTGCTGCAGTGGTTGAAGGGGTGGGGATGCAGTGTGTGGCGTATGGTCAGTGCTCAGACCATACACACACACTGCGTCAAATTGGTCTGCATGGCTGTTGTCCCAGAAGGAAGCCTCTTCTAAAGATGCACAAGAAAGCCCACAAACAGTTTTCTGAAGACAAGCAGATAAAGAAAATGGATTACTGGAACCATGTCCTGTGGTCTGATGAGACCAAGATAAACTTATTTGGTTCAGATGGTGTCAAGCATGTGTGGTGGCAACACGGTGAGGAGTACAAAGACAGGTGTGTCTTGCCTACAGTCAAGCATGGGGGTGGGAGTGTCATGGTCTGGGGCTGCATGAGTGCTGCTGGCACTGGGGAGCTAAAGTTCACTGAGGGAACCATGAATGCGCACATGAACTGTGACATACTGAAGCAGAGCATGATCCCCTCCCTTCGGAACCTGGGCCGCAGGGCAATATTCCAACATAACAACCCCAAACACACCTTCAAGATGACCACTGCCTTGCTAATAAAGCTAAGGGTAAAAGTAATGGACTGGCCAAGCATGTCTCCAGACCTAAACCCTATTGAGCATCTGTGGGGCATCCGCAAATGGAAGGTGGAGGAGCCAAGGCCTCTAACATCCACCAGCTCCATGATGTTATCATGGAGGAGTGGAAGAGGACTCCAGTGGCAACCTGTGAAGTTCTGGTGAACTCCATGCCCAAGAGGGCTAAGGCACTGGCAGTGCAGAAAAATAATGGTGGCCACACAAAATATTGATATTTTGGGCCCAATTTGGACATTTTAACTTAGGGGTGTACTCACTTTTGTTGTCAGCAGTTTAGACATTAATGGCTGTGTGTTGAGTTATTTTGAGGGGACAGCAAATTGACACTGTTATACAAGCTGTACACTCACTAGTTTACATTGCAGCAAAGTGTCATTTCTTCAGTGTTGTCACATGAAAAGATATAATAAAATATTAACAAAAAGGTGAGGGGTGTACTCACTTTTGTGAGATACTGTGTGTGTGTGTGTGTATATATATATATATATACAGTAAAACCTTGGATTGCGAGCATAATTCGTTCCGGAAGCATGCTTGTAATCCAAAGCACTCTTATATCAAAGCGAATTTCCCCATAAGAAATAATGGAAACTCAGATGATTCGTTCCACAACCATTTATTCATAAATCCTTCAGTTTATAGTCCATATAAAAAGATTATAGCATTGCGATAGGTTATATAACCATAAAATGTCCATCCACAAATAGCCGCTTCCACAAGGGGATTAGAAGCAAAATCCAGTAGGAGCTACAGAGTATCAAAGAGAAGAAAGGCGTCTCTAAGTGTAGCAATATGGTTCCATTTAATGAAGGTACAACATTTAGCAACTCACATGGTTGATGAATAAAACAGGCACATCTAAGTATGCAGGCATCCGGGGTAAAGCTGTCCACAGGGACTATCTTCTGCACCGCCGGCTGCCAGTCTGTAATCCTGACCGGGAAGACCACCCTGCAGTAAAGCGATCTGAAAGCGAGGGGCAGCATGGAAGGGATGACGTAGATGGTGGTGTGGAGGATGGTCTATGTGGACAGCTTTAGCCTGGATGCCTGCATACTTAGATGTGCCTGTTCCAATCATCAACCATGTGAATTGCTAAATGTTGTACCTTCATTAAATTTAACCGTATTGCTACACTTAGAGGCGCCTCTCTTCTCTTTTATACTCAGCTGTGACTTGAGGCTACTTGTATATCAAGACATCGCTTGTAAACCAAGTCAAAATTTATTTGAAAATTTTGCTTGTCTTGCAAAGCGCTCTTAAACCAAGTTACTCTCAAACCAAGGTTTTACTGTATATATATATATATATATATATATATATATATATATATATATATATATATATATATATATTGTAGAAATATTGAAGAATTCTACTACTGACTGATCACTACATATAATAAAATCACTAAGATGACATCTACTGAGGGGATTAGCTGTAGGGAAGCTGCACATAGCACTTATCTGCAGGTCACCATGTTAAATCACACCATTATAATGATAGACAGTGGGCTGTTCTCTCTTAGGGCAGAGTGCTAATGTGCTAAAGCTAAAGAAAGATAATGAGTCATTAAAAAGAGAAAAATATAGCAGGAATTTATAAGTGGAAAGAACACAGAAAATAACATTTCCTGATTAGTACTGGGCAGTTCAGAATCTATTGCTGGGATCAAGTATTCATATTGGTTGTCTTCGTGTATTCGGAAATGCATCAGTAATGCTTCTGTTTTGATTCACTGACATGCCGTAGTTTTTGTGGGACATTAGTATAGGATGCTGGATCTTTGCTGTTATGTTATTTTTTTAGTAGATATGCAGTGTTATACACATGGTTTTAGGTTTAAACATTTTTAAACAGATGTTTTTTTTTTGCGTATGCAGTCTATGTTTTACAAATAAACATGTATTACATGATGAGGGTTTCCAGAAGTCTGTGGGTTATCTAAAGAGAGCACTACCTTTAGGCTCACTGATTAAATATCCTATACAGAGCTGAACAATAAAGGATTTTTGTCAGGAGTATATTCATTTTTAAATCCAACAATCACCTGAAAAGACAACAGCATACAGTATACTGACCCATTTCCTCCACCTCTACTCCATACCAGTGCTAAAGCCTTGTAAGGCCACTTCTGCATTCAACACATTTGAAAGTGTTGGATGTTTGGGTTTCCCTCTGCACTCAGATTCTTGCTTTGACCCTGCACATCACTGCAAGACTCAGCACAGACCTAAAGCCTCGTACACAGGCACCGATTGTTGGCCGTGAATGTTCGGCCAACGTCCGATCGGCCGATTGTCGGCTTGTTAGTATGATGCTTCCGACAACCGACTGCGACTTTTCGGCCGAACAAAATCTGGTGTGCATGCTATAAAATTTTTGTTGGCCGTCAACAGAACGGCCGATTGTTCGTCAGTCAGTACAGATTTCGGCAGACAAAAATCATATGAGCAAGACTGGGCATGCTCAGAGAAGAAAAAACACACGGAAAGTAAACCATCACATGACATCACTTCTGAAGTTGGTTTTTGTTGGCCAACAAAAGTCCAGTGAAGGTCTAGAGCACATTTCAACCAACACAACAACACTGGACAAAAGACGGCCGATCGGTCGGCCAACAATCATTGCGTGTGTACGAGGCTTTAGGCTTCAGAAAATGGGAACCAGCATGAGGTAGGTGAGGACAGGCTTTGGGAACTGCTGGAAGTGTTGAAGGCCAAAGAGGCTTTACAAGGCTTCCCCACTGTAATGGAAAGGAAACAGAAGAAAGGAAGGAGACATGGGCTGCCAGAGAGTTTAGCACATACTTTGATCTTTTGCAGGGAATTTCTGGATCTAAACTTAAAGTGACACTATGGGATCTATTTAAGAGCAGCAATGTGCTTACTATTAACTTGACCCATCAACTTAGTTTGTGGTTTGGACAGTTTTCTTTTAGTTTGGTTCTTCTGTATCATTATTCATCCAAAAAGATGGTCTAAGAGAATGCGTCTGATGTGATATGAAGGTAAGAAAGAGGAAGGCAAGAGAATATAATCTTAACGTGGTTGTTGTAACACTAAAAAAAAAAAAAAAATGATCCTGATCCTTTAACCACTTAAGCCCCGGAGGATTTGGCTGCTCAAAGACCAGGCCCTATTTTGCGATTCGGCACTGCATGACTTTAACGGACAGTTGCGTGGTCGTGTGACGCTATACCCAAATAAATCTTTTTTTTCCCACAAACAGAGCTTTCTTGTGGTGGTATTTGATCACCTGTGCGCTATAAACAAAACAAGAGCGACAATTTTGAAAAAATAACAATATTTTTCACATTTTTTTATATGAAATTCTCAAAAAAATGTAAAAATCTAAATGTTTTAACATTCTAGGGCAATTTGTTTTCTGCTACGTATTTTTGGTAAAAAAATTCACAATAAGCGTATTTTGATTGGTTTGTGCAAAAGTTATTGCGTTTACTAACTACGGGAAAGATTTATGTAATTTTTATTGTTTTTTTTTTTAACTAGTAATGGCGGCAATCTGCAATTTTTTTTGCGGGACTGCGACATTGAGGCTGACAGATTGGACCCCTGACTGACATTTTTGACACTTTTGGGGGTACAAGTGACATTACTACAGTAATCAGTGCTATAAATATGCAAGGGGTAAAGTGTGTCCCCAGGGGTGTGATTCTAACTGTTAGGGGGCATGGCTAGTGAAGTAATCACAGAGACATACAATCCTACATAGCAGGATCTCATAGCCTCTGTCATTACTTCAGGGAGAATGACAGACGACTGTGTTTACATCAGCCATCTGTCTTTCTCCCGGAGCCGCCGGTCACACGCGCTGGCTAGGCAGGGAACAAGTGGAGGCGCGCGCTCGCCCCCGGCAGCGCGTGCTTGCCCCCGGAGGCACATGCTCGCCCCCTACAGGCTCATGGGTGAGCGACGTAGTACTACGTCACTTTGCCCAGGAGAGGCTGACTGCCGCAGTAAATAGTCGTGCAGCAGTTTGCAAGTGTTTAAAGCAGGATACAGGACATAGTGCTTATGCTGTGTCATTTTTACCACTCTATGTTCTAAAATACCTGGTTGATCCTGGCTGTTTCTGTTTTCCCCTTAGTGTGCTGACCACGGGAATTATGACTGCTGATCCATGATTACCGTAGTCAGGTTATATGCCTCCGTCAGCTCTCCTCTCTCTCCCCCCTCCCCCGCCTGTCAGCTCGGGAGTCTGTGTGTAATCCATCTCTTTCACTCCCCTTCTGCCTCTATAGCTGTAACATAACTACTGAGAAATCCTGTAATCCCCTCTCTTACAGGAAGATATGATGTGCAGTATCTGTGTTTTATTTGAGTTATTCTGTAAAATACCTTATTTTACAGCGCTGCTGGGCGCTCACGTTACCTCCTGCCACTCTCCTCCTGGCTGATGTAAGCAGGGAATCTCGGACCCTCCTGCTGTAGTACTCAGAGTTGGAAAGAGCTGGCAGGTCATGCAAAATAGGGTATTTTGCAGAGTAATTGAAAAAAAAAAACACCAGATACTGCGCATTATATCATCCTGTAAGAGAGGGGATTACAGGATTTGTCAGTAGTGACTTTACAACCACTTTGAAGCTGAACTCCAAATAATGCTCCTCATTCCTAACACGATTGATTGTATACAATTGTATATGATTAATGTGTGCACCACAAACAAAGAGTCTCTTGAGTGTAATGGTCGGCTAGTGTATGACTTATGAGGCTGATAACTACTTGATTTATGAATGTTTGCTTGTTATGATGTTATTCTCCGTATTTCTTGAAACAATACAGTCCTTGGAAAAAATGTGTTTTATTATATACATATAATCCTAATTCTAGTGTAGTGTCAAGTAAATACAAGGGAAGGGCCATATCTGTAGGGTAAATAGAGCATGGAGAGACGACTTTGATGCTTGCTATTACTGTATCATGTGCCATGTACATATTTTTTCATGTCATGGTCCCATTCCACAACATGTTTAAAATCTCTCTATATATAAAAATGATCTCCCATTGTTCCAACCTATGTGTAGCTTCTAGTCCATGGCCTTTCTCAGTCACCATGCTGTAGTATAGCCAACCTGTAAAAGTCAACATATCCCATTTTTAACTGTATGCTTTTTCTATTCAAACATGTTTTATGTATTATTATAAATAGTGGTCAGAGTAAACCTTGGCTTTGTTAGCCATAGACAATAATGCTTTTTAAATAAGGTAGTTCAAAGAATGGTAATGGGGTTATAAGTGCATTGATCTACATGAAATCAGATTTCCCCTTCTGGAGCAGTCAGAATAGTAAATAACTAATTCTGGTTTCTGTGGATTTCACCACACTCCTGGCCTTAAATATTACTTCTATTAAATTTTACCTTATACAGGGGAGGCCTGGTCAGGAGTAGTGAGCATGAGTTCAGGCCAAACATTTGCCTGTTCGACTGTTCGACGAACACTCGAATTTACCGGATGTTCGCTGGGTGTTTGCTGGGTGTTTGCCCTGCCAAACACCCTGCAATACACTGCGCACTGCACAGTGCATTTTTTGCCCTTATTGGGGAATGTCTTGACTAATCAGGGTGCAGTGTAAGTTTGTTGTTAAAGAGTGGGGCAGCGGCATCCTTAACAACCTAAGAGTCATTAGCTGAAAAAAAAAAGTGCCAGTTAAAAAAAAACGGCGTGGGCTCCACCCTCAAAATCCATATCAGACTCTTATCCGAGCATGCATCCTGGCAACCATACCAAACCACATGCCCTGAACATGGGGGAGGGGGGGTTCATGTTGATGGGGACAAGGGTCTCTTCCCAATGTAGCAGAATTTCCAGGCATTGGGCCTGATGTGGGTCTGCCATGGTTACCGGAAATGCCAGCAGCCCTTTTAAGCTGAATACCCAAGTGAGAGATCTAAGACTATGAACAGTCCAGCATCTTTGTTTTGTTTGTTTTGTATGAGGATGGGAGAAGGGAATAAGTAGGATACTCCTCTGGCTCAACTAGGTACAAATTAGGACTCACAAAATGCCTACTGACGCTGCCTTGATGTTGGCTGAATGCCGGTCAATGCCCGTTGCCGCTTGTGAATCTGAATTGCTGTCTGTGAACTTGATTGTAACTTCTGACACTTCTGGTTAGCTCAAAAGTCAAGCACTGTACTGAAGACTGACTTCCGACACTCTGGTTAGCTCAAAAGTCTAGCACTGCTCCCTCCAGTCCTTCCTGACTGACGTAGCTTTTGTAAACTGCTTCTGCTGCAACTCTCAACACTGCACACTGCACGCCGTACACTTAACACTTCAGGGCCCAACCGCTGGCACCTCCTTTACTCTACTGTACACTGCACGCTGTACACTAACACTTCAGGGCCCAACCACTGGCACCCTCTCTACTCTTCAGGGTCCACACTGGCACCCCCTTTTACTTTTCAGGGTCAACACTGGCACCCCCTTTCCTTTTGCTCCTGCACCGGCTAGCTAGCTCCCGGATCCCTCTGATCTTCTCCGGAGTGGTCCCCTCTCACTAGGCAGACCCCCAGGGGCAATTTGCAGTACTCACGACTGGGAATGCTTTCCTGAAACTCGACCCCTCTCAGCTCCGCTGGTCCTCTAAACACCGGATCCTCTCTGCAGCTCAGCTCAGCCCTCTGTCCCCTTAGGCCAGCCGCCTGGGACACCCAATTCCTCTTGACAGGAGGAGATACAGCCGTGCTCTCCCTCCTGGAACTCTGCTCCCTGCCAAAGATTCTGCATAGAATGCATTAAGATAAAAAAAAAAAACCTCCTGCCTTTACAACTCCTTTAATTGAAAAAGCTGAAGTTAGAAGAAGATTTATTGCCGTGCACAGCTGCACCAGATTTTGCACACTCCAGTTATAGTAAATTATTCCCTAAGGGTTCATGCACACTGGGCTTAAAAAATACTGCTTCTACGGGAGTTTTTCTTTTTTCCTGTAGAAGCAGCTCAATATTATCCTATAGGATTGATTTACTAAAAGTGGAGAGTGCAATATCTGGTGCAGCTATGCTTAGAAACCAATCAGCTTCCAGGTTTTATTGTCAAAGCTTAATTGAACAAGCTGAAGTTAGAAGCTGATTGGCTATCATGCACAGCTGCACCAGATTTTGCACTCTCCAGTTTTAGTAAATCGACCCTTATGTATCCATGTGTATGTGTTTTAGGATGTTTAGATGCAAAAAAAAAAAAACCTTTTGGGTTGTGTTTTTGTGAGGAGTTTTCTCCTAAATGCCCCTAAACACTTGTACAAAAGCGTAAGCATGTTTTTCTCCCAGGGGAACTGGTGTCTTGTTAAGCCCAGTGAGCACGGACCCTAATAGTGATTCACACCTAAATACCAAATAAATAGCACTCCTAAATGCAAAATGCCTACATCCAAGTGAATGAATTAGTACAACACACTGTGGAGATACTTCATTATTCAGACATCAATCTTAGTAGCAACTATTGTTAGAACTACAAGGTGGGTTATTGGCAGAGGTCATTCTTTTGGGACTGACTTCTTTTAGGCTGTGAGATGTCAAGTCACCAGATGCCAAGGACTCCAAAGGAAGATAAGCAGGAAGATGTGAGAAGGTGTGTCTCAATAAACAATGTCCATGACGAACACCCATTTCTTACCATGCCCACATAACTTTTCATGGTAGACTTTCTTTAGCCCACAGAAATTGTTACTACCAGTCACTTAGTTTTATTTATTTTTATTTATTTATTTTGTTTTATTCTCCTATAAGCCAAAGTTTCCCAACCCCCCAACTTTATATAATTTATTTAAAGCAACCTGGTCACCAATTTAAAAAATACAGTTAAAAGCACAAAAAAATTAGGATTTTTATTGCTTACTTGCAGTGTTTTTCTTTTCTATAATTTGTTTTATTCACTTGCAATATGCCTCAGAACTTGTTAAAAATCGTACTGCTCTATGAAGAGTCAATTCCCTAGCATGGCTTTATCCGTAGTTTCACTTCTTCTATGAATGTCTAATTACTCTCTGTATTTGTTCAGCTCCCTCTAGCTTGCCAAAAAAAAAACCCTTATATATCTGATGGAGGAAGACAGAAGGAGAATACCATGCCTCCTGCCCTCCTCCATTTTAGTAAAAGGTATGAGTCTGCTAGGGCTGCTAACATCATTTCCACGTTGGGAACTCCCAGAAACAGTCTCAGGGATTTTGGATGACTATGCAAGGGGATACTTTTACAAGCATGTACCATAAATACATTTAATTCTTATGCACATATAATCCTAAAGGTTTTTTTTTTTTGTTAAATAAATTGTTAGGGGGGCAGGGTCTTTATATTTCCATTACTAATATGAGGTCTTTAAGTAGAAATGTCATTTTATTTTATTTTCTGTGAAAGCATAATTTACTTGCCCTAATGAATTTCGCAAGAGCATAAATCTGCATAACCAATATCAATCATTGTCATAATAATTAAATCTATATACCATTATCATTAAACCCATAGTCATTTTGTGGGAGGTTTTATGACTTCTACTAGTGGCATAGTGCTTGTAACAGACATACAGTTTGGTAGAGTAGAACTGTGGACAGGCTATGGACATTAAAGCATTTGCATATTCTTCAAGTAAAAAAAAAAAAAAAAAAGCCCTCATTAAACTTTGTAGTGTCATACATCGTGGAACAATTCATTCTCAAAGCTCACAAGGAATGCATGAATTAGTTCAAATTCTGTCTCTGATCTCTCTTCATACCGTGTACCTGCTCTTTTTTTTATATTGGGGATAAGAAGAGAAATTGAATACCAAAGAAAAAAAAAATAAATTCTTCTGCAAACTTTGAGAAGTAATTACTCCAAAGTGCCAGAAGATACAGAGGTCTGTGATGGCTTTTTTAAAGGTTTATTTATGTGAGCATTTCATCCCAGTCAAACAGCACTGTTTTATTAAAAATATCACAAGTAACATTTCACTGAGTTCCTTTCACACAGTGATGTTGCAGTGCGGACGTTTGTGTCGCAACTTGCTATGCCGAAGAAAATAATGCAATGCAGTGGTGTGAAATACCCTCATAGAGAACAAGGTTTTTTGCTTTATCTTGTATTGGGTCTCAGTGCACTTGTAAAGCACTAGCTTAGTCAAAGAATGAAATGGGTCACTCACCAGCCTCTTATAAAATAAAATAAAATAAAAATAAAGCTCTGACTGCTATAGTCACTGTCCGTTGCCAAATCTCCTTGACACTAATCCAGCATCATTGTCCCTCTGGGTTTAATGAATTAGAAGAGAAGGGGAAGTTGAGACTTTAAATTAATCGTGTAACACACCTCATTTAAAGTCTCAACTTCTTCTTCTCTTCTAATTCATACAAGGGATGGAGGTGCTTGGTTTAGTACTATGTGCCTCATTTAAAGTCCCTCAACTCCCCTCAACTCCTCTCTTTCTTCTCTGGGTTTAATGACACCCAGAATCATTCAGTTCACTTCTGTTAAGCCCAGGGCATCAAGGATCCACTCCTCCCACTCACCCTGGACTCACTGAAAAATGCTGCAAAAAATGCACCCTGTCATAATGTGGCGCCACTGTCTGCAGCATTCATGGAGGAAGAAGAAGGTGAAGAAGACCAATGACATCACTTGAGCACACTGTAGACCTCTGAAAAAAATGTAAGTATAAAGATTTTTTTAAAAGGTGCAGGTTGTTCCAATGAGGGAGAGGAAAAGCTCCAGGCCTGGAATTGGACTCTAAAGTTTATTTATTCGAATATCCATAGCCTTGCCATAATTCTACTTTAGGTTTTGGGTAAATGTGCATGTTTGGTGGTTTGAACCACAATTTATTTTATTTTATTTACCATAGAGGTCTATTACAAAGTTATAAAAGGGGGACTTGCTAATCTGGTGTCATTCTCATGACTTAGATAAATTAATAGTTGTATATCCAAATTGATAAGATTGGATTTGATAAAGTCACTGATAGGTTGTAAGTCTTTTTCCTGGTTAGAGATTTAAATTAGACATGTGCGGGTTGATTCCTTTCCGAATAAATATTTGAACAAATTTTTAGTTATTCTGTGATTCGGATTATCCGAATACCTGAATTGCGGTATAAATAAAGTTTACCGAATGCTCAGAATAACGAAACAAAGCTCCTCTGAATTTCGGAAATTCTAATTGAAATTCAAATCAAATTTTACATTGAATTCCAGTCGAGTTCGAACTGTAAACTTATTTCTGAACCATTTTGGATTTCGAGTACCATTTCGAAATAATGATGTTTTTGCTAAGCCAAAGATGATTTAAAGAGTCCTTGTAATCATTTGATGAAGATTTTTCTTTTGCTAGTTCACTTTGCCACATTCGAATGGGAAATAAAATCTAAAGTTTTCGATTTGTCCAATTCAAAATTTATAGATTTGAATGTTTCGAATTGAAAAAATGAGTAAATTCGAAAATAATGTAAAAAAGGCATAAAACTACTTCCGAATACGAATTCAACAAATCAACCGAGTTTACTAAAAAAACTAAATAACGAGATTATCAAATCTACACAAAACGAAACATAACACATTTTTTCGTCCTGCACATGTCTAGTTTAGATCAGAATCAGCAGACATGTGAAGATATATGTTAAAGTACTGCATGGATTTTATCAGCGTATTAAGTAAGACCAGTTCATAGTGTGTAAAAGCATGTAACAGGATATAGGTTTGTTAAGGAATTATGCTCTATAGAGAGTCAGACAGATCTGTAATGTACGATCCACAAATACTGACACATGGAAAGTGCACTGATATGAACCTGTGTTCACATTCACTCATATGCAGGAGAATGTTGTAAAAAGAAAAACAAAAAAGTTTATTCTATCCTTGATTGGCTGCTTGATTTGAACATACCCCAAACCCCCCCCTCCTTCCAATAGTAATTTAGACACAGTTTCAAGTGATTTTTGTGTGGCTTTATCCAATTTCACCTCCTTTTAAAGGACATTTAAAGGTAATTGGAGGGTAATTAAAGGGAAGAAGAAAGCTCAGGAGAGATTCTCTGGTTAGCAAGAATTACATGGCCATGCTGAGCTTTGACCACTCTTCATTGCTAACATTATAGACTCTAGCACTATGTAGTGCAGCTTTTAAGGACCATTACAGTGGCTAAAGTGGGTAGCTCAGTGGTTAAGTACAGGAAGGGTCACCTCTCGCCTCTCCAGCCTCTCCTTCTGTCCTCATCATAGCTGATCCACAATACCCAATGGTGGTATGAGAAGCGTGTGTTCTTTACCCATGATACAATGCTCCAGCCTAGCTGCCATCTGTCCTGAGTATCATGACAGGAAGGGGGAAGTTGACATCATAGATCACCTAAACTCTGACACCAGCCAGCAGTGGATACTTAGGTTGCGACTGCGACAGAAAAAGGAGCAACAAGAAACCACTGGAGACATGCACAGCTGCACCAGCTTTTGTAAATCAACCCCAGTATCTAAAATGTAATTGTGACCAGGCTATAGACTTTTAAATATTTATATTCTCAACAATTAGTAAATTAGCTGTAAAAGAAGCCCTTGCTGATGTATTTAGCTGTGCACAATGTGGAGCTATTCATCTTCAAAATTCTCAGCAGAAATACTAAAGTGGTTGTCTAAGTGACCTCTGCTCATCCTGCTCCTTCCTTCCAACAGTTCTCAGCAGCTCTGTGAAATTTGAGGGTAAATTGTGCTACAGTGCCCCCATCTACAGAGATTGATGAGGGTTTGTTTTAAAGCTCATTTACTGCTTGTTAAGAATAGACAAATACTTGAATGTCCATATCATAGCCATGGGTTTAATTTAAAGTGACACTTTCCTTTGCTGATACCTTACTCTTTAAAGCCCAACTCTGGGCACAATTACCTTAGAAGGTTTTTTTAACAGTCAAACATTTCTGTTCCTCAGAAGCCAATTGCTATAATGCAGACATACATCTATGCCCTGTAAATCAGTTATTTTATATATAAAGAATAATACAGTTCCCCCTGTACTTCCTGACTGCTCTGATGTAAGCACTGTATGTCTCATAGTTCCCAATGCTGCCGGAGCCTAAGCTTGTTTGTTTTGTGAATAGTAAGGAGTAGAGGTGGGCAGAGACAGGACTACAGTGCTGGGTACTATCAGGCTTGCAGAAGTAGAAGTATGCCTGCATGATGGCATTTGGCTTTTGAGGAACAAGAAAGTTTAGCAGCTGTGAACCTGTTATGGTAATTGTGCCCAAAGTTGGCCTTTAGGGTCAAAATCCTAGCTGATCTAAAAGTTAATTGTATGACTGCCAAAGATATACGTGGAAACTAATAGGTGTTTTGCTATGCTTGTCTGGGGCTCCAAAATGCACCATTTAATTGTGTCAAATATGTCAAACTTTCTAGTATCGGATGAGGAACAAATCTCTTTGCGTACTTTTTACTCAGTGCCTTTATGGGTTCATGCTGTATTTTTTGTCATTCATCGTTATCCTTCTTTATTTTACTGTGTCTTTGTTGTGTGTGTCTCTAACAGGCTCATCATCTCATCTCTGTTCCTCCCTCATCTTCCTCCCTTGGCCTCTGTTAAAGTTCGTTGAAGTTTTTGAGGTAGTGTAAAAAATAAGAGCTTGGCATCTAGATTCTTGTTTCTCTATGTGTGTGTGTGTGTGTGTGTGTGTGTGTGTGTGTGTGTATTAGCTTACTATTAGTGTATGTTAGGTTATTGCATGGCACTAACAGAATCAATACAACATTGTCCTGGAGCAGATTGGTTTTTACTCATCCAAGTCAAATAAACCATTATTAATAGACTGTCTGTCAAGATCAGAGGTACAGCTATTGGTTGCTCTATGACTTAGCAGTAATAGTCTTTTAATTATGGGTATAATAAACTAAATTGTTAAAAGTCTATCCAGTATCATCCTTTGAATGTGGAAGCCATAGATTGAATCTGGAATGTAGTTAAGTCAAGAGCTTGCAATCATTAATATTGGTAAAGATAATAAAAATAATAATAATAATCTAACCAATTCTGGCTTTATTTAAAAAAAAAAAAAACAACTAGCCTGCTCCTAAGTTAATGTTTACTAGAATTCCATAGCTGTCTGCCATATGTCACCGTGTGTACATACTTTTAGGGGGAGAGGCTTAACTTTTATTAACAGTAGTAACCATACATGAGACAGGGATGCTCAGGAACAGGTTTTACACACTACACATTTATTCAGACAGCAAAAACAGCTTCAATGCACACAGGCGTTGTACAGCAAGTCCATTGCCTATAGAGCCACTTACTAAAAGACTCAAAAACACTTTGGGAGCTGCTTCAGCAACATGAATGGTGTGGAAGGTTGTGAAAAGTTATAACTGTAGGTTGGCTACTATGTGGGCAAAACTTTCAGTTGTTTGAACATTGTGCAAAAAGGCATTTTGTTTTCTAATGTAAACTTCAGGTAAAGAGGCTAAATGCCTTGTTGAAATATTTATAGGTAAGCTGGTTTAATTTCTAAAGGATTTGTCACTCTCTTCAGCCAGTCTTGTGATCCAAGCAAACCCTCCAGGCTAAACAGCCAGGTCCAGTATTGTTCCAGGATCTGCTCAAGCCTGTGAAATAGTGAAATAGCAGCAGCATGTTAGGGATAAGGTCCACCCTCTGCTCGCCTATGCTGAACGTATGTTTCTGAAAGTGCCATATAAAGCAGTAGAGACATTTTTGACTTGGAGTGCTGACCTTCTTCATCTCAGTGTTAATGCTGCTGTGCAGGGGATTACAGAAAGGCTGATGACAGGACAGATTCAGGTACTTATGTTAGCTCTGTATAAAATTATATGTAACTAAATAAATGGTGTCAATTTATATTAATCTAGAGTCCAGGTTCATACATGTACACCTTTTCTTGGTTGATATTATTAATAGCATACATTTAACATGTCTAAATCCTGCCTGTCGTAAAATACCTGGAGTAAAAAAAAAACATGCATTAAAAATTGAAAGTTGTGTCAACTAGGCTCATCAGTAAATTCGTAGTGCTTGCTACTTTTGTTGGTTTTGTGATTGTATTAGGGCCTACTGCACAATACGTAATTCATTGTTTGGTTCAATATTCAGCATAATGCTGAGCATACAAAAGAGAACCTATACCTCAAAGACTTGCATTCAGAACACAACATTTTTGTCTTTTTACTATTGTACAAACTGGACCCTTGGTTTTGCTCATGAAGTGAAACGTATATATACATAACTCAAGGTTTTGAAGGTAAAAATTGAAAATAATTTAAAGTGGTAAAACATTTGCCCCCCCCCCCCCTTTGACGTTCTTTGCAGGCAAAGGTTGTTAGCAGCCCATGCACAGTTAGAATCTTCTTTTCAGGAAAAAAAAAATCCTTCTTTGAAACAAGAGTTTCTAGCAGATTAGAATGGTCAGATGTTCTAGTTTAGGAAGGCTTTCCTTTATCTAGATTATAGCATAGTTAACGTTAGTCACATTAACCTCAGTTTGTTTTGTTATGTTAAAAATGTTTGATCACTCATTCAAGTAGCTTTCTCAGTCCTAATGTCGGAAACATAGCCAGCCATTGATAGCTACATGGGTATAGTTACCTTAATCCAGTCACCATGGTGTCATGTAATGTTTCAAAGCACATATTGGTTGTCCAAGAACTTGATGAGAGATGTGAAAACTGTCCTCTTCTAATTTACATAATTTACCATTTACAAAAAAAGTCTGTAACATTTGTTAATTATTTGGTTTAAATGGCTGAATGTGTGAATTGTTGTCAAATAGCTGCAGTAGAGATGGTACAATAGTATTATATTTGGCTAACAGTTGATATTGAAGGCCTTTACCCCTGTTTAGGTGCAGGTCAGGATTTAGCAGTCAAGTCAGTCTGAAGGAGATGGGAAATTTTGCACAACAGGTGTGAAAGAGGCCATCTACTTCAAACTGGAGCAGACACAATTACAATGCATTTTGGGCATTCAGTGAGGAATTTCAATACCAGGATTTGATTAGTTCATCTCCTTAGCTTAGTGCCAAAACATGGCTATCAGTGGCAGCTGGCAGTTCAATTATTAAACCCTGCTGGGACCCACCAGAGCTGATGTAACCTGGCACCATTTGAAACCAAAATTGAGATCTAGAACACAACAAGCTGCATGTGGCTCATGTGCAGTAGAACAATGTGGGCGCTCCGTCACAGCCCATGACATTTATTCCATGGGTGCGTTATCTGGCAGGTCAAGATTTGATCTCTTCCCAGTCTTTTCTCAAATCTCCCATTTTACCCTGATCGCAGCCTTTTCCTACCTTGCATCTGGTCCTCTCCATATCTATCCAGTAAGTACCATTTTTTCCAAGGATGTTTTCTTTCTTGGCATACCTGCTGGTATGTTCTGTTGCCAGAAATGAACGACCCATGGTTTTTCCTCCCTAACAATTAGGCATCCATCTTCCTTCTAAACTTTCTGCTGAGAGGCCTAGCATTATCTTCTTATCTCTTAATAGCTTGTCTCTTGTAGTTCTTCATCAGTAGTTCACACATTGAAAGGCATCAAACATATGAAGTGGACAAAGTTTTGTAGGATTATCTTTATCCTATTGATTTATTGTTTCTTAAAAAAACTGTTATAATATTTTTATATATTTTTAGACAACATGTTTTGAATTATAATGACTTTATGGAAAGGATATTGCCCATTTCACCTTGTGGATGAATGATTAAAGGGCACATTATGCAACAGACTGTATATTTTCAGCTGTGCAGTTTACAGGATGAATCCCATTTTGTGCAAGTTCTCAATGCTGAGTGTTTATCTATATGCTTTGCTTTAGA
The DNA here is from genome assembly GCF_965119305.1 of Pelophylax lessonae. NCBI lineage: Eukaryota > Metazoa > Chordata > Amphibia > Anura > Ranidae > Pelophylax > Pelophylax lessonae. The sequence continues at coordinate 267,113,291 of NC_138773.1, read as the reverse complement.
CTTTGTATGAATTAAAATAACTGGTTAATTGGCATGTACTTTTTCAGCCCCAAGGTGTTTGAGTTGTTTGTCAATGTAATACGTTATTTTAAATATAATCTACAAAATAGATAGGTAGCAATGTAATATTGGTAGTTTATTATTTATCCATTTAAACAGGGTCTGTTTCATTTGGATCATTTTAGTGGTAATTCTTATACAGCTGTAAATGGTGTAAAACCACATGATAAACCTGCCCTTTCTAGATTTATATTATTATGACTGCTAGAATTACTATTAGTTTAACTTATTTTACAAATTTGAATCCACTTTTATTAAATTCTAATTGTTTTGACATTCAATTAGATCTAACAAAATATAAACCCTTTAAAACATTAAACTAGACCTTATATCACAGCATTAAGTGAAAGCTTCTGCTTGTTAACAGTAAAAAAAATGTTATCCAACAAACACAATTTTATGAAAATATAGTTTTCTGGTTTTTAAAACTACTATTCAGTAAGGTAAATAGAAATGTTCAAAGTCAAGTAACTGAAAGCAGCCAAATAGAAACACTAATGTAACTAACGTAAAATGAAATGTGACTGGTTTCTAGCAATTATTTCAGCATTACTAGTTCTGCTTTTGCTGTAATTTATTGCTTTGCTGTGTGTGATTTGTTACATTTATTTTATATTTTAGAATGATTTTTCCCACTTTTAAATGACATTGTGTATTTTTTAGCAGGTCAGCTTGTGTCCCCGCAGTCTGCTCCCTCTTGCATTGAACATAAGAATGATGTCAGTCGAGAGAACAGCACTCTTGACGTTACCAAGGTAAGCACTGCATGAAAAAAAGAAACAAAAGAGAATTAGACATTTTGACATGAAATAAAAATCAAAGATTTTTCCAGTAAGCAGATGAGCGTGGTTCAAAGCACAGCTTGTCAAGTGGATTATTTACTTGGTTTTAATAATTCAATTAGGACTTTTTTTTTCAAAACCAGTGTACACAGTGTTCCATAATTCTTATCATTAATTGATTTTTCTTTCATAATAAGTATCTTTCTAAAAGTAATGTTAAGATTCTAGGAGCTATGCATTATTTAGATGCCTTAGGAATACAAATGATCCCCAGGTAGAGTTAAAGCATGTGGTTGAGGACCCACGCTGTACCGAATCAAATTATGGGGGGGTTCCAGTGTAGAATTAGCCCATAGCATTTTCAGTTTTGGATTGATAAGTAACTTGAAACCATCAATGTAATGCAAAGAGCTGAAAATTCAACATGACTACAACATTTGCGGCTTGCAAAAATATTACATTTCTCATTTACATGTGACTGAACTGGCTAGTCACTAAGGAAAATATGAATGTCATCCATGTCCTCCTCTGAGCAGCTCAGCTCACCCTGATGCCCCTTGCCAGTAATGATTCAACAACCTCCCAGCCTTCTAATCTCTAATGTAAATCCTGAACAAAAGCATTAATAGGATTCAGCATTTCTTTCAAGTTTGTTAATGACACTGGTCGGGAAGATGAAGGGAACTGCTTTAGAGAGGTTTGTGTGGAATGCTCTGCAGCACTATCTTCCATGTCAGATTCTTCACCAGGCAGCTTTCCCTGCTTGGCTTTTTAAAACTTGGTGAGCTTCGGGTGGAGGGAATATTAGGGGGGAATAGGACAGTGTCTCTAGCTTTTGGTCGGTGTATGGAAGTACATACTGATGAGACCCAACTGCTGGAATCAGAAGAATTCTCCTCCTCAGCCGCCGCACGTGTGGCCGGGTCGGTGCCATCTTGGTACACCCGATCCATGGCCGGGGCAAAGAAATTCGTTAATTTCTGTGGAGCAGAGAACAGGGTCCCCCATTTTGGCATACCGCCAGGTGCAGGGTCCTATTAGACACGATGGATAGCTCAAGCAAAGAACCTCTGTTGCACTGGATCATCGCTGGACCGTCAATAGAGCCATTCTCAAGGCAGCTGTTCCTGATGCCGGCCGGACACGCCCCCCCCAAATCTGTCAAATTATAATGGGCAGTGAAAGCATCATCCATTTTTTGCTCCACATGAGTTACCCTCTGTTGAACATAAGCATTAATAGGATTCAGCATTCTAATCTCTAATGTAAGTACAGGAACTCTGGGAGGGGGAACAGGGTCAGTCCAGTTGCTGAAAGAATAGCTTGGATGACAGCAGTATTTCTGCTGTAAACTTATTTTTATTATTATACAGGTTTTATATAGTGCCGGCAATTTGTGCAGAGCTTTACAATCTAAATGGAGACAGTACAGTTGCAATACAAAAAAATACAGGAGGGTTAAAAGGCCCTCCTCATAAGAGCTTACAGTCTAATAGGGTGTGGCAAGTGGTACAAAAGGTTATAACTGTGGGGGATGAGCTGATGGAAGTGTTACAATTTTAGTTAATTGGAGGTGTGCTAGGCCTCCCTGAGGAGATACGTTTCCAGAGATGGCCTAAAGGCAGCCAGAGTGGTAGATAGCCAAACAGATTGATGTAGAGAGTTCTAGAGAATGGGAGAGGCTCTGGAGAAGTCCTGGAGGTGAGCATAGGAGGAGGAGACCAGAGTGCTTGAGAGCAGGAAGTCTTGGGAGGAGCGGAGATCATTTCCTCCATGGTGCTTGCAGCTAAGAAAGTCTGTGACGCTTTCTTAAATATCACAGACTTTATCTAGCAAGAAAAACAAATCTCCTTCTGAAAATGCTAGTTTTCTGGATGCAATGCATGCTGCACTGGATGCATACCTTTTCTGGGTTGGTGTCTCATAAAGACTCACGCCAGGTAACTAGAATTTTCACAGGAAGATTATATGTGACAGCACCCCTTATTTATTTCAGTGTAGTTTTGCCCTAAAGTCTAGGTTCACCTTTTAAATAAACTAGCCCATGCTTACAAGGGGCCCTAGTAGTTTGCAATGCATTGTGCTGTTTGCAAAAATATTGTTTAATGCAGATACCATATCTGTGGGCCTTTATATTAGTTGTCCTCAAAGAGGCTCATCGGCCATTTTGTTGTAGCTCATATCCTGGAAAAAAGCCAGGACAAAGGAATGTAAACATTGGGAGTATAATGACGAGGCTTCATGGGTGACAGGAAAGGCCTTCAGGTATGGCATTTGTCTTAACCCCTTCCTTCCCAGCTCTAGCATCTCTTTAATAGGGTCTGGGAATAATTGGCTGATTATGTGGCCACTGTTATTCGCTGTCCCAAGGCAAGAGACTTTCTACAAATAGCAGAGTGTACTTTAAACTATCGGGGTTCCTTGTCTGCAAGGTGAACTTAGCTTTTAATGAATCATGTAACTGAAATCAGTACTTCGGTCTGCAGAGGAAATTCAAATTTGACCAAATGACCTATTATAAGGAGGAGAGAATGGTGACCTTGGCTAGTATTTTTCAACAGTTCACAGTATTTCTGATCATATTGTTGCAAAATTAGAAAGTTTGATTTTTCTCTTTTTTATGGTAATTATACTAAACTGAGTTATTTTTTTTATTAACTGTGCTTACATTATATTGTTTTATTTTATTTTTTGGCACATGAAGTGTATAAATATTTGACAAAAACACAGAAATCTCTGGTGCTTTCTTCACAGATTTTGGGGAAATGCCAGGTACATTTGCATGGATAATCTTGTAAACGTTGACAGGGAATGTGTGCTGGTGTCTAAGGAAACAGATGGCTGATAGAGCTTCCTATATTAAATGTCCATCTTTGCAGAGTGCTGGAGAGTTTGGTCAGTGTAGTCTAGGTTTGGATGATGATACATTCGTGATCTATTAAATTATTGACATCTTAAAGAACTCCAGTATAAATAACAAGTGTTATATTGGTAGAACTGTCAAGATCCCTAAAAAAAAAAATATTTTGCTTTTATTTTAATTGAAGTTTCCGAAGGTGGGAGAACTTTTAAAGAGTATATACGTTGCTGGGAAATGAAAAGTTTAAAATAGAAGTATGGGTGATGAAAAAAATAAACAGCCATACTTACCTCTATTCTTCAGCATCTGCGTGATGCTGCAGCTGCCCCACATTGGCTCTAAGACTAACAAATGAGCAATCACATGAGCGTTGATTGTTCAATTCTTGGTCTTCTCACAGTGGGGAGCAGTCACTGCCCTTTGTTCTGATCCTGCAGCACACACCGGAGGGTGGGCGCAGCTGGCTCCAGCTCTCAGCCATTTGCTGAAAGGCAGAGACAACTGTAAATCAGGCAGCCGGATGGATGCCAACAATATTTTCAGGATCCTTCTAGAGCCTGGAGCAGCTTGTGAATGAGTGAGTATGGACAAAATACACTAGTGGAGTCTAGATATATATTTTTTTCATACAAGATTCATACAATTTTCACCCAGGATTCATACACTTTTTCAATAGAATCCAATTAGAAAGCTGTGTATCTTGGGTGAAAACAGTTATAAATAGACCCCTTTAGTGGTTGGTTTTGAAGATAGCTAAAATACACATTAGTAGCCCTCCCACATCAAAAACTTAGATAAAAGAAGATTATATATAGTAATCTAGACTGTTCTACCCTTAACTTAACTTCTGCAAAGGGAAGGGTTGCATTTAGGATCATTGAGAGCCAGTGGGAATCATGTTGTGGCAATGCCCATTCCACCATAGTCATGGCCAATGCTATATACACAGGGAAGAATGATTCTTTTTTTTTGCTCCTAATTAACTAACTATGACAAGCTGAAGAGGAGCATGAAATGACAAATGTCCCACAATTGTTCAACAGATGCACTACGTTTGAACCCTGGAGACCCCACGTGTAATGTTTTTGTACAAAGAAAGACATGTTATATTTGTACAACTGCAGTGAGATTTTGTAGTGCCATCAGTTAGTGCTTAGCAAAACTATTGTTAAAGATTAAATACTATTTGTAAGACATTATTTTGAAGGTTGTAATTTATTTATCTGAGGTTGTTGCTTTCAGACAAAATCAGTTCCATTTATTTTTAATACTGCACATTACTTTAACTGAACATTAATTTCAAAATACTGACCTAGTAAGTGTTTTCTTATAAATAGTTTATAGCTGGCCAAATACAGACAACTCCAATTATACTGTTCTATTCACAAATACATCACTGGCTTATATGTCTGTATCTAACCAAAGAGTCCATTAAAAAACCAGCAGGGCCGACGATGAAATGTAAGCTTGAGCTTCTTTAATAACTCATACAAAATCTTCACATAATGCTCATAGGGTGCTATTTAGTTACAATATTTTATGGTTTTAAATCCATGTAGGTCTGTTCTTATAATTACATTAGACCTGTATGATAGACTAAAGAGGACCCAAAAAAATATATAAGCTATATATTAGTTGCTGGAGACCAACATCAGTACAATCTCTATCAAAACGAATTCTGAAACATCGCACAAAGTTTTACACAATATAGACTATAAGGAGACTCCTGTTTGAAACTGTAAAGAAAATCTCCCCAAGAAAAATTCCAAGCCTTGGATAGATGTCACATATAATTTTGTGTGCTTCATTGCGCTTAGGATTCCAAAAATCACCTATAGTGTTATATATTTCAGTGCTGCTACTTAAATAATAAATCTCAAAAATTGTGTGACATTAATATTATTGTACCAACCAATAATAAATTTCACAATAGTGCAATCACTGTGACTATGCAGTTGACAATCATAAATCTGCAAGTGATAATAATCAAACGTGAAAATATTACACAATATTCAAAAATTTCAAAATCATACAAAGTCCATACAACTATCAAAATGACGGTGTAAAAATCAAAAAATAGATCTTCAAAGTGATTAAATTCAGTAAAGTTTGTAATTAACAGTCAACTCTCTAAGTGAGTAGAGCCAGAAATAATAAACCTTATATCCACCACCAGTGTGATTAAATAGAGCCTTCAATCCACAATCAGCAGGTCTCAACTTATGAAGGTTGTATTGACTTATTTCTATTTTAATCAAATTTTTTAATATTTTGTATTATTTTCACGTTTGATTATACCACTTGCACATATATTACTGTCCACTGCATAGTTGCAGTGGTTGCGCTACTGTGGAATTGATTATTGGTTGGTACACTAATATTAATGTCACAACATTTTTTAGATCTCACATATAGCTTATGCATATAACATTCCTAGTCTATTAGGGAATTATTTAATATATAATAGTTAAAGGGGAGGTGTAGGAAAGAAATAATGAAATGACGTACCACTCAAAAAGTTGAACAGAGTTCAAGATAAGATAGTAATATCTGTCAGAAAACAGTGTTTTTTAATTAGTGGCTCAGCTCTGGCTGCATTACTTGCCTCCTGTCTGGAACTGCAACCTGCAGATTTACCTACTCTGGATCCAGGATTGGGCTCTTCTTTTGGGTTACATTTTGCCTGTCCAATGATGTGGAGAACTGTGCAGATGTCATCACATCAACAATGCTCTCTACATGTTTGAGGACCAGCTAGCACCAAAGAAGAGGCGAAGAAGAAGACCCCGCATGTCAAATGACCAGTGTAAAGACTTTACAGTGTAACTTTTTTCTAAAGAAAGTTAAATATGAAATCAAATGCATGTAGGTGCTGGGGGGCATCTGGAGGTAAGAAAAGGTGACTGGGGAGTGAGTGGAGGATAGGCAGAACTTAGAGAAAGCTTTCACATACTGTATACCACGTACGATAAGGTAAATGTCATTGATCTATTATGAAACATGTATAATCAGAAACAATTCATGTATAATCAAAAACACTTTTTTTTTCATTTCTAGTTTGATTTACATTTTATGAAAAAAATACCCCCTGGGGCAGAAGCTTCCAACATCTTAGTTGGTGAACTGGAGTTTTTAGATCGAGCTGTGGTGGCTTTTGTTAGACTTTCTCCTGCAGTTTTGATCAGTGGCCTTACAGA